>NW_016107403.1:825500-1003811 GCF_001604975.1 Cebus imitator
ATATATATATACATATATATATATCTGTCTCTAAGAAAACAGTGCAATAATATGTAATACAATATGTTTATACATATCTACTTGTAGATTTGTAAAATAACCTGAATTTTTAGCACAAATATACAGAAGTACAAATTCCAGATCAGTTATGTATCCTTTTATAGCTATTAATACATATTGCTAAATTGCAACAGTATACAGCACAGTAATGTTCATTTTTCACACTTAAATTGTGAGCATTAATATAAAAATACCAAATTGATGGAAGAAAACTGGAATGTTATTGTTCTAACAGGGATATTTTTGTTTACTAGTGAGATTAAACATTTTTTATACATCTGTGTTCAGTCATTTTATTTCATAACTTTATGTTTCCAATGAAAAGTAAGCTGTTTTTAAACTAAAGCTGCCTACATGTGTACCTTTCAAAAATTATTTCTTTCTAAGTTACAGTATGTAGAAAATACATTTTTTAAAAGTTAGCAAGGTATTTTTAGAAGCTGACAGAATGAGACATTTTAAAAAAGAGAGCAAAGCCAAGAGAACCACCAAACATACAATGTCTTAGAGATACTCACTGTAATGTATTGAAACACATAATAATAAAAGTTGAGCCATCAAAAACATTTAAGTTTGGTTTAATAACAAGAAAAATAAAATTATTTATTAGATTTTTAACATATTTACACCTAAATTGTTAGTATTTGGAACCTGAATAGTTAATATTCAATTGTCTGAAATTTTTACTTATGTGAATGTTTTATTCCTGTGATGATAAACAAAGCATCACTTATTTTATTCTATTGTTACAAGACATATACAGCTTTACAACACTAGAACACAGTATTTGGTATGTGCCAAAGTGAATTTGGACTTCTCAATTTCCATGTATTTCCAAACTAGTATAAATGGAAAATATAGTAAAAACTGGCAGTCCCCAAATTATTTATTCATAACTCTAAAATTTTACATAATATTACTTCATACCTGAGGTGAAGATACATTTCATTTTCTTTAAAAAAATGAACTGATCTTTATCATAATAAAATGACATCGTCTAAAAGAATGCCTAGTGTATAGTAGAAACTTAAGATATGTTTGTCAAATAAATCGTGTTAAAGCAAAGAGAAATGTTTAGTTTTTATGATAAAGAACTTGCTGAAATGAGAGGATTACTGTATAAACTCAAAAAATATTTAGGGTCATTAATCAAATATTTGATAAAATATTTGGTAGATTTTTTTTTGCAAGTATAATTAAACAATTGCACTATGGATATAAAAAGATATGCAGTGTGATGTAATGAGAAAGATCTTGGGCTAAGACTTGCAACACCTAGATTTTAGTCCTCTGACTTCTCCAAAACTGTGACATTGAACAAACCACTTAATTTCCCTTACCATCATTTTCTCCAGCCGTAAAATGGTGATGATAATAACTTCCTCTGAAACACGGAGGGTTATTGTAAATATGAGATAATAGATATAGAAATTGCTCTATATAAGATTACTTATATAAATGTAGGATATTATGTAGATGTGTTCGGACCAAATGAAAATCAGAACAAGCTCACAAAGACACAATAGCTAAATGTGACTACCATATTTCCAACTCTGTATAGAGTTAGATAAGAAAGGTGTGTTAGTCCATTTTCATACTGCTACAAAGAACTGTCCAAGACTGGGTAATTTATAAAGGAAAGAGGCTTAACCGATCAACTCACAGTTCAGCCTGGCTGGGGAGGCCCCAGGAAATTTACAATCATGGCAGAGGTGAAGAGGAAGCAAAGAAGTGCCGAGAGAAATGAGAAAAGCCCTTGCAAAACCATCAGATCTCATGAGAATTCACCCACTCTCATGAGAACAACATGGGGGAAATCACCTCCATGATTTGATTACCTCCACTTGATCTCTTCCTTGACACATGTGGATTATGGAGATTATGGGGATTACAATTCAAGATGAGATTTGGGTGAGAGACACAAAGCCTAACCATATCAGAAAGATAATCTAAATAAATTCCAAAAGAACTAGGTTTCCTTCTAAGAAACAGCAATTTAAAATAGCCTCTAAATGTTCATCTTGTACTCAATACTGGCCATAGATCTATAGAGTTTCTAAGTAAGAGTAGGTGGAATTAAGCAAATTTGAAGTCATGATTATGTTTTCTTACATTTTAACTCCTATGTCTCCCAAACAATGTACATTTAACTGACACCAGAAATCACTGTTACAGCCCCTACTGGAACAAACTAGTATTATGACCTAGAAAAATCTTAATCTCTCAAGGCTACACTTTTCACACAAGAAAAACAAAAGTCATGTATACATCCTTTCCATAGAGGATTTCAGAATAAAAAATGAAGGTGCAAAAAACTCTGCAAATATGTGCACTATAAATATTCAGAGATAAAGAAATTCAGAAACTTCCTAAGCTATTTATTCAGTAATATTGCTGAGCATTGAAAAATTGCCAAGCACTGGGGGAAGATGTTTAAACAAATAATATAAAAGTACAGATATGAATTTATGAATGATATAAAAAAATTTGAATATCTAGCTATTACCACTTAATGGACCAGATTCTGTGGCTTATGTATGTAATCCCAGCATTTTGGGAGACTCAGGCTGGAGAATCACTTGAATGCAAGAGTTCAACACCCAACTAGGCAACATAAAGAGACTTCATCTCTACAAAATAAATAAATATATATATTAGCCAGGTGTAGTGACATACAGCTAGTCTCAGCTGCTTGGAAGCCTTAGTGAGATAATTGAGCCCAGGAGGTCCAGGCTACAGTGAGTCATGATTATGCCATCGTATTCCAGCCTAGGTGACAGAACAAGACACTGTCTCAGAAAAACAAAACAAGGCAACAATAAAAACAAAACTAAAATGTTTTTAGGTTGATTTTTAATTTACAGAAAAGATTTGAGAAGTTATTCTGGATCCTCAGAGGAAAAGTTTATATAAAAATATTATATTTCCAGAGGACTAGAGCTGTTAGTATTGTCCAAAACCTTAGTTAGTCTTATATAGTCTTTAATATATTCCCAAATTCCTATCAGATTTTAAAATAGGCATATACCAATTGAATTTGACACAAAAGAGACAAAATTAAAACCACTTAAAATTTAAGCCTGTCAAAGTTTAAATTTCATATACAAAATTGTTCTAGTTAAACAAAATTATTTATTTTTAGACCTTGCTGATTATTTTATCCAGATATCAATTTTTCAGTTTAACAGAATTAAGTCTTCATTTAAAAAATTATTATTGCCTTTTTCTGAAAATTTCTAAGCAAATATTAACAACTTTTAATAGGCTAACAATTATTTTTGTCTGACTTTAATCTTCTACCAAGTGATCTTTCTCTTCTGCTTGTGTTGCCTATCTACATTTCTGCTCTGATTGAACAATGTTGATATTGTATAATGTTAAGATTGTTTTGGTTGACAGATCTAAACTTAAATTGCAATCAATCTATTTGTGTCTTGTTTTTCTTTGCAGAAATAGCTGAAAGTATGATAAAGATGTTTGTTCTTACATTCAATAGAACTTCAAGTGAGTATAATATAGATTACCAATACATTGTATTAAATGGAATTTATTCTAATTTTGAAAACATAACCATTGAATTTCTTTCCTCCAAGGCTCTGGGAAGGTCAAATTTAATTCTTTTTCATTTTTATTTATTTATTTAGTGCATTGTTCCGTATAAAATTATCCACTATGTGCTTCAACAGTCATTTAAAACAGCATGCAGACTTCCAGATCTATCAGAATGACAGACAAAATACTCTGGAGAACCTACCAAACAAAATACAATGAAATAAGTAAAAGAAAATGGGGAAGAAAATTAAAATGTAGCCAAAAAATGCACAGTGACTAAAAAATAAGTGATAGGAATGACCCAGTGAGCTAAATCTTTCCATGAATCTTTTATCATATCCAGAATTTTGAGTTTCCATGGATGGTTGCATAAAGTATGGAACAGGATATAAAGCCTAGAACCCGCTAATGGGGAATGTAACAAGAAATTTCCCACCTAAAGCTAAGATCTCCGTGGATATATCCTTATTTTAACAGTAATATAAAAATGAAGTTGCCACAAGAAAGAAAGAGCAAGGAATATTTCCTGTTCTAACATTGGCACTAAATGGAGGAAACAAATGAGCACACGCAAATTCTTCCCTAAAAATTTGTTGTGATCATAATTTAGCCTTCCGATATGTCTGGAAAACCTCATAACAAATATAATTTTAGTGGACCTGGTTTGGGTTTATTTCAGGAAATTGACAGAAGCAGACATGAATACTCTTGGAGAATTGTAATTTGAAGTCAAGCAAAAAAGAATTTTCAAAGAATTATGTCTTAAGACATTTCTTAAGATGAATAAGCAACTTACATTTAAATTTACAAAACATACAGGGAAAAAGGACGCCATGAATAAGATCTAAGGACTAACAGCAGATTCATATCCTTAAAGATTTTAGATATTAAAATGATCAGCAACCAAATATGAAATAAATATGATCAATATGAAAAAAGACAACCTCAAAAACACAAGCAAGAAATAAGAGTTCATAAAGGCATTCAATCATACTGAAAAAAACTAATATAGAACTTTTAAAGTGTATAATACAATTAAAATGTAAATGTAATCAAAACAGATCCAAAGAATTTATGAATACATGAAAAATTTCAAAGTTAGTCTAACACACTAGAACTAGAAAAAGAACAAGAAATAAAAGAGATGAAGCAATGACCAGAGATTAGAGACGATGCATATTATTTCTCCAGGTTTATGGGAGAGCACTAAACCTGAACCTGAGAAAGCCAAATGGACCTCAAGCATTACAAATGAAAATAAATCACATCTGCAAACATCCTGGTGAAATTGTAGAACATCAAAGACAAAAATAAGATGTTAACTGTAACCTGAGATTAAAGAAAGATCCAATAAAAAGAATGCAATAAAACTGAGAGCTGACTTCATAACAGCATCAGTGAAAGACTAAACATAGAGTATTTTCAATGGGCTCTTAATCTCTGCATCAGCTGGAACTCTCTACAGCGTAAGTGGGAGATTCAAATGGTACAACCACTTCTGAGAACTGTTTGGCAATTTCTTAAAAAGTTAAATGTATATTATATGACCCAGGAACTCCATCCGTATATATTTATCCAGAAGAAATAAAAATATACATACACAAAAGACTTTCACACAAATGTTTATAGCAATTACACATAAAAGCTCAGTACTGCCAGGTAGCTACAGACAGTGGCATCTTCATAGCTTCCTGCCTTGCAATATTGTCCCAAACAATAGGAACGAGAACAAAAATGTAAATTCTACATAAAACTATGCCTTCAACATTAATCAAAAATAGACAATACTGAAGTATCAAAACAAGTGTATGTAGAAAGAGAAAAGTCGCCAAATTTTTGTAGACAGACTCTTGTGCTTCCTTTCCATCCCTGCCCTATTGCCTTCTTGTAAAGCGTTGAGGAAGCAAAGCCAGAGCAAGAGTAACTTCAGAGAAGAAAAAAGAAGGAAACTGGGTGAAGGTGCCTAAAGGTGATAGAAACAAATACCAGAAAGATTAAGTCCATCCTAAATCTAAAAATACTAAAAGAATGTTCAAGCAGATTGGAGCATGGACTACAGGGAAGAAATTTCAAAGTATATATGGAAGGACAGATTCAATTTAAAAAGAACACTTTTCAAAATGCATAGCTTCTGAGAAAGACAATAGAACAAAACAAAATAGGAAAAGCACTCTGGCACTTGTGTGGTGAAGAGGAAAACAAATACAGGAGAAATACAGGATCCTGGCCAAAGAGAACCATAAAACCAGAGGACTAACAACCTCCATCATACCACACCAAAGCAAATAAACAAAAACAGGACAGAGAACCCAGACTTACTATACTAACAGATGGGGTGAAATTGTAACGTTGAGCGAGGAATTTCATGAAACGCCTCAGTATTAAAGTAAACAATAAGAAATGGAAGTCCACATTAAGCTATTGCAAAAAATCAAGGAAACAAATATCACATAAACCAACTGAGTAAAACACTTCCTTCTAAAAAATAACCTTGAATTAGAGGAAAACTGAAAATCAACATTACAAATATGATTAAATATACTTAATCAAGCATTTGAGGCTATTCAAAAGCATCTTGAATGAGAAATTCATAAATAAAAATTAGAAATAGGCATAGAGAGAAAGGAAAAAGAAAGTTGATTGAACTCAGGAAAGAAATGGAAAAACAAAAACGTTACCTCAAAAATAAAAAATAAATTGCAAAGTTCTCAAGGAATAGCTTCAAATAGATATCTGACAAGGGGCACTAATGACAGGAAGGAAAGCAACCAAGAAAATGAAAGTCATTAAAGTAATAAAAAGGCCGAAAAAGAAAGTAGTGGAAATGGAGGACCCATATAGAAGAAATAATACTTTTATCAGCTGAGTCCCTGAAAGAGGGGAAAAAGCCCAATGGACAAATGGACAGAGCAAATACTTAAAACTATAATGCAAGATAGAATCCCTTTCTGTTTGCATCACTTCCTAAATGACAGACCTCCTTTCCCTTTGCTTGTGTGATATGTCAGCTGGCTGCATTCACACTTACGTAGGAAATAGGCAAAATTTCTTTTACTCAAATAATATGATCTTAATTCCCTACGTATGTATAAAATGTTATGTTTTTCAAAAAATGCGCACCTTTGAAAATATTGTTCACAATTCTGCAAATTAGTCAGAGAATGTGCTATTCCCATTGAGTAGATGGGGAAACGGCATGATAGAGAGGAACTTTGTTTAAGGTCCTCAGCTGGGCAGTTATTGTCTAGTTCTACCAGTCATATGTTGAATGTATTCCCTAATATTTTTTCCACCCCTCTCAAATGTAGCCTATGCCAGTGAACTGGAAATATAAATTGAGTTTTACAATGTCCTATCAATTTAACCAAGTAGCACGCTGACCCCTTTCTCCTCAAGCGTCTGTTCTGTGTTATACCAATATTCACATCAATATCATACTGATGTTACTCTTATGGTTTTCCTCGGATTCCTTCAAACATAAATATTCCATTCAGACACTTTAGTATCTCATTTTCCTGGTCTATCAGTGCTTTTATTCTTGGTGGCTGCCTTCTCAGATTCAAAAAAACAAATATAAAACAAAAAGGTGTTTTTATATCTGCTTAGGCTCTCTCTCACAGAAAAAAATGTTTTCCCATTATCCTCCATTATGATAATTGGTATTTCCAACCGGAGAAAAAAGAGGACAAAGAAGTTTATTGTATTTTTTCTTGTCAAGAGAACATTTATTCAATTTAGCAAAGTTAATAAAACTGAGTGTTTGGGTTTTTCTTTTTATGTAACTGGGCACAATGATTACACACGCGTGCGTACGCGCGCACACACACACACAAACACACTCACAAACTCCTGAAACCTTTGTCTCCAGTATATATTTTTTCCTTTCCTACACTCCCTAGGAATTTTTTTAAGTCACATTTTAATGACATGATAATCAGTCTCTATTTTAAGAGTTCAATCTCTATTATCACCTGCTTAAGAACAAACTACCTAGTATATAATAAGTTGAAACTACAATTTATAGGAGTTTTAAATGTCTATTGGTGCTAAACAAATGTGAGTTTCTTCTGAGAATTACACTACATTTAGAAAAAAAGGTATGGTTTATGCATTAAAAAGTTGTTTTTATATCCACAAACATAGCTCAAATCAGTCTGAAATTCTCATCTTAAAGAACAGTTCTGAATTTGCAGCAGCATAAAAAATATTTTTCTATTGAATTCTCTACTCACCTTCTTAAACTCAATTTCGTTTTCATCTCTCGAAATTAACTTCTATTCCTGATTGCCCTGTTTTCAATAAAGGCATCTATTCTTTCATTTACTCAGTATATTTCCAAACTCAGTTTGGGCTTCTGTAGCAAGGTACCATCGACTGGGTGGTTTATAAACAACAAAAATTTATTTCTCACAGTTCTAGAGGTTGAAAGTCCAAGATGAGGGTGCCAACATGGTCAGTTTCTTGTGAAGCCCTCTTCCAGGTTACAAACTGAAGATTTCTCATTTTATTATATCGTATAAAGAGAACAAGAGAGTTCTCTGAGGTCCCCTCGTAAAGGCATCAACAGCATTCATAGGGATCCACCTTCATGACCTAATTATCTTCCAAAAAATCCACCTTCTAATGCCATCACAGTGAGGATTAGGATTTCAACCTATGAATTAAGGGGTGACACAAACCTTCAGTCCACTGCACTCAGACTCAAAACCTCAGAGCAATCATTGTCTCATCCTCTTCTTTTCATTTGCTGTATTTAATCATTCATTAAGTCTATCAATTGATTTTCAACTTCTTTGCCTAATCCTTTCCTTTTTATTGCAAATGTCATTCTAATCCTCGTTGCTTCACACTTGTACTCCTAGTTCCTGTTCCTATTTTTAGACTGCTTCCCCTCCAACAAATTATATATATTGCCACAAAATCAAAACCAATGTTGGCAAGACACTGGTTTCATCATTTCAGACTTCTTGCCCCAAATCCTCAAAACTTGTCCCTTATGTCTACACAATGCAAGTCAAATGTCTAAAACTGGAATTAGTACCCTCACAGACTGATTCTAACCTGTCTTTCTTAGCTTCACCTCTTACATAAATACTTCTCTGCCTATACCTGGATAGTCAAACCAATTTACTCCACTATGGTTTTTTCTTTTTCTTTTTTTTTTTTTTTTTTTTTTTTTTTTTTTTTTTTTTTTTTTTGGCTTAAGTTATTGTGTAAAAGGATTATTATCAGTTAGAATAATTTCAATTGTTAGCAGCTGAATACTATAATACAAAATAGCTTAAACAGTAAATGGTTTATTATTTCACATAACAAGAATTCTGGAATTGATATTTTTCAGGTTTGTTTTTTTAATAGCTCAGTGAGATCAATGATACAAGTTTTTACCAATTTTCTGCCAAACCATGCATGGTATATTACCAAAAACCTTAACAGAATAGAATGTTTCAAGCTCCTATGTCCAATTCAATTACTTGGTAAGAAGAATCAGGTCACTTTTAATGTTTTAAGCAAATCTAGATGCACCCACTGAAACTAAGGAGTCCCAGGATCCTTTGAAAGACAAGGACCCTGAAAAGATAAATCAAGGTTTACTTAACAAGAATATATTTTTTAAATGGCTGTTAGAGAGGCTAATATTAATTTGCCACTTGAATTAGTGTCTCCCTCCCCCAAGGAATTCCTATATCAATTACATATTTGTTGATGAATATTTATAAAAATTAAAATGGTTTTAGGTATTATAGCAGTAAACTACCTAGAAGAGATAATATATTGGCTAGTTCCACAATAAGAATGAGTTTATCTGATTAAACTTTTATGACTGCTTACTGCCAAAATAAAGAAATACACACACACACACACACACACACACACACACAACCAAACCCATCAATAGGCTGACATAATTTAGCCACATTTACAGATACACCATGCCATGTTAGGGTTCTAGATTGCCTAAGTCAGAATGAGGACATGATTTATAGGAGCAAATGGCAGGCAAGACTCTAGTAGAAGTACTGGCAGGATACATACAAAAAGTTTAGCTTCCCCTACAATTCTATCTGTGACATTGTTTCCTTTAAAGATAAATCTGAAGGCATTTTCTCTGAAGATATTTTTTCCTGTTAAGTCCAATGCTATTACTTGTCTTCTTCACATTTCTTATTTCATTCTCAGGACTGTGTTTTAATAAAATTTCTTGCTCTCCAGAAAGTTATTTTCAAAATGGGATCTTGTCAACATCTCTACCTGGAGTAGTGAGCCATTATTTTTCTACTATCTTCATTATTATTCTCTTTTAGAATTCATTGTATCACATAAGGGCTATGAGCTCATGGACGCCACAAAGAGCTGTAAGAACATTTTTATTTTTCTAGCTTTTCCCTTTGTTTTCTTACTTTTAATTACTGGAAAAGCTAGAAAAACTCATATTTAAGAAATGCTGAATTAAACTCCTACAAACGTTCATGTTAAAATATTGCTGTAACATTGGAGGGAATGACCCTTTGTTGATCTTGTTCTGTCTCCAACTTCCATGCTATATTTTTTCTTTGTTCCTTTATTTTCCTGGAAAAATAATGCATGCCCTCAAAGCCTTAAATACAATTCTGGAAAAAAAAAAATGAAAACACTTCTACTTCAAGTAATAGTAAGTTAAGTATTGGCCACTACTTTGAATTTCTTCTACATGTTAGTCATTGCTGTATGAAAACAAAATCTTCATCTTTCATATCTCTAGCCTAGTAAAACCACACTAAAGTATTTGAAAAGAATTAACTCTGACAACAAAGACAAAAGGTATGGATCCTGCTGCTCCATGCTTCACATGACTTTTGTACAGTGAAGGCAATTTACATTAAGACCCCAAATTTCTGTAATCACCCACTTATTTGACTTGTAAGTGAACTTCTCTTTTCTGTGTTTTTCTCTCCAATTTTCTAAATTTTCTTATCTGTTTACCTGCCTCCACAAATTAGCCTAACTATTGTACACCATTGTCTTCAGTAAGAGAAGCTAGAGCTGAGACGTATTTTTCTGGGCCAGACATTCCTGCAGTAGTTCACAAGCAATTGCTGAAGCCAATTAGATGTTGTTTGTACTGAAATGTATCCTCAGTGCCTCCTACCTCATGGTGAAAAGCAACACTCTCTTTTTGAATCACATTTCATCAAGGGCTGTCTCACGGTAAAGTTGCCTAGGTCCCAAAGATTTGCAGCCCTTATAGTACACAGTCAAAGCCATTTCCCAAGAACCTACAAATCTCAAAGAGATGTCTGTGTCCACACGAGCTCTGCTGTCACCAACATGCTGTGGTGAGAACTAACACTCCCCTCTGATCTATAGGCCTTGACCCTGGACCCGCTTTGTCTGCCAGACTCCTTTTATGATGCGCCCTTTCTCAAGGCCCACACTGCTTCTTTCAGTGCTGTTTTCTTTAATAGATACCTAGAATGTCTGTTACTTTGTCTTTTTCAAGATCATAATTGTAAACAACGAGGCAGTATAACTTTGGCTTCTCACAGCCATGGTTCAAATCCAATTCAATCTCGTTTGTGATCCTGGGTAAATTAAGTACTATCCCAGTCTCCTTTTCTGTATCTGTATAACAGAGGAATACTTTCATCACAGAATTGTCGTGGTGAAGACCAAAAACAGTATATAATGCTTCTAATACCATATCTAGCACATTCTAAGTGTTGAATAACTGATGCTTACCTATGGCCATACCACCCTGAACATGCTCAGTCTCATCTGAATAACCAGTGCTTTTTTATCCTAGAAGATGATTCCCAAATGCCAATGAAAATTAGTGATGCAAGAGCATCTGAGGAAAGAACAGGGCTGTGCCTGACCGTTCTCACCAAAAACTTCAGTGTTCTGTACCTTCCAGACAAGATGCCCACTATGTACTGTCACAAGAACACAACAGCACGAATTATAAATTGGTTTCAATACTTAATTAAGATTATAATTCTACTGGAAGACTGGGTAACAGTGACCATATCGTTGTGTCTATTTGAATATAGAAATAATTCTTAAACATCTCTATAAATTATATTAAACTTCTATATTAATTGTTTTGTATCTTAAAAAATACATATACTGAAATAGCATAGACTCAGAGAAATTTAGAAAATTTTAACAGTAACTAAATATGTGAATCCACTGAAAACATTTCCCACACCTTCACAATGCATGTCTGCACACATGAACTTGCATACTCACATGCTTGCATTAAACCTTGTTGCTCCCATATGATTTATGCTTCTTAAGTTTCCAGTTGAAAAGCTATATTTTAACAGTTTCCTTTAGAATTATTATTGTTGTTATTGTTGCTATTTATCGTGATTGGGAAATCTACAGGAACTTCAAAAAAATAACAGTTTCACCCACACTTTCTTGTTTGATCACCGTAACATTTGACATGTCTGGTTTACTTACGCCTGTTGATAGGGTTTTTTTTTTTTGTATGTATGTATCATTTTTGTCTCTCGTGAAACAAAACATTGTCTTAAAACAATGAGACTAAACCCCCAAAATCTGGTATTTCTAAACAAAGAGACAGAAACCATAAAAAAACTATATACAAACATGGAGCAATTATGTTTTAGAAACATCTAAAGTATCCAGAAGGCTAGGGAGACTCTAGTGGAAGCAGGGCTTATCTGTCAACTCTCTTCATCAGAAGAAAACTAGGTTTTCTAAAATGTATATAATTGGCAGCCATTTTGTGGCTGGTCCCTAAAATGAGAAATGCCATAATTGTTTAATTCAAGAGTTATGATTGACCCCGTTGTCAAGAGATGTTTATCATAAAGAAATTTTTGATATAAGAATTATAAATTTGGTAATATATTTGCCACTAGCTACTTAGTTAATGACATATGAATTGCACTGTAATTCAGAACATTAAATATGAATAATACTTCATCATCATTATTGAGCATTATTTATGTACAATTTAATCAACTGCTCCAAGACAGAAACTTGTTCATATTTCTGTTTGACTTTACTTTGAAGGTTTTTCAACTTTAGAAGTTTTAAGAAATGCTTTTAAATGGCATGTTTTCATTTCCTATCAAAGTATTTTAACAGTATTCCAGTAAGACATTAATATTTTTTATCTTAGCAACCTTAAAGTAAGCTTTTCTATATTTGCCCAGTTAATAAGGATCTATAGAAGTATATAATATTTTCCTCCAACACAATCACAGAAACATATTTATGCAGGCTTGCATTTTACAATTCACTCAATTGATTTCTCCACAGGGCTTGCTTGTCATAGTGCTTTGTTAACCTACCCACTACAGTACAGTATATTAGACAACTTTGCCTTGCATCATCAATTAGAACAAAAAATAATAACCAAAATAGTTTGCCTTCCAAATTCTTAACTACCCCAATGCTGAAAGCCAATGATGTGTAGAAAAGAAAAATCCTCATAACTCCTTGCCTGATAAATGAGTAGGGAGAATTTGACAGATCAGAACGAGATGAAGCAGCCTAAAACATTTGGCACAATGTGCGTCTGGCATACAGAGACTGCCTGTCAAATGCCTATGACTCCATACAGCAGCTAGGGACCCTATGGAGCAGCAGATGGGCCATTAAGGTAGTATTAATGTAGATGCCATCAGTTTTCAGTTCTGACTGGGACATATTCTTTAGAACTATGAGCAGCTGCTGCCATTTATTGTGACAGCTTCCTGCTAACTTTTGCCAACTGGCACAATCTGACTCTTTGTACCTGAGCTATTAAATGTGTGACTTCCACCATTTTATTCCTCCAGAGAATGCTTTTAATAATCCTCTAAAGAAGGAATGAAGCATTTATCACCAAAGTGAATATACATACCATGCAGTTCTATTGTACAACACTCCAGCCCAGTGTACTTTATAGACTTTATATTAATACATTCTTATTAAAACTAAGCATGGATCTTTTTACACATAAGAAAGTGCTAGATTGAAAATAATCACTCATATTAATTCTTATTGATTTATTTAACTGTTAATTAACTGGGATCTTATATCTTTTGAAATATTTATTCCTTGATAAGCAAATTTTTTTTAAATGTCACACAAAATATAGTAATAAATTAACAAACCAAGAGTAAATTATGTCATAGCTTTCCAACTATAGGTAAATATTTTTATCTCAAGTGGTTTAGATACACCTGGTGGTTTCATTCATGTGTAGGAAGAAGTTTTGGGTGTATGAATGGATTTTAAAGCTCTATAATCTGAATAATATTTCTGCAATAGATTATAACCAATGCATTATAAATGGTGGTGATTGTACATTTATCACCTGCAGAACAATTTCAACAGACTATGCAACCAAACTATTGGCAGAAGCAGCACTCTGCTGCCTTCCTTTCATCCAGCTAGACTTCGAGGGATACACTGCATCATTTTTGATTATGTCGAACAAGAAAGCTCACAGTACAGCACAGCATACGGTTTGTCAGACAATAAAAACTGCAGCAAGTCATTATAAAAATGGCTGGCAGACATAGTCATTATGCTGAGCTAACGTCTTTTCTGCTTCAGATATCTCTGCAATCTGACCAATAGTCTATGCATGAGATTTCTAAACAGATCTCACCTATTCGATACTATATTTCATAGGAATGTCTCTGTGTGTATTTCTACATATGTATGCACACACACATACACACACACACATAAACACTAAATCTTAAAAAAGTTAAACTTCATAAGTTCATTTTGATGTGTGCAATAATGAGAATACATCTATCAGAACACATAATAATTGAAATTTTTAAAGATGTTGACATGTATAATACAACTATTAAACTGCTTCTTAAGTTTAGATACGTGAAAGAAATAGTAGAGAAATGATATTTAAGATTCCCTATGTTACATGAAGAGAAAATATGTAAAATGATCGTCCAAATAAACCAAAGAATAGTCAAAGGAATGCCTTCTAGATGCCAAGATACAATAACTCCCACACCTTCTTCCATAAACAAGCCTGTAACATCTGACAGAATTTCTGATTGCTTTTACTACCTGTAAATTGTGTGTGTGTGTGTTCATATGTATTTACTTTCCTTTGTATATTTATTCTAAAAGAATTGAATGGTATTTATTTCAGGGTAACTCAAAAGTGTTAACATTATATTATGGAAATAGACCAAACGAACACTATTGAAAATGAGTGTGATTTACAAGAATGCAAAGAAAACTAAAACTATTATATTAAGAGCATATGGGTAGAATACACACTTAGAAATACACATTTAGAAATATGGGTAGAAAACACATTTAAAATTTTGATTTATTTGTTTAATCATCGTTGTTGATATGTTGATGTATTTAGATGTTTCATGGTTTGAGTTTTCTTTAACATTTTCATTTTCACATGGTGTATTTCACTTTACTTCAGATATCACCATGCCCATAAGACAACATAATCTTGTTTTGAATGTTTAACTAACAGTGCTCACAGTGATAAACTTACTTTACAGTAGCTAACATTTTTGTTAGCCTTTCATAAGTTAACACAAGAAATTTTATTCAACTCTGTAAAAAATTGGCAAAATCTAAAATAGTTTTTGAAAATTCTGCATTATTTAGTTTGATTTTGTATCAGCTACAAATTAAAGATGTTGCTATGGTAACAACATTTTGAAAATAACCTAACAATGCATTTGAAAAACATTAACATAAAAACAAGGACACTGTTCATATTTATCACCTGTGGCATTATTCCCTCAGAGAAGAATCTAACAGGACTTTTTCAGGGGAGGGGTATTCAGCCCAAAGATGGAATCACCAAACTGTCTCTGTTGTATGAAAATGAAGAAGTAAATGAAAACCAGAAAGGCTGGAGACCAATTTCTTTAAGACAAAAGGAAATTTTTAGAATTCTATGCTGATATAATAAATACAACAACTGATCACAGAGACTTATGTTACATACGCATTTCAAAGGAAGACTAAATTCAGAAAGAACTATGTGAAGTTTGTATTATTGGTCTTACCTTAATGCTACTGCTTAGGTGATTTTGTATTTAAAATTGTGTGTTTTATATATGTTATTTTCAAGCAGAAATATAACTTTTTTTTTTTTACAAAAGCCAAAAAACATAAAGTTCACTTATTTATTCCAGTATTCAAATATTAACTTAGAAATGTAATCCTAAATAATAAAATGAAACCTTGATAAGATATTGTATCTTAGCAATCAGAGCCAGAAAATATGTTAATATTTTCAAGACTCCTGCTTTAAAATATTTATTGAAGAACTAAAAATAAGTAGCTTTATCTTTCAGGTTTTTCTGCAAGGATAGTTTTAAACCACTGCAGTATCATGTATAGTAGTGCTATAACATCAATGATTATAATGTACAGTGTAGAATTTTCACCTATTACGTTTTTAAAAGACAAAAGTAGTAAAAATGTTTTGGTAAAAATCGACGTACACAATCTCAAATCTTAGAACTTCTGAGGCATCTTCCTTCAGAGGTGTCGCTTGTATTTCTAATCTGGTTCAAACTGCGAATGTCACTACTATCTGAATAGAAATATTTCACTGAATTATGGAAAACATTTCAAGAGGTAAAATCTACAAACTTAAAAGGAGAATGAACTTTAAGATTGATCATTTTAAATAAAAATATGTTAATCCCTATTACGACTTCTTTAAAGTCAGCCAAGATGGACTGGGAATCAATCATATTGAGGTTCAGTTAATAAACGTATTTATTTATGTTTTATTGGTTTTGTAATCAAGAAAAACAACAAAAAACTTAATTGTTCATGGTAGATATTTGTAATAAATTAAGGTTATATGTTGTTTGTTTATTGTGTTAGTCTGATTAGGCTGCCATATCGAGACACCAGAGATTGGGTAGCTTAAACAGCATTCACTTCTCACAGTTATGGAGGCTGGAGAGACCAAGATCAAAGCTCCAGAAGAACCAGTGTCTAGAAGACACTCTACCTGCTTTGAAATGGCTAATTTTTTTTTCGTTTTATTCTGATATGGCTGAGAGGGAAAAAAAAAAAACCATCTCTGTCCTGTCTCTTCTTATCAGGGCACTAATCATTTTCATGAAAGCTTTCCCCTCATGATGTAATTACCCCCGAAAGGTCCTACTTCCTGATATCATCACAATGGAAGGTTAAGATTTGAATATATAAATTTGGGAGAGGACACAAACATTCAGTCCATAACAAATGTAAAAAGTAACAAACTTTTTAAGGATCAATAATATGCAAGAACCAAAATTATGGAATTATGGACTAGATCCACAACCAAACCCAACACATAAGTGGATATTTATTGATTTCAAAAATGCCCAGAGATGTCATTTTTAAGATAAAGCTACTTATTTATGTTCATTAGTATGCACATTTTATGAACTTAAAAGCCTATCCATATCCTCTGTGATTCAAAGCCAACAAAAATAATAGGAAGAGCAACAGCTGAATTATTTGATTTACTTAGCTGAATAGTACACTCTAAGTACAAAAGTTTCCATTGGTAGTGATTTCACAACAATTAATAAGGTTACAATGCTTGTGTTTTCTTTGCCTTATAAGCTTGATGGGAATAGTTTATCTAGAAAAGTATTACTTAAAAACATACAGAAATCTTAAGTTAAAATGAAATTACACCCATTGCATGCTCTTACTTAGCCCTTTACTCTTTTTAGATAAGCACGAAGGTTAAAAAACAACACCAAAAAAAAAAAAAAAAAAAAAAAAAAAAAAAAAAAAAAAAAACTGAACTGTGAAACTGTCTTTGTTTCCATTGAGCGATTTTCCTTCTTCACAAACCACCACAGTGTACATGGAAGCACTAAATGTGGATGGAGGGAAACAAAATGGAGACCCTCACCACTCATCTTTAACCACAATTTATCTTTTCCTAGTCTTTCATAACTACTTACCTCCTACTTCCTCCTTGAAACCTTAACAAACCATTTTAACTAGTAATAATTCAATTTAGTACTTGATTATATAGAGAAAGCATCTTTATTTCACCCACAACCAGTCTAGTCTTTCTCCTAACCCTCTGATTTGTAGTTATCAGGGGAAAGCAAACAAGGAAGTAAAAGGCTAATTTTTAAAGCCCAAACTGAAGGATATACATTGTTTATTTAAGAAGTGTTTATTCTGTCTTGAATAATTATTTCTTTTTCTCAGCCTCCCCATTTCAATTTTCTTCTTGGAAGATGAACTCTAGGTGTAGCAGAAATGCCTGATAACGCATGGAAGCAAGGAAGCGTCAGGCCCTTGGGTGAAATGTTCACTGACTGTCCCCTCTGGTTTCTAAGGTTATATTTTTGGTCCACATAGGCGTTGTTTGCCCAGCTGGCCTTGGAGAGGGAAGACTCATGACATAACCCAGTCTGATATCTTCGTCTCTTTAGGAAGAGGGAGTATTCCTCTACTGATTAGGCTTCATCTAGGCTCATGCTGGAGTTAGTACAATTCTCTCATTTAATCTTGGAGAGTCTGATCTGTAGCCCTAGAAGGAAAGCCATCCTATGGCAAGGTCCTTCTGCTGACTCCCTCCCTATATTTTCATATTTCTCCTGTGATAAATTTACACATGCAAAATTTTTCCCCAAATATCAATGTCATACAAAGACATTTATTTTTGTTGTGGGTCATAGGTTTGTTGTTGGCTTAGGTGACTCTGCTTTAGGCTCAGGTCTGATTTAGGTGTTTTTCATGTGCTTAGTATTCAGTCATTGCTACCCAGGTTGTGATCTTCTTATGATAGAGACCAGAAAAGCAAGAGGGGCCATTGGAAACATGCAATGCCTCTTAAGACCATGGTTCAAAACTGGCACACTGCCACTTCTACCTAGAGCCCATGACCAAAGAAAGACATACATTCAAACCAAAATCAGTGTATGGTGATGGGGTAGAGGGGGGTATAATCCTCATACTCTGGTCAGAATCACTGGAAATTTACATGTTAAAGGCCTTAAATGTATACCTCTATTACAGAAGATATTGATGTATTGGGAGTAATAATTCAATTTGCCCTATTTCCTCTAGCAGACTCTCTAGCTATATTGTCATCTGGTCCTTGGTCTTCTCTACTTTATACTAGCTAAGCTCAGGAGTTCTTGTTACAGGATCACAAAGATCTGCCATGTTTATATGACTGCGCCTTTGTCCTCCCCTCTCCATACACCTTACTGAATCTTCCTTCCCCTCTCTCAAACTTTAGCAAGAGACAGGCCAACTCTTTTATCTCAGCATCTCTATTCTTCACAGCTTCTAATTTACCCTGGACCAGAATATATCTCTACTATATCATTTACTTTATCTTTGGTAATTTAACTTGCTGCAAAACACCTAAATTGTAAACAAAAATATTTTATGTATTAAAACAATTCTGTGACATGAATCGTCCAACCTCAAACTAAATTAGAAAAAAAAAAAAAAAAAGTCTCAGCATTTTTTTTCCAAAACAATCCTCTTGACTGCAAAACTAGGAACCAAATATGTAATCCTATTTTTTACACTTGATCTTAGCCAAAAGGCTGAGAAGCAATATAATCCTATTTTTTAATGTCAGCAGCTGAATACCAGCTTTTTTATTACATTTTTCTCATTACATTTCATTGTAACACATGATGATTTTTCTCTACATATTTGATGACTAGGAACATAATTATATTTTCTGTAAAGTAAAAACTAAAGCACCTTAAATTTTTATAGTATGGTCTTTATACATACAAGGTTTTTTCCTTTATTTTTTCAAGTGTTTACTCTTTGAAGGTAGAATATATTGTATGTAGGGATTTTTTTCTTGGAAATAATTAGAATAACATTTGGGCAGAACTGATAGATGACATAAGTAATTCAGTAAGAATTGCTGCCTTGAAAGTTAATTCCTGGTAAAGAAATAAATATTGATTGAAATAGCACTTATATTCTTATTCTGGAATGGAGTGTGCATATGGAAGAAGGAGAGAAAAATGGAGAGATGATTCTGGAAGGCAGCTAAGGCAATATGTAAGGAAGAATAGAATTATTGTGGTCAGAAAACACGTTTTAAAAAGTACATAAAAACCAAGTAAAACTTACTTTAATACATACCTGTGACAGTATACTCAGATATATATTTTTAAAAAGGAGACACATTATGTGTTTAAGACAAAGGCCAAAAAAAAAATCAGCCTTATCCATCTGTCCTAGAATCTATAAATGATAGATTGTGCTTTGTATTCTTCAAGATTCAAAACTTTGGCCTTGTTCTGAAGGGAGATGATTATGTAGAGATCTTTAGAGAGCATACCCTATTTCCTTGGCTATAAAAAGCATAATTCTGTGAAGCATTAGCAGGAGAGAACAGCCTGATCTGGCTTATAATAGCATGTATTAGTAGTGCAAACTAATTTTTGTTAGGAGTGGAATATTTTTCAAATATATTTGCTGAAATATTCAAAATATTTTATTCTGTTGTCTTTAGTTGGTAGTGTTTAATTTTATCCAGAATATTAGTACATTAATCCAATCTACTTCAATTTACATTACCATTGTCTAAAAGCAAGGGTATAATATGTGATGATATAGGGTTTGGTGCCAGTAATGATTTTCTTATGATAACATTATTTAAATGTCCTGTTAATGATTAGGTGTCTTTCTATATGATTAATGCAGAAAGAAATATTGTAAATTTGATATAGATGTTACTGATTTCATGACAGAGAATAAAGTTTCTTAAAGACTTGCCATCCAATGCTGTCTTTTTAAAGGTGAGGAAATAACACTGTTTCCAACAGACTACAGGCCATCTCGTCATGCCTGTGCTATGCTGGTTAGCTAACTATCTTTCTTCAAATAAGCAACATATTTTGTTTTTAAATGGACTGTTTTTAAATACTCAAAAATACATATGTCATTAAAATATGAATACAATTACTTCAGTTTTATATTTTAAATAAATCCTGGTACTTATAAGTTATTTTTAATACTTCCACAGTTTTTGGCACTTAATTCATACTGGCGACACTAAGTTAAACATTTAAAAAATTGTGTTAAAAAAGACAGAAAAATGAAAGTACAGGAACAACAATCTTGACCATATTGATATTGGTCAATAGGGCTGACCAATATCTTTGTTTATTTCTGAGTAATGGGATTATGTCTCTTCCTAACCTCCATATTTTTTGTTTTATTAATTAACTGTCTGTATGTTCTAAAATGAAGAGTTATTACTATTATTCTTTTAGAAAAAAAATGGTGCATTTAAAATTTTTTGGCTTGATTCCAAACACTAAAAATATTATCATAACATCTGATAACTCGTGTAGTCATGTCTATCCCAGGAAAATAATCCAGAATGTTAGCAGAAAGGAAATGGTTGCATGTTCCTAGATAGCTATGTCTTTAGTGATAGCACTTGTCTCCCTAAGGAAGATTTTCCCAAACTTTAAGATGTTTGTGTTTTTTTTTTTTTACCCTAGCTAGTGTACTTTTAATATGTGTTGGACATTAATTACAGATACCTGATGAGTTTTCTAGTGTTATATCACTGCTCTGTCAGCTTATTAATAAGACGAGGAGAGAAGAAACTTAATGCTTTATTGAACATTCATTAGGCACTCTATCAAATGTTTAATGTGTCTTATCTAGTTTAATCTTTATAAAAACCTAACAAAATAGATTACCAAAAAATAGAAAGACTTATTATATTAATGCAGAAGATGTAAATTATTATACCATTTTGAATTGTATTCCTTAAAAATGCTTTAGTGATGTTTCCAAGCCAGTGTGGTAATGGCGATGGGGTAGAGATGAGAGGAGAGAATATGGAGGGAAGAAAGAGAAACAGTGGTGCCAGAGAACACCTGAAAAACTAGATGGTGGGGCAACTTTTCTTCCTTCTCTGCTAACACTCAAGAGGTTACATTGCCAATAAGTACTATGTATTTCAGCACTGTTACTTACATTTCCTTCAAGAAAGGAAGGCATTAGATACTTTTAAGCAAAACATTTTATTCTCTATTTTGTAATATATATGTGTCTGTGTGTGTTCATGTTGGGGGCGCTGGCATGTAAAAAGAAAGTAAAAGCTTTACAAGGTCTTCACTCTCCTAATCAGAAGTTCAGTGAGATATGATTCTATTGATGGAAAATCAAAGTGTCTATCAAGCTTTAAATCAAAGTCCAAATGTGAAATTTAGTCTTATATATCAAAACCTCAACAATTCTCATAACCTTGTAGGCAGGAATTAAATTCCTTATATTCTATAATACAAAAATGATGCCAAGTTGAGAAAAAGTTTCATTTTGGAAACGTAATTAGGGTATTTTATATAGAACAGCAAAACACTGGAAAAATACTAAGTGCTCACAATAGCATAATATTGACAAAGTAATCCACATATATAAAAAGTATATCTATATATACCTTTATATCTAGCAATGTGTATGTGAAATTATACATACAAAAAGCTGTTTTAGAATTTTAACAAACATATAGTTTCATATGTAAAATGGAAAGCACAGGATTCAATATTACACAATAATTGAGATGGTCATATTTACATAAAAGAAAAAACTATAAGAGACCTACAGCAATATATTATTTTACTTTTAATTTTTGTGGGTACATAGTAGATGTAGGTATTTATGGGTACATGAGAAGATACTTTGATATAAGCATGCAATGAGTAATCATCACATTTTGGAAAATGGGATATCCATACCCTCAAACATCTATCCTTTGTATTATAAACAATCTAATTGTACTCTTTTAGTTACCTTAAAATGTACAATTAAATTATTATTAACTATGGTCATCCTGTTGTGCTATTAAATGCTAGGCCTTATTCATTCTATTTTTGTGCCATTTATCATCCCCGATTCTCCCTTATCCCCAACTACCTTCCCAGCCTCTGGTAACCATCATTCTATTCTTTATCTCCAGGAGTCCAACCGTTTTAATTTTTTTAGCCCCCACAAATAAGTGAGAACATGTGAAGTTTGTCTGTCTGTGCCTGACTTATTTCACTTAACATAATGACCTCCAGCTCCATCCATGCTTTTTGCTAATGACAAGAACTCATTCTTTTTTAAGGCTGGATACTACTCCATTGTGTATATATCACATTTTCTTTATCCATTCATCTGTTGATGGACACTTAGGTTGCTTCCAAATAACGACTATTGTGAACAGTGCTGCAATAAACATGAGGGTGAAGATATCTGTTCGATATATTGAGTTCCATTCTTTTAAGTATATACCCAGCAGTGAGATTGTTAGCTCTAGTTTTTTTGAGGAATCTCCAAACTATCCTTTTTTAGTGGCTGTACTAATTTTCATTCCCACCAACAATGTATAAGGATTCCCTATTCTCCACATCCTTTCCAGCATTTGTTATTTCCTTCTATATCCGCTCCAGCATTTGTTATTGCCTGTCTTTTGGATAAAAGCCATTTTACTGGGGTGAGATGAGATCTCACTGTGGTATTGATTTGCTCTTCTCTAATGATTGATGATGTTGAACACCTTTTCATATGCCTGACCAATATCTTTGGTTACTTCTGAGTAATGGAATTATGTCTCTCCCTAACCTCCATATTTTTGGTTTTATTTACTTACCTGTCTGTATTTTCTAAAATAAAGAGTTATTGCTTTTATTTTTTTAGAAAAAAATGGTGCATTAAAATGATAAAACTTACCTTTCTGCCTCATTTGCACTTTACCAATTAAATAATTTTTTTAATTAAAAAAGAGTTCTTCCATTTTGAAGATGATTAAATTTTTTCAAATTATTTGACAAATTACTTACTAATGTCAGTGATGTTCTTATAGTTTAGGCCCTACTTTAACACATTTCAAAATCATTTAATAAAAATGAACTTGAATAATGAAATTTATTTCAGGAAGAGTATATTACTTTAACTTTGGATGATATTAGAGATAAATACATATGTACACAAATCCTAAATATAAATATAAACATATTTAAGTAGCTATCATACATCAAAGAATATAGGCCTCAATGATGTACATAAATTTGGTGCACAAATAATATATATATGTAGAAAGACCTAGTGTTGCCAAGTGCACTATCATTACCATTATAGAAAATTCTTTAAAAGAATAGCTGAGTTATTTTAGTTATGAATCTTTCCTGAAATCTAGAGTCTAGAGAAAGGAGTCAATGAAGAAAGGACTAAGATTTGAAGTTGAATGTTGGTATTACATTGCCTTACCATTGTACAGTGCTTTACGTTTTCAATGGTCCTCCGAACTCAAGTTATGTTATAGCTGCAATGCCTCTTTGAGGTACACAGAGTGATTAACGAAGTTCAGACGTTTATATGGCTTCCTTATAGCCCATATGCCCCAAATCTATGAACAAAGACCAGATATTTTAGTCATGTTTTTTCCAATATTTTTTACATCTTCCCCTGAAATAGCATAAGAGTCAACATGGATTTTAAAATGTCAAAGAGATCAAGTTAACTTTTCTTCCCTTAGTTCTTGGAACCCTCTGTACCAGAGCACCACCATCTCATTTCTGAAACATCAACGACATCCAACAAGTGAGCACTCCACCAGTCAGCTCTGTGAGAAATGCTCTACACTAGACCTTTTAGATCTTATTAAAATGGGCAGCTATCCTAACATTTTGTTCTCTAATGGGAGATAGTGAGCTAAGTAAAATGTACTAATTCCTACTGATGTAAAAAGAGACAAAAGCATTATCTGGCTCAAGAGACATTGGTAACAATATTATTTTTCTTTCTAAAGGGAGTTCTTTAAACTCAGTTAAAGGAGATGTCTTGGGTAGTAGGAGTAGGATCTCACGGCATGAGTGAATTTATGTGAGACAAGTAGTCCACTTCTCTGTCTAAACATAGGACAAAAGATGAAATCAGGAATTTACAGGAACATACACTTACCTGAAAATTTTTCTCTAGTTTCTGTCTAAGATCCTACAATTCTCATCTACTATTACAGCAACAAGTTTCCTAGTGCATATTCGTCAAGTGCTCCTAGAGTGCAGAAATAATACTAATTTCCTAATCGCCCATAAAATTCATTAGCTAATGTTTGCCCTAAAAGTCTCAATCAACGTTTTACTCTGGCACTTTCAATATGCAGATTCAATAAAATAGTCTAAAGGTTGGGGGTGGGTGTTGTACTCAAACAGTATGTTATCATATCTGTTTCTGGCCTTATGGGAAACGCACGTTGTATTCAGACAGAAGTAAGAAGGCTGCAGGATTGCTGCAGTCAGAGTAGCCAGCTTTCTTCCTATTGCTAAGTAATAGGTTTGAACTTTGTTTTGTTTGTGACCATTAAAATGTTTCCATAAAATATCCATCACATATGCTGTTGATTAAAATAATTGAGCCACAGACACATTGGACACAAAAACAATGTTGCCTTTGAAGTTTGTTCACAAGGGGAAGATGTCAGTCTTTGCAAGTGTAAGGCTTTATAGATCAGTTTAATAAATTTCCAAATGATTTATGACTCAAGTGATTAGGCATTAGAGATAATTACTCTAAGTAATTTTTTTTTCTTTAAGGCTTACTTTCTACTTTTTCTCATTCAACTGAAACAATTAGATTCGTCAAGAGAAATGGGTAATGTCTTTTCAACCCATATTTCCCATAACACTTAGTTTCCTGCAGCAAATCATTAAATAGAGTCAACAGATGCATTTAGTTTTTAGTCACTATACAACTTCACACAATTATTTTGAAGGGCAAAAGTAGTGGGGTGGTTTTTTTTTCCTTTTACTGTCAAATATCTTCACTAGCTCCCAATTAGACAGACAGGTGATTAAACCAATTGCCTTACTTCTGTGTAACTTACATCTACTTTCTGTTTCAACATACTGAAAGTCGATTTCAATGAAAGGTCCTGGAGTCAGTAAGAAAAGAGATTTGAAGTTCACTTAGGGAACAAGGAAATAACTGATCGTTGATCTATGCAATGAAGGAACCATTCCTGATAATAAGGGTGAGCACCCAACAATTATATCACCTAGGAAACTACATGCTCCAGGGCTGACAAATTATTGGGAATCCCCCTCCCCCAACCGCCTTTTGTTTTATCTCTGAAATATAAAGCAAGTATACTTTAGTGACATGATTTTTTTTTTCCTGGCACCTTTCCATAGCCAATTCCATTCATGCAGAAAAAGGATGAAATTCCATCATTCGAGCATGACATCTCAAAATTCAAACTTAATGAGAGCTTTGGCAGCTTCTGTCGAAGGCAGACAGTGATTAACAAAACACTTCAGAGTACAAGGCACAGCAGTGCTCAAAGAAAACAGTGATGATCTCCACTTAATTGTAGAAAAGCCCAAAGCATCTGCCAGCCGAGGAGAGCTGGAGCCATAAGGAGCTATTGCTCAGATAGGCTGTCATCTCCAGAGATCAACAACCATATGCTCAGCTCAAGCACAAACTCCAAAGAAGTTAATTTTCTGACAAAATACAGGGATAAATATGACATTCAAACAAGTGTGCTCACTCATCCTGAACACACGTTCATCTGCACGCATCAGATTTATGCATCGTTTAAACACAAGCAAATATAATTTGTTTGGAACACAAACATAGTTGCATGAGTACAGGTATAATTAATCTTTGTCTGCTCCACAGGTTCTTGTATTCTACTGGTTAACCACACATTCAACAAACTTTTGGTGAATGGAGAAGTCACTTGTTGCTTCATACCTAAACATATATGACATTCTTTCAAGATTCTGAAATTAATAAAATTTATTTGATTCAAGATGAAAAAATAACTTATTTTACCTATGAATTGAAGTGTGTGTGTGTGTGTGTGTGTGTGTGTGTAAATTTAAAATCATCTTTCTATATTAACAGATCTATCTATCTATCTAATTTATCTCTGAATGCAAACATAGGATCTTGACAAAACCTACCCTGGACATAGCATAGCAAATAAAAGGCAAGATGCCCAGCTAAGAAACAGATGCATCTCAGAATAAAGTCACCAGAAAGTTGCTTGTTGGTACCTGTGGTCAAGGGGTATTCTAATTAATAGGCAGAAAATGGATATTGAATATGAAGACTACAAAAAATAAAAATATAAGAGTTTGCATTCTACAAAAGTGATTTTAAAAAAACAGAAAGAGAAACCCCATGTTCTTCCATCATTTAGAGGTGGAGATTCCTCTTATATTACCTCTTCCGAAAATGCAACATGTAGCATCAGATGGATTAGAGTCGGCAGACTATCAACTGTGCATGTCTTGAAAGCAGGTGTTTGATTTAGCATTTGCACACTAGCCAAACAGTAGTTAATTTTTTAGAGGTGAACAACCACGATCCTTATAAAAACTAAAGAGAAGCATCTGGTAGAAAACACAGTGATTCAGTAGCAAACCTAATTTCTGCTTAAAAAAAAAAAAAAACTTCTAATGCCTTTTCCAAAACAAGAGTGAGATTTCTCCTTTGTCAATCAGTGGCTTTTTCCAAGATTACACAATGAAGCTAAACATTCAGTTATTTCTAATTATAGTCACTGTATGATGAAAACTATAATATCACTATTGCATTTTGTGTATAACATTGTTAGAGTTCGAGTTAACTTGTTGTCTTCTCATTTTGTATTTTCGATGTTCTTGTGTGTTTATAATTTAAATTTATTTTAATTTTCTCCAATTATAGAAGTAGATTATTTTTATAATAAAGAATAAAGAATTTGTAAAATGCAGGCAGGTGCAAAGAAAAAAGTTGAAGTCATCTATAGAGCCACAATCAATAAAAATTAAAAGAAACCAGTTAATTTTGATAAATTTCTTCCATATATACACATAATACTCATAACATTAAACTCACATTAAAATATAAATTTAACTTTCTGTTTCCTCTCTACATATTGTAATCTATATATTGAGGATTTCCTGTGTCATCATATAGTATTTGAAAACATTTTCAAATTGCTACTAAATATTGCACTGTATAGAAATAAGACACTCATTTCAATTATTTCCCTATTTGGAGTTTTTCTATTTTGTTTTTCATTATAAATAAAACTATAATGAAATTTGTTATAAAAGTATAATTTAAAACATTATTTTAACTGAAGCTTATGAAAAAATTGATGATTATTTTAAGATTTCTAAAATGTGTTACTAATTTTTTTAAGACTGTTAATGACAATTATATTTTTCCTGGCTGTATATGATTACCAAAAACAACACCTTCATCAATTTTTTTTATTATGACATGTCCTAGATTACTATCTCAGAGATTTGTGGTTCAAGGAATAAAACCAAATGTCACAAAATTGATTAAAACACTTCCAAAGGAAGGTAATTTGAGCAGCAAAGAGTATTCACAAATTCCCTTAAATAGAAAACTATGAAAATATTCATAATTTTACTTTAGAATTGAAAGATAAATTTTGAATGAAAATGTACACTTTATAAATGAGATGCTAAATAAGTAAAACATTTATAAATGAACAAAAACAATAAAAGTGATGCAAAACACTCCAGAGCCAATCTAGTAAAAGGAATGATCTTGACCCACATGTGTAGTTTATCTTCCAGATCAAAGAGTTTATATTGATTCAAGATTTTTATAGACTCTTTCAAGTTTGTCTTCTAGCAAGGATATATGCCCTTTCGAATAACTGTGCTTGAACATTCTAAACCTTAACTATTGTCTTGCCTTTCCTGCATGTTTTCTGTCAAACTTTATAAAAATAAATGGTCTGAATCCCACTGCTTCTATTATATATCCTCACTGTCCTCATCCCATTTAGCCAATTTGACTCCAGCTCCCCAGTCCCACTGAAAATACTCTTTTATGCATGCTCTCAATTTGTCTTGCTAACTGTCTTTGGATTCTTTCTTTTTTTTTTTTTTTTATTGTACTTTAGGTTNTTTTTATTGTACTTTAGGTTCTGGGGTACATGTGCAGATCATGCAGGATTCTTGCATACATACACACATGGCAATGTGGTTTGCTGCCTCCATCCCCCCTTCACCTACATCTGACATTCTTCCCCATGTTATTCCTCCCCAACATCCTCACCACCCCCACTGTCCCTCCCTTGCCGCCCCCCGCAACAGACGCCATTGTGTGATGCTTCTTGTATTATCTCTCTGGATTTCCTCCTTCTAGAAACTCCTTTCTAATGTGTCAAACACATTCTCCTCTCTTCTTTTGCCCCCCTTTTTCCTTCCTCTGAGAATGATCTCTCCCTTTTCTCTACATCCAAATTGCTTTGTCTGTTTTTAACAGCAAAACCAACACCTGCTCTTTGGAGCAAACATGATTCCAACTCCAAAGAATTCATGGAACAAATTTTGGTATTGATGACATATCACCTATTAATACTGGTTTATGAATATGTCACTCCTCTCATAATTAAGTATATGAACTGCTTGAAGGAAGAATGCCCCAGAGTCCCATATTGATGCATTTTGGTGTCTTAATTTTCCTTTTCAAAGTAGCCATATCATTGGCGCAACCCAAATACCTTCTAAGGAGTAGATAACTCTTGTATCTCTAATGAAAAGCATCTCCTTGGTAGTCATTCCCAGTCCTTTCTGTGTCATATGTTTGTCCTTTCATTCTGATATTACCTTGAGAATTCTCTGTACAATCTTCAACTTTAAAATAGTTAATATTGAATCTGCTATGTAGTAAATAATCCATACATACTGCATCCTCTTTCTTGTTTGAGTCCTCGGTATTTACTATGCCACTTTCTATGGAAAATGTCTTTTCTTTTTTTATTTTTGGTCTCCAAATATCTGATTTATCTTCCTGTTTGTGGGAATCTCTTCCCACAGTGTGTAGTACAGTCAGTTACATTACAGTGGGACATATGTGTTTCTAAAAGTCACCATATTATGCAAAAGCATACGACAAAGTAATTAGTCTAGGCTTATGGGAAAATGAGTCCAGTGGCATAACTTCATTGATGACACATTTTTAAAAAACAGAAAACTGACAAAAACAGTAGGTCAGTTTTACAAATGTCAAATTGTTAAAACATGCACAACTATAATAAATGTGGCATTTTATCTTAAGAAACACCTGAAACTTGCTTATGAATGAGTAATGGCAAGGCTACAGCTTGTGAGTTTTTGTGTAGTGGTAGGACGGTTATCTGAAACCTGATGGAATGTTATCACACCAGACAAAAAGATCATCACTTCCGTTTTCTCTAGAATTTTCTAGCAAAGCGATGTCTTCTTCTGCAAACAGATCTTTTCATTTTAAAAATGACTCAGCCTTTTTACCGCTCACTGTGAAACAACAGATAACCTGTTCAGTGTCATTTGAAGCCATGAATTCAGATGTACTGACATCCTTGATTGTCAAACGAAAGTTTTACATATTGTAAAGGCCAGAAGTGTATGAATGTAAAAGTAAGTTGCAGGCAAATTTGGCTTACGTTTTCAACATGACAATCCCTGTCATGCTTCTGTTTATCTATCAATCCACATCTATGGACTCCTAAGGAGTTCTCTATGATTATTTGACTGAGGAAAAAAAATTGAATTTGATTTACAGGTGGCTTTGTACCATATGCTGGCTCCAGCCAGAGTGAACTCCTCAGGACTGTCCCTGAAGGATACAGAAGAAAATCTTCTGTGGGGTGGTACCTTTGTATGGCACATCTCATTGCCCACCTTTCTTGGAAGGAGATACAGTCATAAGAGAAGTACAGCTTTATCCAAAACGTACATAGTAGCTGCAATTTGGTCAGGTCATAAGGGATTCAAAATATTTGGGGATTAATGACAAGCTGGGTTAAGCAAAACATGTCTTGGTGGAGCTCTTGGCATATGCTCAACATAGGAGTGTATTTGTGTCCCATGGAACAATGTTTGCTTGCCTCTACTCTGGAAGAGGCTCTCAACAATCAGGACGACAAGAAATTTCTCTGTGAATGCTTTCAGCCTCTTTTTCACAGTAACCCCTTAGGTCAATATTTCCAAAATGGGCTTACAAAATGCTAGTGTATCATAGATAAAGAATATATATAAGCTCAGTGAAATGGACTCTCTTTCACCCAAACTGATCTAGCTACTACCACTGCTAAGTGTCAAGGTGTTAATATCATAGACCAATTTGAAACTCTCAAATTTTGCCATTGATCACTAGAATCAATCATCCATTTGCCTATTACATTAAACTCTTTCCAACATGGAGAGACCAGAGATTTGACTCAATTTAAAAAATACCTTTTCTGGATTTGGATTTTTCTTATCTAACTATCTATTTACCATGTTTGTGCCAGCAAAATAATCTGGTTACTTACAAGATGTCTCATTCATCAGCATCAAGGAATTTACTTCATAATTAAGAAAGTTAGCTAAAAGACTGATATCTTTAAGTTTTAATTTCTTACTGTAACCATTATGCTGAAACAGCTAAACTTACAGAATTGAAAGATGGTCTGTTAACCAGTTTGATGTTAGTAGATAGACAATGGCCTGGGCCATTGGAGAGCTGTGCTACATAATGAAGTGCCTGTTCTAAACCAGCAACAGTAAACAGAAAGAAAGAGTTGCCATTTACGGAGGTGAGAAATATTGCAGAAGGAGGAAGTATACTAGGGAGATTCAGGATTTCTGCTTTGACTTTGAAGTTCCTATTTGATATCAATGTGAAGACTTCAGAGAAAGAAATGTGGAAAGGAAGTATTCATGTGAAAGTCATCATCAAATAGGTGGTATTTAAAAGGAGACTAATGAACTCAGACAGGAAAAGCTGACAAAAATGAAAAGTTCAGTAATCTTGTGACTATCTGGAATTATCCAAGGAGACTAACAGGAGCAAACAGGTAAAACAACAGAGGTGACAATATCTTGGATTTTGATTGAAGAAAGTATTTCAAGAAAGAGAGGGTGATGACTCGTGCCAAAAATGCTGCGGTGAAGTCAAGCAGGAAGAGAACTGTAAAGCAATCATTACGTTGACACATGGAGGTCACTGTTGACTATGCCAATTGTTTCAGGGGATTGATAGCAATAAAAGCCTGGCTAGAATTGGTTCGAAGGAGTTTTGAAGGAAATTTCTTGATAACCAGTACATATGCCACTGTTAAGTATAAGCCCAAAAGAAAGAAAATCAGTATGTTGAAAAGATGTCTGTACTCCACGTGTTTTGCAGCACAATTCCAAATAGTCAAGATTTGGAATCAACCTAATTGTTTATCAACAGATGAATAGATAAAGAAAATGTTCTACATATACACAATGGAGTATTATTCGGCCATAAAAAAGAATGAGATTCTGTCACTTGCAACAACATGGATGAAACTGGAGGATATTATGTTAAGTGAAAGAAGTCAGGTACAGAAAGACAAACTTTACATGTTCTCACTCATTTATGTGAGCTGAAAATTAAACAATTGAATTCACGGAGACAGAGAGTAGAATGGTTAACTGAGGTTGGGAAGGGAAGTGGGTTGCAGGGGTGTGGGAAATGAAAATGGTTAATGGGTACAAAAACATAATTAGATGCAATGAATAAGATTGTGTATTTGGGTTGAACATGGTGGCTCATACCTGTAATCCCAGCACTTTGGGAGGTTGAGGTAGGTGGATTACTTGAGCCCAGGAGTTTAAAACCAGTCTGAGCAACATGATGAATCCCATCTCCACACAAAAAAGAAATACCAAAAAATTTAGCTGGGTGTGCTAACGCATGCTGGTAGTCCCAGATACTCAGGAGGCTAAGATGGCAGGATCACGTGATCCTGGGAGGTTAAGGCTGCAGTGCTGTGGTCACACCACTACACTCTAGTCTTGGTGACAGAATGAGACTCTGTCTCAAAAACAAATAAATAAATAAAATCTAGCATTCGATAACACAACCAGGTAACTACACTCAGCAACAATTTGTGATACATTTTAGAAAAACTGAAGGAGTACATTTGGAATGTTCATAACACAAAGAAATGGTAAATTCTTCAGGTGATGGTTATCCCATTTACTCTGATGTGATTATTATTCGTTGTATGCCTGCATCAAAATATCTCATGTAATCCATAAATACATACACCTACTATGTATCCAAATAAGTTTAAAATTTTTTTAAAGGTTTCTGAGGAGTTTTACTGAAAAAAAAAGAAAAGGGGGGGAATTAGGCATCGAAATAAAGATAAACTTACTCTATATTATCAGGGAAGGCAGAACACACGTACAAATGGAAGTATGTACATGGGAGCATACAGAACTTTGGCCTGCTCTATTGAAATAGGTAATAATATTACCAGAAAAGTGTGATTACATGGAGCTGGTATAAGAAGTTCGAGGAGGGTGTGGGCACAGTGGCTCACACCTGTAATTCCAGCACTTTGGGAGGATGTGGCAGGTGGAACACCTGAAATCAGGAGTTTGAGACCAGCTGGCCAACATGGTGAAACCTCGTGTCTACTAAAAATACATAAAATTAGCCAGGTGGGTGGCAGGTGCCTGTAATCCCAGCTACTTGGGAAACTAAGACAGGAGAATTGCTTGAACCTAGGAGGCAGAGGTTGCAGCAAGCAGAGATTGTATCACTGCACTCCAGACTGGGCAACAGAGTAAGATTCCATCTGAAAAAGAGTTTGAGGATGGAAGATAAAAGAGGAAAGAGTAGTGGAGAAAAGGGGAAGTGTGTGAAGTGGAGTAGCTCTAAGGACTTAAGATTCATTATCTTGTATGCCTGATTTTTTCTCAAGTCTCTTGCAGCTCTTCATATGCAGGCATGGAGACGGTAGAGAATTATTTACAAAAAGAGTTGAGTATTTGCCAGGCCATGAGAGATGCTGGGAGACACAGACTCTGGGAAAGATCCAAGGGTGTGACAATAATAATGGTCCATGTAATCTAAGCAGAAGAAGGGGAAGAGAGACACATATTTATCTCACCCTGGTGCAAGCATTTAAATTCCAAACTTTTTGCTCTGTTCATCTGGGCTCCTAACAAATGCTGCTTATTATTTCCATTTAAGCACTCTTAAAATTTTTTCTAGAAGAGTAAATTATTTCAAACACAAATAGTATGATCTCAATAGTAACAGACAAAAATAAATGATCACACAGAAATAAAGTTGTTTATTTCTGATCTACAAAAAGGTAAATATTGGGTAGTGGACTTAAACATGCAGCAAAACATTTTCAGGAGATGCAAGAAGAGAAAAGAAAGAATCATGGGCTTTGAAATCATTTAGACCTATGTTTGGATTCTGACCCTGCTGCTGATTGAGTTTCTGTAACCAAAGCAGATAACTCAACCTCTCTGAACCTGAGTTTCCTCATCTTTAAAATGAAGACAATATCTACCAGGCAGATATACCGCAAACATTAACAAAGACAATAATGTATATCACTTGGTACCTTGAAAGACAGCTTATTTGTTAAATGTAGTTACTTTTCTCCACTGTCAGCTGGCATGCATAAATTGTGTTATCTGAAATGCTGGTTTTCCCGGGTATTCATTGGCACTGTGTAATATAATGATTCCATGGTCAGATACATTTTAAGATATTGTGTTAGAAAAGTAAACTTTTTCTTGATTGTAGAACTTCTCAGAAAGTTTGATATATTAATATTCCTCTTGAATTTTGAGAGAGTGTTATAACTTGCAAAATGTCCTATATATATTTGACAGGAGAATCCATTTTTCTTAAGTATTTAATGATATAAAATGCATATTTCATAAGATGTATGTCTACTCTGCTATTCATTCAAGGATAGCCAAGCACCATACATTTAATTTAGTAGTTTTAATGTCCTTTTCAAAGACTATGCCATACTTTTAAAGATATTACATAATATTTTTCTGGGAAAAAAATTGATGAATCAAATTAGAAACACACTTTTAAGTATAATCTTCTTGTAGCTAGATAGGTCCTCTGTATTTCAGGTTCAATTGTTTCCTCTTAAATAATTTTGTTATTACAGTAAGTAAGTTTGGTGCAAAAGTAATTGTGTTTTTTGCAATTACTTTTAATTGTGAAATTGTCATGCCTATAAAATTTGAAAGTTGGGACACAAATCATATCAGGTCTTCATTTTTTATCAATTCAACGAGTTTTCATATAAGCTATTAAATTGTTTTTGTTGGATAATACATCTAAGTAAATGTGCTCAGATTATTTCTTTTGCCCTACAGAAAAAGGATGTCAGGTAATAACTGGATAGATCATTGTTGGTAGAGATTTTAAAGAAGTGAATAGATTTATAACACAGTTGAAGAAGAATACAGGTACCTGGATTTTTTCATCAAAATAATGTTATTCATTAAGTACATTAAAAAAATTTATTTTAAAAAGTTGAAAGCTCCTTTTTTTCCTTATCTCCTCTTCAAATTTACCTTATTGTCTAGTAAGGACCGGAAAGTTATACTTCTTGTGTCTTCCTGAGTTTTCTCCACAGTTAACCAAGAAATGAACAAATAGCAAATAAAAGATCATCACTCTTTTACATAATCATTTTTTCCTGGGACTGCACACACATCTGTGGTCTGCCTTAACCACAGAAAATTGACATTTTCTATATCCTCGGGTTAGTGTGACATTAACTGGAGCATCACATTCTGCTAGTATCTCTTTCCCTTATTATTTTTAGGCATCTTATGCTATTTTTAAAGTCATGCTGTTGAACATGTCATGACTGAATATGAGTGAATCCAAATATCAACCTTTTAATATGAATAAAAATGTCAGACTGCAGACAAGCTCTTGTTGGTTGAGTCTGATAACAGAAAACACAGCCTAGCCTATGTCCAATTAATGCTATAATGGCCTATCAACCAGGTTTCCTTATAAAAGTACATGCATAATGATACTGATGAAGTCTAAATAAATTCAGGAAAACATAAATATTTCTGGTTGATTTTGAGAAGGAAGTAAAGTTTCAAATGCATAAGATCCTGTCAACTTAAATATGATATATGAAAAAAATTTTTATAACTGCATCTTCCTTGGTAATTTAAGTGTCAGATTTAGATTGTTAGTTTCTAGTTTGGACGAAACACATCTAAGGGAAAAATAATATTCATTCTCACTTTTTTGTTATCAGGTTTTGTATTTGCTCTCCTTATTGAATAGTGTATGTAGCCAAGTCACTTAAATTTTCAGTAACCCATTTTAAAAAGTGACCACAGGTGAAAGGGGATCTCTTGGCATTCAACTTTTATAATTTTAATCTGAACAGTTGATGAAGAAAAGCATTGATAGCCAGATGCCCCCAGAGTCCATGGCCTTTGACACAACATATTTAGAGCATCGAATTCAGGTTCATGCAAACCAGATTCTAATTATCTTGCCTTGCTAGAGAGAAAGATCCTTTTATTTCATTTTGGGCTAACCTTCATTTTAACATTCGACTGAAAATAATGATGTTTAATGTGAGCTATATAAAGACTTATTTTGTCTTTACAGCATCCTGTGCTCTGAGCAATGTCAATACATACTTTTTTTATTTGGACGACTCACTTTCTCTTTGAGCCCATGGAAGAACACCAGCAGAGGGAAGGGTACTTAGTAGAGTCGCAGTATATAAATCGCTCTGCCGAGAGCATTACAAAGGCTCTGTTGTGCTATCACACAGCAGAGCCAATAATATACAATATGAAAAATCCCTGCCAAGTCCACAGAGAATACTGACAATGTTTGCCATTTCTCGGATCGGCTGTTTGTTATGTGTTATAAGAGTTTACAGGGATAGAGTTAGAAAAGTCCCACACCCCAGTCTTTCTACTGTAACAATAACAACCTCAACAACATAAACACACACACACATACACACACTCTTAAAGACATCAGAACATCAACAAAAAAACAGTGGGTGGTAGTGGAATTTAAACACAAACAATTCTATAGAAACAGAAATGGAATTTTCACAAAGCCCCAAAGCCTTATATAACCACTTCCTTAAAGATGTCCCCTATATTTTCTGAAGGCACATCAATTTAACCCTTTATAAACAAATTACAACGTCAGAATTTTTAAAGAAAAAGCATACCTTGAGTTAGGTATCTTCTTTAAAATAGTAACACAAAACCATTCATTCTCCGTGAATAGTTAGTAACTTATTTTCTGAAGACAGGATCCAAAATCAGTATCACTGATTTTTGTTTTCAAAATGTGACTCAGGCAAATAAGATACTGGGAAGCTACACTTCAGATTTTTTTTAACTTTATCTCCTATATTTGAACATGTGTTTGTATCTATATGACAGACAAATACATGAATATATTTTCTGGTATTCTTGATTTTAGCTGTTATCAACAAGCATTTTGTACATTTTAGGTCAAAAATTCCATGAAAATTATTATAAGGGATTATATTTTTATTATAACACATAAAACAACAATGCAATGATAGCTTTTTAAATTTCTCTTGCCTTCTTACTCAGATCTCTATTTTCTTTTCCGTGACTCTTCCCTCTTTTATTTTACCACCAGTTTTCTTAGCCACTTCCTCTTCTTCTGCATCTTTCTGTTTTTCCTGTTATTTCAAATTCCGTTTGTAAACCTGGTTCTACCTTTATTTTACATAGCCCTACATCTGGGTTCCTCTCCTCTTTCTGATTTCTACTTCTAATATCTTTGTTACTGTTTTCTCTTTTTCTTCCCTTTTCTGTTTTATACTTGAAATCCCCCTTTTTGTTTATTTCTTTTTCTCTCTGTATCTCTTGGAAGCATGAAAGGGTAGTAAAAAACAAATTTAATCCTGCCTGGAAAATGTTTTCAAATTGTGAAGAACAAGATGGTCAAGCTGTATCATTTCAATATAAGCAAAGTTCTTTCAGTGGAATCTAATCATATGTTATAGCCCGGTTCAAAACTCACATCTACTATAAATACTTTTTCTTCTCTCTTAGGAAAAACATGTTTGTTCTCCCATTTGCCCCCAAAGAACTGTGTATACATTTCTACTTCAGAAATTATCATGTTATAGAAGGTTGTTCACATATTCACTGGTCTAGTAAAGTATAAATAACCTGGTTGGAAGGTATGCAGTTTATATATCTTTTTATCCCCTTTACCCAAAATGATATCCCAAAGCCAGTATGTCTTCAAAAAACACAAGTTCAAAAACAAGTGTACACAAATTGTACTAGGTGCTGCTTGCTATTTACCAAAGACATTATTTAATTTATGAAATCTTAGATTCCTGACTTATAATTGTAAATAATTATTCCATGGGTGGTGAAACAATGCATTTAAAGCCCTTAGCACAGTGGCTAGCACATAGTAATTGCTTAATTCGTGTTTGTTGTTTGTTCCTTTGGGAAGATGGACCTTTTCTGATTTCAACGGTTTTGAGGTAGTTATAATTTATCTCAAAATAAAACTGTTGGAATTCCCCAAGCACTTTTTTTTTTTTTTTTTGCCAACATCATCCTGCAAATATGCTACTGGATGTCTCATTAAATGATATATAGATTCCCTAAAGGTGAAGTTGAAGACTTGTAACTTTTCGTAATGGGCAACACTAGGGAGTAGGAACTCCAGATGGTTCATGGCAGAGCCAGCTGTCCAGGGAGCATTGTTTGATGAGAGCTGTGGCCCACAGAGAACAGCAAAAAGGTAGGGGCCCATCTAAAAGTGTGTCTCAGTGAGCTAGGGGAAGCGTACATGCACATCAAATGTAAGATTCACTATTTGATCTATTCATGAGTCATTTGTTATTATACCATTCAATGTATTATTGTATGATTGTAAATTTTCTACATTAAAACACAAGCTAGCTAACCCTTGTTTATTTGTTTTATATATATCATGCTGTTCTTGAGAAACCTATTTTCTATTTAAGGCACTTAAGGAAAATAAATCCCAGTAAATTCCAGTATAAATTATACCAAGAACATGAACTAGAGTCTTGGTGCTCTATCTGAAATAAATATATCTATGCAACAAATAATGCTTTTCACATTGCTCCTGATATCCATTGTTTGTACTATGAGTAGAAACGGGAGAAAATTTAATAGATTTTTCAGCTGGAAATTAGGACATTTTACTTTCATATCTTATCTTACATACTCAGTTGCCTTTTCAAAAATGTCCCTAAATGCTCAAATTTTTGAAATTGCCTAAAAGAAAATAATCAAAGTTGCTGTCTCCCCCAAAGTGTCCTAAACATATAAGCCTTTGGTTAGATATTACTCAAATCTATTCTTTTCCATTCATCTTTTTCTATTTCCCTACCTTGTACTTGTATTACTATGCTTTCGGGCTGAAAGATACACTCTGCACTTAAGTCAACTGAAGCTCATCCTAATTTGTTTTATAAAACATTCGTCCTATTTTCTCAATATCATTTTTATTTTCATTATTACTTTTCTCAACTAATCAGCCCTTATAATAGCTCTGATGGATGTATTTGTAGTATATCTGAAGTAAATGCTTAGCTCATTTTTTTTCCTCTGATGATACCACTTTCAGAAATATGAAGCATTGCCCGGTGTTCCTTCTCCCCCTATCCAACCTAAAACCCTTGGTCAACGACTTAAACCTCTCTTTTATGCTTATACTTCCTGTGCCCATATCCTACAAACATTTATTCTTATAAGATTAGGGAACTACTGTCTTCATTTCTACATGCTGAGCAGTGCTAGAGAAAAATCACAAAATAATGATGCTTGGTGCTTTTACAAATGTATGGCTTCTGATTTTAACAGTGCCCCCCAGGTTGATTGGTAATTATAATGTCCTTTTTAAATACCCTTTCCATTTGTAGAGTATCTGTTCCAAAATTTTGTTATTACCTTGAAACCCACTATTAAATGTTCATCTACTCACTCCCAGTACATATTTGTCTCTTATTTTGTAGAGGATGCAAAGATCATCTAAAATTCATTTCCTCCACTTTTTGCCTCTTGCCATTTTTTTAAAAAATGATTTATCCTCAAACATTATACTTCTTCCCATACCGATGCAAAGAAAAAAAAGATGGCTCTATTCCTCTTCAGGAATAGATCTTTGCCTCCAAACTAGATCAGTTGTTTTGCTCCATGATCAAGTTTTTACTGATTGATATCATAACAGATAAAAGAGGTCATTTTCATAAAGTGTTCACTATCAAGAATTACCTTATTCTGAAAGATACCCTTCTATTTTTATTGGTACTGAATATCTTGTTTTATATATTGAAGGGAAGATTATATGAAATTGACTTTAATGTCTTTCCTTTGAAATTGATTTTTTCAATTATCTTCCATTTGAAAAAGTAAAAGAAAGAAGAAACATAGATATACAAAAACATTTCTTGCTTGCCCAATGTCTGCTTAAAAAAAATTTCTTGTTAGAATCACTCTTCTTAAGGAATAATATATATTCACTGTCTCAATTTCCACAGTTTCAATTTACTTCTTAACCACTAATGTTTGACTTTTGTTCACCAAAATTGCTTTTGTTATGGTCAGTAATCACCTTCTAATCACCAAAACCAAGAAACACTTTTAAGTTCTCATTTTTCTTGATCCCAAAGATACACTTGGCACTATTTAATATCCCCACACCTTTGAAAGTTTTTTCTCCCCTAATTTTGGAAATGCAATATTCTCTTGGTTCTTCTACATGTATTTGCACTTGAGATCTTCCTTATATGCAAAGTTCTGAAGCTTCAGTGTTCTTCAATGTTCCTTTCTTAGTCAATTGCTATTTTCTCATTATTCACACTCTGTGTAATCTCCTTCCTAACCCTGACAACTTCAGATACTCTGTATCTCCTGACATATCTATTTATGCAACTACAAATCTCTGTTATTAACTTTCCACTATGGAGTTTTACCCAGATATGCTGCTAACCTCCAGCTAAATGTGCTCAAGCTACAAATCCTCTTTCATTCTTACATGTTTTCTCCCTTCATACATTATATCAAAATGGTACCACCCTCAGACTAGTTGCCCAAGTCAGAAACCTACTTCTCCCTTTCTTTCCAGCCAGTCAGTTACCTAAAGCAATTTGCAAATTATTTCAGGCTTCTCCATCTAAACTAGCACCACTTTAATTAGTTTCCTCTTGATTTCTTGCCACAATTAGAGTAATATCATTCTGACTGCAATATATCTTTCAAAATGCACTTCGAACAAACCTTCTAAAACTGCCAAGGTTTCTAGAATTTACAGGATGAAGTCCATACTCTGAACTATGCTTTACATAGCTCCCCCCAGCTGTATTTCCCAACGTTCTTCTGCATCTTTCTAGTCTTGTCTTACACGACTTTTTAGTGCACCCCTCATGGTTTCATGCTTTCCTTTTCTTAGAATGGCTTCCTCTTTCTACCAGATTATTCAACATTCAACTAATAGTTTTCTCTGAAAATACAGATACTGCTGGAAACTCCTTTCTGGGACGCCTTCTTTGGTCTGTCTTCAAGTATTTGAAACATAGCCTGTTAAAGTATTGCTTACTTGCCTTTGTTTAGCACAAAGTTATGAGATTCTTTACTGAATATAAGAAGTTTGTCATTTTCATCTGGTCTGGAGCCTGGTTTGGAGCAAGCACTTAATAGAGATACATTGATTGTTAGCATTCTCTTTTCTCAGCATTGAGCCTAATTTCTCTTCTTGGTTTAAACAGTACATTAGATTCCCCATTTTATCCCTAAGAGTTTCATGTCTTTTTGCCTAACTTGCTAATGGCAATGTTGAGCTTTTTTATTTAAAAGTAATATTAGGCTTCACTCACAAAATCATTTGGGGCAAATTGAAGCCTATTCTTGCAAAAATAAACTAATAATGGAAGTAGTGGTATATCTTTGGCTGAAGCTGTTGAAAATGTGTGACGTTATTTGGAACAGCCCATTTATAAGCAGATATTGGCAACACCCCAAGTATCCATATTACTAATAATATGTTTGGTAGACAGTTGGTAACTGGTTTGCAAACTTAGTTGGAAATAGCTTTTTGAAATTAAGGGCTTTTGATGTCAAAGGAAGAACTTAATGAAACTATTTTCCTCAAATATCTGTTTTCCCATTAAGAAAAGTGCGAGTGGCAATGGAAACCCAATTAATTCAAAAATAGTTGTTTATTCCTAGATTTTAGAATTGTAACCACATTCTATCAGACTAGTCACAGACCTAAGTTCATTTTCTCATGGAAGGTTCCAGGGAAAAAGTATAAAATATGTGACTTTTATCTTTGGCAGTGTCATAAGTCCCCATTGCAGTGTCCCTCCCTTCTCAAAGTGTCTCCTCTTCATAAAATTCCTGAGATCTCCAGGCACCCAGACTACATTTCTGAAGGGAGACTAAATGGCGCGGGGACCAGCGTGATAAGAGTAATCAACGGTTGAGGGGACATTTTTTCACTATAATTTCTATTTAAACATGGGACTCTAAGACCAAAAAACCTTTAGGATCCAAAGGATTTATACTCAAATATGTATTTTAGACTCTAACTAGAAACTGGTAGAAATGTTTTTGCTTGGGAGACTGGGGTGAGAAGTGGAAATGATTTAATTCTGCCTGAATTATAACATCTACTCATAAGACCAGATATATTACTACCTGGAAAACATATCAGAACTTCTCTAAAGATGGTCCTTTAGCTTGCCTTTTAAAAATTACTTATAAATTTTTTCAAGATAGAGTAAATTAGCATTAAATGATGTGCTGCTGAGCACAAAAAATAACTTTGAGCAACTAACAAGTAAATGAAACTCATGAGGTGACAAGCAAGGGATCAGGGAACACTTAACAAAAGTTTTAAAGATTTTTCAAAAGGAAAAAAAAAAAGAAAGTTCTGAAGAATGTTTTGACTCCAAGAGATGTCCACTGGTACTTACCTAAACACATACTTGGGATGAGGGGTACAGCCTGGGGGAGGGGGAGGCATGAATAACTTTTGAACACATCTATACCATTATTTTAAGCCATAAGCCTCATTCATTGCTGCCTCAACTCATTTAGAAAATAAGGCAAAGATAGATAACACTTAAAGTAAGATAAATGATAAAGGGGCAGTATTTTGAATCTATCATCGACTGTTTCCTACGCTTATAAGCCACAGATTTTGGAGTGGGAGTATAATTATTAGAAGATTTTTATGTTTATCTTCATTGAGCTGAGGATCAATAGCATATGGACCGAAGGGAGAGTTTCACCAGAATTAGAGAGTTTAATAAATATCAACTTACTAAGGCCTGGTAGAAATTTGAATTTGTATAAAGTGAAAAGACAGAAAATGCTATTCTTTAGAATTATAATTGTGTGTTGGACACTTGTTAATAAATTATGGATTAATTCAAAATTCTTTAACTGATAAATAGATCTTTAGATTGTGCTCTCATGAAGTAGTTTTTAAGGCAGATCTATGTCCTCTTAATCTTTGTAACCCCAATCCTCAGCAAAATGTCTAGCATGTAGTGGGACTCAGTAAATATTTCCTACATAAATGGTGAAATCCATAAACTGCATTGATTTAGGCTGCTAATAATAAGGGTGAAATACTTACTGAGTGATTGCTATACACTAGGCATCAGTACCAGCACTTAGAACAACAGTTATCTGTGTAACGTCTTTCTTACTCCCTGTGGCAGCACTATGAAGTAAGCACAATCATGATCCTCAGATTCAAAATAAGGTAAATGAGATACTAAGAGATGAAGGAATTTGTCCAACTAGTGAGTGATGAAGTCACACACAGGCAGATTGATTCAAAATTCCTGTACTTAGTCACCATGTCACATGTTTTCTGAATCTTCTGGTATCTTTTTTTGATACTCTTATTCACTTTCTAAGCTCTTAAGGAGTGACTTTTAAGTGATAAACATTGTTACAAATACTGAGGTTATAAGAATTAACCTATCACAAAGGTCTGTGTTTTCATTAACCTTATTATATTGGGGAGAGAAATGGAGAGGAGACACACAATAAATAAGAAGATTAAAAGAAAGTTAAAGCAGAATAAAGAGCACATAGTGTGGCCATACAGTTTGGTATTTTAGGTAAGGAGCCAAGTAAAGCCATTCAGTTAAGTTGGCATTTGACCACAAACATGAAGAAAGGAGGAAGCAATTTACACGTATATGTCAAGGGAAATTTTCCTAGCTGGGGGACAGCAGCCAGTGCAAAAGCACTGGGGCAGAACAGCAGTTGGCATCTTCAGAGAAGACTGAAGTGGCCGATGTGGACAAAAACAATTAGAACGAAGTTAAGGAGAAGACAGTGAGAACAGAGCTATGCCAGAAGGATGCCAAGGACCTTATGGGCCAAGACTGGATTTTATTCTGAGCAGGTTAGGGAGCCATGGAGGGCTTTGAGGAGAGAAGTGAACTGATTTTAAAAAATAAACACACAGAGAAATATCTGTTGATGTTATATAGACAATAGACCATTCATCACAGTCTAAATAGAAATATGAAAAATGTAGCTCCAGGAAGATTATAGAATTAAAAATTTTATTTCTATAATTCAATGCCTGTCAGGCCTAATGTTTTAAGCCAAGATGAACACTATAGTATGATTCAATGTTTAAAATTATATCAAGCAGGCAAAATTGAAAAATAATGTTTAGTAATATTAATATACACAAAATGGTAAACCGGTGTAGAACACCATGGGGAAAAAAAAACAAACAAAAAGCTCAATAAGGTTGCTACCTTATTGCAATATATACAAATGCAGGGCAAGGTGGATATGATTAAGGAAAGACACATTGGAAATTCTAAATTACTGAAAATATTCTATTTCCTTGCAGATAATTGGTACATGGGTATTCATTTCATCATTTTTCTTCTTTGAGTCTGTGGTATATTTTTCACTACTTTTTAAGAATGGCTGGTAGGATAAGAAGATAACAGGGAAAGTATAGTCAATCTTTAAAGAATCTTCTGAAAGAGAGAAGAGAGAGTGGTAAGAAGAGGACATGAAGTCAAAACAATTTGTGTAAGATGAAAGAGACTGTTTTAATACCACTGCAAAGGATCTAGGAGAGAGAGCATGATTACAGATCTGCGATAGACTGAATAACAAACAGAAGCAAATGGAAGGAGGACAGAAATCAAGAGAAATTTGCATGTATTCTTTTTTCTTATCTATTAATTGACAAAATTCCTTTCACATAGACATGTGTGTTGAAATGCCTAAGAACATAAATCAAACCATTTTTGGGAGGAAAGTATAGACTTAACTGAAATGTTTGGGAGGAAAATATAGACTAAACTCAAATGTTCAGATCCCTTGTGATATATTTTTTCATTTCTCCTTTTTAAAATCTTTATTACAGAACTTTTTCAACAATTACTACAGTAGACAGAATAAATATAATGAACCTCCACATATCCATTGTCCAAATTCAACAACTATCAACAAATGACAATTTTGTTTCATCTACAATCCCATTTACTTCTCCCTCTCCCATGTTATTTTACAGCAAATTCTGGATAGCATTTCATTTAATCTGTGAACATTTCCAAATGCATCTCAAAAACATAAGTATCTTTAAAAAAAAATATCTACAGTGCCATCACCACATCTTAATACATTAAAAGTATAGATCAGCTAAATCTTTGACTTTGATAAGACCCCATCAGCTCTCAGCCACTAAATCTGCAGGTTTTCCCAAATGTATTCTAGTCTCTCCTATTGACCTTTTTCAAAATGAATGAATATGTTCTTCCAATTCTTCCATATGTGTTCTGAGTCACAAGTTATTCAAGTTAACATATATTCCAGGTAATCAGTAGTTCTAGACTCATTTATCAACTAGAGCTTCATTACAGTAATAATTAGAACAACATTTCACAGGAAGGGTTAAAGAAAAGTTGAAAAAAAATTTTAAATATCCAAGTCTTTTCTAAAAAAATTACAGTAGACATGAAATTTTGAGTGTTCATTGTGTACTCAGTGCAGAAAAAGAACTCAGTACATGCACAGAGAAGCATGTCAAAATTGTTCAGTTTGTTCCCAGGGCTCTGACACCAGCTGACTTAGATTAAATAGCAGTGAGCTGGAAAAGCATTCTGGGTATTGCTATGCAAATGAGTTCACCAAGCATTTCTTCCTATGGCTTTGGAATTCCCACAGCCACAACTACATGAAACATATATTTTAAAATTGCATTTTAGGCAAGTAAATACAATGCTAAAATTGTCCTTTTCGTAAACCAGAAATGATCCCAATGAACATAAAAATATTTTCTAAAAGGAAAAAAAAGTAAATTTTAAAAGATGGGATTATTTTTTAAGTGTTAAAGATACCTGCGAGCACACACATAGAGCATAATCATTCATCCACAATTGCAGCCTCAACACATTGTAATGGTTTTCTCTGAATTAAGCCATTTCTATTTAGGTATTGTTAAGGAAGACCGTAATTGGCATGTATACAAAGAAGCTGAAGATCAATGATTGTTTGGACAGTGAAAAAACATTGTTCACAAAGCCTCTGGAGCATCAGTTTGGCTTTTTAAATAAGTACTATCTCAATCATTTAATTTTATGAGAAACTAATAGTGCTCTGAAGCAATAACTAATTTGGAAAAAAGAAGGAAGAGAAAAAATTCCAGCACAAAAATTTACATAGAGAATTTTACAATAGTTATATTGGACACCTTACTGTCAACTCCTCTTACCCTAAAGAGAATGAATTATAGTAAAGGCATCTCTGGCTCAGATGAAATATTACTGCAGCAATGCTTTAGTAATGTGACAGAGCTTCTTGATTTTTCTTAGTATTTAATTCCACCTCCTTCCTACTCTCTCCTGCCCTTAAATAAAGTAATATTCATTCCAAAATTATAAACTGAAATGCAGAATGCAAGCCATTCTTTTTCGTGTGTAAGCCAAGATCACTTTGCAGTATATCCCTGCAGGGGACCTAACAGGGAATTTCCAAAAACATTAATGTATTCAGAAGAAATGTCAAAATAAAGAAAGCCTGTAAACATTGTCTGTGGGAAGCTCTTTTGTGCCCTTCCCGAATGCAAAATGAACTCTCATTTTCCCACAGAAGTAGGATCTGTTTCTGCCATCTAGTGACAATAAGGCCAATGGGTGCTTAGGAAAGAAACACATTTTCTAAGTAGGTTTAACATATCAATCCAAAAACAACTAGGGTTTTATATATACACACAGTCACAAAGGCACGTGCACACATACACACACACACATACACACACACACACACACACCCCTTTAGAAAGGAGTCTTTAACAGGGTACCCAGGGTGTAAGTGTGTCCAGATGTTCCTGGTTTATCTTTGAAATAAGAAAGCAAATAGATAACCGTACTTATTACATGCACAATGCTTTCAACATTGTCAAATCATTTTCCACATATGTTAATTTGCTCATTACAAGAGTCCAAGAGGCAGTTTGAGCTCTGATTGGGAGTGCGAGTTCTAGAATTCAAAGCTTATTTGCTTCCATATTTGAAATCTTGTGAATGCCCATCCAAGTATAGGATTCAGACTTTTGTTCACTGGCTATATCTCATATACATCCATATAGTATGTGAGGTTACATGACTGCATTATGATGAAAGCAAGGAAGTGAAAAATTAGCTTTCTTTCCAAAGTTCTAATTACTGAACTTCACAAAAAGTATATCTGTAAGCAGGTTAGAATGATTTGATGGCAAAGACCCCTGTAGTTATGGAAGCTTAGGGGAGAGGGTCATGACCTGGAGGACAACTTTTTAGAGATTTTGGTTCCCTAGCCAACCTCAAAATTTGGAATTGAAGGATTAGGGAAAAAGGAATAAAAGCAGTACATTATTACTTGCTTTTTTTCCTATAGTATTGCTTGTTTTTCTCCTCACTTTTACCTAGCAAATAAAACATAACCTCTTTATTTAGGTCAAACTTTTCTTTTCCAGGTCAAAGAAGATGGGAAAATACAAGGAAGGGAGAGATGGCCCTTTCTAAGAATATGTAAATGTAAATTCCACCCACAGACATAGGAGAGAAGGCTGAATATTTAGACGTAGGTGTAGGCCAGTGGAAGGGCCTTGTGGAACTCTTTTCTTCTCTCTACATTTTTTTTTCTGATACAGTGTCACACTCTGTTGCCCAGGCTGGAGTGCAGTGGTATGAACATGGCTCACTGCAGCCTCAACCTCCTGAGCTCAGGTGATCTTCCTTCTTCAATCTCCCCAGTAGCTGGAATCACAGACACACCATCACAGCCAGATAAGTTTTTTATTTTATGTAGAGATAGGATCTTGCCATATTGCCCAGGCTAGTCTTGAACTCCTGGGTGTAAGTGATCCTCTTGCACTGGTCTCCCAAAGAGCTGAGATTACAGGTGTGAGCCACCTTGCCAGGCCACCTCTCTCCACTTTTTATATTTACATATCTCTGTTTCCAGACAATGTTCTCCTGAATTTTATCCTATGTCTATGGCTGCTCATTTTCATATTATTTACATATTTTCTCTTATCTCCCCAACCCTTCCATGTTGGAATCCCAGAAACACATTCTTTGGACCTTTGTCTCTTTTCTATCTATCCTTACTCCTACAGGGATCTTATCCAGCTTCATTACCTTCAGTACTATCTTCAATATTATGCAGTAACAATTCACAAATCTGTACCTACAGCCAAAAAAATTTCCCAAACTCTAGATTTGTATCTCTAACTATCTCATTAAATTCCCCATCTGAAAAAACAAATGACATCTCAAAACTAATATATTCAAAATTGAGTTCCTTAATATTTCCACCAAAACTTGTGTTTCCAACCCATTTCCAGTGGGAATTCCATCTTTCTGATTGTCCAAACTGTTCATGCTGTTCATGAAGATACAATTTAACCCTATCAGTGTAGCTGGGCCTGAGACTGCCACTGAATTTTCCTGTTAAAGTGGCCAATAACTTCGTGTCATTTGCCACCCACAAAAAAAGTCTTTACCACTATCCTTCTATATGCTTAGCCAACATCTCTTCATCATTTTGATCACAGACCAGAAGTTTTATCCTTTGAAAAGCATTATTTGATCTCACAAGACTGGGTCGGGTATCCTTCTCATATGATGTCAGACATATACTTGCATACTGATGCTGTGTTGTAGTGCATAAATTGTTTACTCAATTGCAAAAGCATAGATTATATCTGTGTTCTTCATCATTGGCTATCTTTTGAAAAGTGCATATTATAAATTCAATTAATTTTGTTTTATTATTCCATAATTATGAATCTTAAATATAACTTTTTAATCTAGCTATATATTAATTTAAACACCTAAGGTGGACTGGGCATAATGGCTTGTAATCCCAGCATTTTAGGAGGCCAAGGTGGGCAGATTGCCTGAGGTCAGGAGTTCAAGACCAGCCTGGCCAACACGGCAAAACTCCATCTCTACTAAAAATACAAAAATTAGTCTGGCATGGTGGTGTGCACCTGTAATCCCAGCTACTTGTGAGACTGAGGCAGAAGAATTACTTGAACCGAGGAGGAAGAGGTTGCAGTGAGCCAAGATTGTGCCACTGCACTCCAGCCTGGGTGACAGAGCAAGACTTGGTCTCAAAGCAAAACAAAACAAACAAACAAACAAACAAAAACTAAAGTCAAAAGTAACAAAAATTTTAACCCAAATGTTTTAAACAATTTAAAAAATTATCATTTTATTTACAAGTCTCTAGCAGCAATACAATCCCAGGATCATTATAATCAGAAGTTTACCCATATCGTCAAAGATTTTAGTGTGTTAGATTTGTCCCTAAAATGATACACTCATAGTCCTCAGTAACTTGAGTAGATTGAGGCATCACATCCAAACATAACAACATTTACAGGAAGCAAGACAGTATCTCTTTCTTAAGTCTCTCTTTAAGACTGATGGAGCGAGAGAACATTTTTTAACCGTGTCCTCAGACTATCTTTCATATATCAATGGCCAGAATTGGCCATTCCTAAACTTATTCCTGGCAAGAAGCAACAGAAACACTTTGCCTTGGAGTAATCATTCAGAGTGGACTATTTAAGCATCAACTACCATATCATAACTTTTAAGTCTGAATTGTATCAATCTGACCAAATGCATAATAGTAAGATACCTTTCCAAGATCTATAGCCAGAAGTTAAATTACTGAGAACATCAACTCTAACTCTCAGTGGCTTGCATAAATTTATTTAAATAAGCAGCTCAGGTTACTAAGGTGATAGCTCTCTTATCTCCACTGCTCCACAATCTGAAATGTGAATGAGTGAAATGCATGAATGACTCCATTTTTCAAGTATAACTACTAGGGTTTTTTTTACTTTTTTTTTTTCAAATTTTACTTTATCCCAGAACTGGGATACATGTGCAGAATGTGCAGGTTTGTTACATAGGTATACCTGTGCCATGGTGGTTTGCTGTACCTATCAACCCCTCATCTAGGTTTTAAGCCCTGCATGCATTAGGTATTTGTCCCAATGCTCTTTCTCCCCTTGCTCCCCATACCCCAACAGGACTTGGTGTGTGATGCATCCATCCCTGTGTCTGTGTTCTCATTGTTCAACTTGGAACCAACCCAAATGCTCATCAATGATAGATTGGATAAAGAATATATGGCACATATATACCATGGAATACTATGCAGCCATAAAAAAGAATTAGTTCATGCCCTTTGTAGGGGCATGGATGAAGCTGGAAGCCATCATTCTCAGCACACTAACACAGGAACAGAAAACCAAACACCACATGTTCTCACTCATAAGAGGGAGTTCAGCTACTAGCATTTTTCTGGTCTATATCTACCTAGAGAATTCAGTGTGTAGGACTTCCATACTGTAATATATGTGCCAATTCCTCTGCGATCTGCTCAGACCTCTCCTGGTAATTGCTATCTTTGTGTAGAAGCAGAGAGGTGCCAGATAGGAGAACAATACTCTGCCTACCTTACAGATTAATGCCTGCGTGGTAGAAGATGATGGGCAAGGTGCTCTAACAGAGACAGGATTACATTTCAATGAATTTAAAATAAAACAGAGAATTAAATAGAACTCAGTCAAATATATTTATTTGGGCTATATGAGAGAAATTCTTAGCTTTTCTCCCATGATGGAATAAATATCATAAAATCAATTAAACATATAAGGTTTCAAAGGAGGCCTACTCATCTACAGCGTTTTCTAAGCCTCAATGGGCAAAGCTACTCAAACTGGGGGTAATGGGCATTCCTGATATCAATAGCCTATTTTTATCCTAAGGCCATCTTTCTCACTACTCTCAGGTTCACTTAAAATATTTCACAAGGATTTCCAAAATGACTAACAGTTTTTGAACACACGCTATGTATAAAGCACTGGGTCACATACATTATGTTATTTAATTCACATAACCATATGACATGGGCATGCATATTTTCATTTTACTGATGGAAACTGAGGCCAAGAAAAATGAAGTTATCTTTACAAGATTACCAAGTAATTGGCTGAGGCAAGCTATGAACCTATGTCAATCAATCCTGTGAAAACTCCCATTTGGTAAAAAATGGAATTTTGTGGAATTTAAAAAATTTATTTCATACCTAATTCCAAAATTGGGTCTCCTACTTACAAAAACTTTGTCAATTTCTAGAGTATAGAATTAGAGTATTATAAAGACAGCTGGAGTTTGTTCAGTAACTGTTATCAGTGAGGCATAACAGTTTATGTTGTGGTAATAAACAATAACAGAAAGTTTCTTACCTGTTCCCTTGGAAATAATACTAAGCATCTGAGCTCACATGTCATTATCCAGAGTAATTCTGGTGCCTTTGCTTACTTTAAGGAAATGAAAAGTCATAATCCTTTCTACATGTCCACATGAAGCAGATATCCAGAAGTACTGGTGAACATTAGGGATATCTATGAATTAACCACTTGGACAATGTGTGCTCTTTATTTCTTTGAAGGTGGATTCATAGAGTTGAGGAGCAACCTCTGCCTAGTAACGTGGAAAACAGAAACTTATTTGGCCATCTTTGCATAGCTAATTCTATCTTCCTACATCATATATTACATTTGTGGGTACTGCATTTAAATAAGGTCTGAAATGGGTCTTTCTACATATATACTCCAAATGAAATCTGTTGTCAAAAGCCAAAAATAGAAACCTTAGAGAAAAATATATATACTTAGCCTAGAAAGAATAATTTTATCATAAAAGAACCTCCTAAATAAAAGAGGCAGATACATTTATTTACCATTATTCCTCACTTTCTTTAAAACACTTTATATACTTTATCATTTTTGAAGTTACAAAAGAACTGTGCACATGCCATATCATGCTAAATAATATGAATACATTAAAATGTGATTAGACAACACTTCCCCAGCTCTGCTACCTCTGAGTTATTCAATGTTAAAATTTGAGTGTGCGTTATTTGAGATATATCTCTATGCTTATAATAATATGGAGGGATTTCTTTCTTAATAAAAATTGGTTCATGTAATACCTGTTTTTCTACAACTGCTCTTTTCTTTATCAAGTGCATATTTTCAGATCAGGATACATTACATTAACTCATTTATACTAATAACAGCTACAAAAATTTCCCAATTAAAATTGCACCTTGACTTCTGCAATCATGTACTATTTATCTATTTGCAAATATCTAGATTATGCCCAGGCTTTTGCCATTATAACTGATGGTAAAATAAATCCCATTGTATATGTTTTATGTATTATCACCATTTTTTTTACAAGAATTCTTAAAAATGAAGAGGCTAAGTCAAAGATACATGCATATGTTAAAATTAAATAATGTCATGTTATTTTCCAAGTGTTTACTGTTTCACATACATCATTTATTGTTGATATGGTTTGGATCTGTGTCCTTACCCAGATCTCATGTGGAATTCTAATCCCCACATGTTAAAAGAAGGGCCTGGCAGGAAGTGATTGGATCATGTGGGCAGATTTCTACCATGCTATTCTCATGATAGTGAGTGAGTTCTCATGAGATCTGATGGTTTAAAATTATGACAATTCCCCCTTTGTTCTCCCTCTCTCTCTCCTGCCACGTGTGAAGAAGGTGCTTGCTTCTCCTTCACCTTCCACCATGATTGTATGTTTCCTGAGGTCACTTTAGCTTTGTGGAACTGTGAGTAAATTTACCTAATTTATAAAGTACCCGGTCTCAGGTAATTCTTTGTAGCAGTGTAAAAATGAGGTAATATAATTGTCTAGCTTGGACTCTATCTCAGAGGCATAAATGATAGGTGGGTTTCTCTTGTATCTCTATAAAATTTATGACACCCAAAGATTTCCTTGTAACTTTTATTTTTGCTTACCAAACATAAATATAAGTTATCTCAATAAGTAATCTAAGGCGGGAAAATGGAGAGAACAGCTGATAAAGAGATAAGGGGTAACCAAATTTTTAGGCATTCTACTTCGCTAACTAGAATATACATGAAATCTTGACAATTTCTTTTTTATTTGACCAACTAAGTATAGTTCAAAGACCTCTACCTCATGACATGGGATATGTCCCAAGAGAATACTCATTTACTCATTATTTCTTCAGAGGTTGATACACATTCAAACAAAGGATACTTGTGATAATCTGTCTGCATGAACCCTGTTAGTCTGTAAGAAGATAGCAAAGGATCCCCTTTTAAAAGAAATTTTGCATTTATAAATTACAAAAACATTTTATCTCCTAAAATATTTATAACTGGTTCTCAATATAATTTCAGAAGTAAAACAAGGAGAAAATCAAAATTGGAATTGTATGCCATGGATATTAACATGCAGAATGTCTTCACCAAAATGATAGATAAAATTAAGGACATTTAAGAACTAACACCAAAAAATATAATCAGAAGAAGAAAGTGTTTTCCCCCTTTATTTTTATATGCCATCATCATCAATGGTCAATTATAATAATTCACTAGAGCACTACAGTAATGAGAGTTAATTGGTAGATTTCACTTTTGTGTAGCCAGTGATCTATGGTCTGTTATGTTATCACAGGCTCTGACCCAAACCCAGGTATGTCTCATTATGTTTTCCAGGGTCTGAAGATGCTTCAGGACAATGTATAGATAGAATGATTAAAATCCACCACCCAAAGTGAAGAAATTGTGCAATGATTATATAAAAAGCATATCTTACTAAGTAAAAATAAGAAGCAATATACTCTGAGCTGGCGAAGAACATCAAGTTAAACATGACAAAATTCCTAGCTTAAATGATTAAAAGTTCAAAATCAACTTTCTACAGTTTTATGTCACTTTTACATGCCATGGTATTTTAAAATCCAGCCAAACATATTCCTTTCAACATTATTATGAAACTACATACTGTGTATCCCATTCCTAGTCTTAGATAGGATTTCCCAGAAACAGACTTTAACATAAGCCACATATGCAAGTGATTTATTAAGGAAGACTTCCCAGGAGAAACCTAGAAGGGAGTCAGGGATGCAGGGTATAGAAACAAGAAGCAGTTAAGTAATGGAAGATTTCAGGCAAGCTCCCACAGAGGGTAACTTCAGATTGATCTTGCAAGGAACTTCTGGGATGTCAGTTTATCATAAGATTGTCCTCTCTGGATGTAGAAAGCTGGGATTTCATAAGCCAGTCAATCATTGGCTTATGTGCTCCTAAGTAGCTCCAGTTACTCGAGGGCAGTCCTCTGAAGAGAACTGCAAGTACATGCTGTTAGACACAAAAACACACAGCAAGTGAGAAAATGGTATACAGGATTGTAAATGGGATCTGCAGGGGTCTGAGTAAGACACTAGCAGTTCTTGCTGCAATCTCAAATATTTTTTGAACATCACCCAGAAAATTTCAAAACCAAGCACTCACTTTATCATTCTTTGTAAATTAGGTTATGCTGTAGAAAAAAAAAAAAAAAAAAGTCCTCAATGGTTTAAAATAAGGAAAGTTAAAATTTTTGGTCAGGATACAATTAGAGGCCAATGGGGGCTCTGATCTGAATGAACTGATTCAAGGATTGAAGTTCTGACAGTAATCCATCATCTTAAATGTTATCAGCTACTGCACCAGAGAATATAACTCTAGAAGATTCTGCAGTGGTAAGGCTCCAAAGCGACACATATTACTTTTGCTAATAATTCATTGAGTGGAACTAGTTCCATGTTCCCCTTCCTGCAAACACAATGGGATCTGAAAGTGATGTAACAGCACAGGCCTGAACAGTGAAAAGTTGGAAATGCTGAGTAAATTAATAACCAACATACTACCTGCTGGATTCAATATCCAAGTCATCATTTTTGAATAAGACAAGGTTATAAATAAGTAAACATTTTACTTTAATTTTTAAATTGAAATAAATTTTTAATCATAAAATTAAAAATTTTCAAATTGAAATTATAAAGTCAAGAAACATACAGATGGCTCAAAAAGATCAAATAAGTTCTGCATTATAAAAAAAAAAAGTTCTGCATTATATTTGGTGGAATTGAATTCTGTTAAGTCACAAATTGGAAAGTAGCAGACTGGAGATCATATTGAAACATAGAATGTTAGATAATGAAATTTAAAATATATCTTTTTTAAAAACTTATATTAGGAGGAATAGGAAGAAAATAGTAGAAGATCTGGAAGAAAAGATATATATTTCTCAAGAATAAAACTAAAATTTCCAAAAATCCCCCTGTCAGAAATGAACCAGGAAGGACAATAGCAGAAAACAACTTGGTATTTTGCATGGATGAAAGTTCACCAAAACTACTACAGTGTATGTTGTTATTATTAAGTATTTACATACATATAGCTCCTTAAATGATAAGCTATATGTATCTTCATACATATGGTGGCCAGTTTGAAAATCTACAGCTCAACATTAAGTTACATAGTACATGACAATGTAAGAGCAAATATTGGGGACTGGACTTCCAAGGCAATATTGAAGAAGATGGTATCATGTTGAATAGAGAAAAAAGTATTATTTATTTTGTAGAAGAGTTAAATTTAGAGGTAAATGATTTACTAAGAAAAATGATTATATGATAGTAAGATTAGAAATATTTAAGTATATTTAGAAATCAAGTTTTTGTTAATTGACTGATTGTCAATTAATGACAAAATTTATTCATCATCTACTGTGTTAGGTAATATAATCTTAAACATCCTATGGCTTGATATCAGTCAAAATCTCAGTACAGAGAAAAATACTTAGAGAAGATTATCAAGAATATGCAGTCCATTCATACTAGAATTTAGATATATGGTGACATTTTTCAAAAGAAATTCTATGTAATTGAAAAGAAAGTTCTTCAAATTACTTTTTTATCCTCATTCAAAATAAAAATATGCCTATATTACATCTCATGGGAAAATGAATATTCTTATATTTTAGAGTATTTATTAGCACTTAATAGTATACCTCTATAAGTAAGTTAATTATCTATCTCTATATGTAACTCTTCCACAAAATAATACATTTTCCTTTATTCAACATGATACCATCTTCTTCAGTATTACCTTGGAAATCCAGTACTAAAATATTTATTGTAGCAGTATTGAGATAATTTACTAATTTCTCATCTTTTACATTGCATAGTGCTTTAGGCTTCACTTCTTGATCCAGCAAATATTTATTAAGTGCTTATTATTGACCAATGTGCATTAATTTATCTTGTTCTGGATACCTTCTACCAGGGTTAGTATGATTATCCCTCCTTTATAGGTAAAGTTATTTTCCTATATTAAAGCAGTTAACTTCAGAGCTTGTATGAAAGCAACATGTATCTGCACCTATTATCTTCCCTTGCATCTCACTAGCAAACCTGGAGTCATGGAGATGAGTAAATAATAATCTCCACCTAGGAGTTCTCCACCTATGCCTTTCTTATCCATGATTATATGATTTTCTTAATAAAATCAGTGAGGGAATGGAGAACCTTGTACTTAGGAGCAACAATGCCATCAGTTTCCAAGAAGGATCAGAGGAATGTACACTAAAATGAAGTTCTATTTTAAAGTAGCTGAAGTTGAAGATTTGGGACCATTTGCAGAGATGATGCTCCTCAATTCTTCTACAGATATTCTGAAATCTCTCCTTGCACCAGCTGGACCATCAAAGGGTGGTATGGCTGGAACATATATTATAAATACTCCCTTCCCACAAAAATACCTTTTATTGGATTGTACCATGCCAAGATAGTGTTTCCAATATTTAGAAACATTATATAAAACAAAACTATGAAACTCCTTACTCTGTGATAAATATTTTCAATTTTTATTTCTTCCAACATAAAAATGTATAAAAATTTGTTTCCTAACCTCGGTTTCATGAATAGTTAATATTCATCTTCAAAGCAACTCATTTCCTTATTATACCTTGGAGATATTGATCACATTTCTCACGTTTGATTGGTTTCTAAAATGCTTTAAGTCAAATTTGTGGTCTACCTTTAGCAAGTGTATAGAACTTCAGGGCGAATATTTTGTGTACCAACCTCATGCTGACTGGATTTTACTTTTTTTTACTCTCCCTTTCCTTTGGCTTTCTTACACAATTAAAATTCATTTTGTCTTGCATGCAGGTTTAAAAGTTCTAGTAAATTATTGTTGTTAAAACTCAGAGTAACGTTAAATAAGTAACTAAAAACGTAACACTCTGGAATTTATTTTCAAGGAAATGTATTTCAAAGCTAATAAAATTTTTTTGTTGAAAAGGCTGGAAACAGCAGTAGCAATACAATTCTTGGATAAGTCATTGGAAATAAGATAATTTTGAGCAATGCTGGTGGTAAGATAATAAATACATAAGTCAAAGTTTTAGAGATACAAATCATAGGTATAGGCTGAAAAGCAGCATAGATAGGGTTCATGGTTTTACCAGTTGAGCTGTTGGTAGAAGCAGTTTTCAACCTTTTTTGCTCCCATGCTGGGGAACATGACTATTGATTGTGTATGAAAAAAGTACACTGGAAAACTTGAACAGTAGAAAATATCTATAATCATACAAGGTGCCAATGGAAGATACAGATACTGTGTACCTGATGACTGTAGATTTATTTATAAGGAGAGGTATAACCTGAAAGATCTTCCAAACGCATTTATCGCAAACTCTGTGAAATGAGGCTAAGAATCTAATAACAACAGCAAAACATAAAGTTCATGGCTTTGGACTTAGCTGTAAGTTCTTGAATGATTATGTCAATATGTATATATGTACATATGTATATATTATATTTATATATTATATAATTATGTAAAATGTATTAATATATTTTATATTTTTATATTTATATGAAATATAATCATTCAAGAAGGCTGACAATAATTAAGCCACTGACTTTCAGTTACTGGTGAACTGCTTTGCTTCAGTTAGCCACTAAGTGAGTTGCAGAAATATCTCCCATGCCTGTTTACTTTCATTCTAAAATCTAGAGGTCTCAATTACAAATAAACTTTCTGTGTCTTTTAAAAATTCACTCTGAAATGACAGATACTACTATTAACACATCAGAAATAATATCGTGTACCTGAACACACAGAGAAATTAGCTACTTTGTGATCTACGGTGGTTGGCATGATGTTTAACAGTGCCAAACATGAAGGATATAGACATTTACCTAGAACAGTTAACATGTTGAAAACAATTTGTTTCCCATTTTTATAAGGTATTATTTCATAGCCTTAATAATCCATTTGACAAGCAACCATGTCAGGGCATTATCACGGCATCTAATCCAGGTACTGAACTTCCTGGAGAGAATCCAACAGAGATTTCCTTATAAACCGCTCACAGCCGGGACAAGCAGGGCAGGGATGAAATGCCTGTGATTTGAAGTCTAGCTACCTGAGCTGAAATCCTTCTGCTGAGAAACAGGATTCTTAAAAGGATTAATTTAGTTAATATATTTAATGAACATAGCAACTGAATAAAAGCATGTGATAATTTGCTTTTATTTCTCACTGTGAGAAATTTTAACCTTAATAATCTGCTTATATCTTGTCCATTAAACCTGAATTTAACTTAACTAACATAAAGTGTCCCTTAACACGATTTATTAAAGATTTTTATCTTAGAGCTTTTGTACCTCACTTAGATTTAAAATAATATAAGAATTAAGACCATGAATTCATCAAATATTTTTAAGAAGCATGTTCATAGTTCAATTATGAAATTAAGGACAAAAAAGATTAATAGCAAATAAATGTCTGACATCTTTTATGACTATTCTTTATTGAAAATTGTATCATTCAATTCATAAAAGGGGTTTTAGAAAACCACTGTTTCAAGTTAAACCTAATCAGATGGGAGGTTTTACTTACATTAATAAATCGAACGAACAGCTTTAATTTAAAAAGCATGCTATTTCCAAAATAATGCTGAAGAGTAGATTTCTGATCAATTGTAACTGCCAGATGGGAGATTTTCATAAGCTGTTTTTAATATTTCACTTTCATGAGCACATCACTTAAATATGCTGCCTACCAATCTCAAGTACAAATGCTATTCAGAGCATTAAAGTAATGTAATAACTTAAGTACTTTTCTGTAATTTTTGTTTATAGACTTTAAATATAAAGCATGAAATTCAATAATTGAATTAGCACAGCTCTTTATCAAATTGCTCCAAGTAAATTTCCACAGTAAGCGCATTGACGAAGAATTACAATGTACCTGGTTAATAAGTTAAAGTTGTGCCGAGATGATAATTTGACAAGTGTCATGGATGAATACAGTGAAAAAATATAATGTGCATTTTCCATAAGATTTTTTATATTAAGTTTTATAAAATTAAGTTATGCTGATATTTATAATCGAATATGTTAGCATTAGTATAAAAGAGAGGGGGAGAGTATCACTTATTGCAATACTTTATATTTGTTTAAAAATAACATTTTGCTTTTTACAAAAGAATTCTGACATTCATTATTTTATTTAACTCTAAAATGTCCCAGAGATGTAAGGAAGCTATTACTTACTCCATTTATTAAGTGAGAAAACTGGGAAACAGAGATTTAAGGCTTTGCCAAAAACAAAACACTAATTAAATAATCTAGGTCTAGAGTCTCTTATCATGGTGTTCTGTTTTCACCACGTATCTTACATTTATGTAGAGTGAAAAGGGCTGAATTTCACTGATTCCCCAGTTAAATGTGAAAAGAATTGGAACCTAGATGGAAAGAATGAGAACTCATTTTTTACTTTCCCTAAAGTTCCTCACAAAGCCATAGCATGTGATTATTTTTGCTTCTTTACTCATCAAGAGGAAAAATAAGCAGCAAGAACACTAGTTTCAAAGTGATCAATAAAATATCCATAACAGGATCTTTATGGGCCAGTATCATTTCACATCAGATTAAAATTAGATGCCGTGCTTATCTATAGCTCAGGACTAGGCTTCATACCCTTTATTTTATTTTGGCTTCATTATTAGTTGTGCTCTTATTTTTGCAAGGAAAGTTGGTTTTAAATTTCCTAGTGAGATTCAAACAGGGGTTTAGAAAATTTGCAGAATCAGTTATACAGCATTCCCAACTTATCCATGATTTTGCTTTCTGTGGTTTCAGTTACCCACAGTCAACCACAGTCCAAAAACACTAAAATATTTTAAAGAGAGAGAGACCGCATTAACATAATTTTTATTGCAATATGTTGTTATAATTATTTTATTTTATTATGAGTTACTGTATTAATCTCTTACTGTTTCTTATTTATAAATTAAACTTTATCTTAGGTACATTTATACAGGAAAAATTATAGTATATATAGGGTTTGGTACTATTCACAGCTTCAGGCATCCACTGAGAGTTTTGGAACATGTCCTGCGCAGATAAGTGAGGATTCCAATATTAGAGATTTTAGAATTTAGCAGCCACAGTGAGGAACAAGATCAGGAGATCAGAGTATAATACGCAAACACAATTAGGAAAGAAGTCATTTCGAGATGGGAACATCTTCAAAGACATAGATCTATCCTATGTCTACAAGGAAGGTTTGAATCTATAAGTTCATATTAGGAATATGAATTTCTGTCCCTCTCTTCAGACCAAGGATCAATTTTAAAACTCTTGATGGCAATCCCAGAGAAGACCAGAGAGAACAAATGCAGTTAAATAGGCAGTCAATCGGCATCAACAATATCAAACTTCAAATATCATTTCAATACTTTTATGGCAAAATATCTATATCAGACACTCTTCTCATCATTCTCATATATGTTATCTTATTTAATCTTTTTAATATCCTTATGGGGTAAATAACAATATTCCTCATTTTACAAATGAGGAAACCAAGATCCAATTATCTAAAGTAATTTTTCCAGATAATAAAAGGTACAGGCAGGATAATTCCTAGGCTTTTGAAAATCAGTGTATTTATGCTGAACTTCTGGATGTATCTCCACAGTAGAACAGACTTTAACATAAGGCCCATGAGTACATTCTGCAAAAATGATGCAAACTCCTTTTTGAGAACATGGATGTAACCCATGCCAAGGATTACAGAGTCCCAGGGGTATCAGGAACTTATCATACTGATTGTCTCTGAAAAGAAGGCTATGGCGTCTCTCCCTCATTCCATTCATGACATAACTAACCTAAAATTGATGGTCTTCATTCTGATTCAAAAAGACAGTTTGATCACTGCCTGGTGACTCATGCTCCATGACTATTACAACGTGAAATACTTTTCAGTAAAGTCTTTGCAAAGCATTCTCACAGTAAATAGACTCAAATTGTTATACTTTTTATGTGAAGACACCTCCTATTGTGACTACTTCAATTAGTAGCTTGATCTCAGACTTGGCAAGTGTTTATAGGCAGTTGTTGTATCAGGATTCTGCGAAGAGAGAAATTAAGGAGAACATTATTAATTGCCTCGCCATTTTGCTTCCAGCTGTCTTTTACAGGCAATGACAGAAGGATAAGAAAGGTAATTTTCTTGGTGAAAGTCAGTAAATTGCCTTTTCATTGAGAGAAAAGTTAGGGATGAAATTACAAAGAGTGCAGTAACTGTGAAAAGTCTCAGGCTAGGCTACAGCTTATATAAAGTTTGCTAAATTATCTTTCAAGGATTATGAATCCAGGCATTGGAAAGTAGTAGTTTCATTTGGGAAGCCCAGTGTCTGTGAGTCTGGAGGGCTGATACAGTAAGTACCTCCACAGATTGTCATATAAATAACCTAACTAAGGTTAACATTTGCCTTGGAAGCTAGAGTAGAATTGATTCTCAAGTTCCTTTTTCCTGAAAAAGCAGAAGCAAGATGGTGATGTTACAGGAAAACTTTTTTAAAATATGAAAAATTTGATGCAGAGCGCAAAAGAGTGGTATCTGTTTAAAATGAGTCTTTACTGCATTACTTAAGTAGATTAAAGGTCAAAGTTTATCACTACTATGAAATATTCTCCTAAAGCAAAAACTTAACATAACATGGTTAGGATATCTGACACAAACTACTAATTGTTCACAAGCCCTCCTTTCTTTCCTCTTGGCATATCAGCTGACTACATTCCTCCCTCTCCCCTGCTGTTAGGTGGGGCTGTGTGATGTTTCACAAATAAGGCAGATAAAAATTCCCAAGGCAGCCCCCGCCTCATGCTCTCATTATTTTCCCTGACCTATCAGCCAGATGCAGAGGAGGCATTTTGGATCCTAGGAATCCTAGAAAAGGCAGAGTCACTAAATCAAAGGAATGTGAGTCCCCTCAACCCATACTTAACTGAGACATAAGCAAGAAATAAACTCTCTGTGATTTAAACCACTGTAATTTGGGGTGCATTTGTTTTGCATAGCAACCTCTGACCTGACCAATACAGCAAAAGAGTATCAGTTTTATCACCCTGCAACTGTAGTTTTCAATGCTCCCAACTTCCTTAATCTCCACATCTCATGTTTTAGGAAACAAACTTTATGTGCTTTCTCACATTCTCTTGACCACCTTTTTTTTCTCTCCTGGTCAGGTCCGCATTCATATTAGGTCACTGGTTTACCTTTGGAGTTGGATGCAATAGCCCATAATACAAGGGGTCTTATTTTCTGAATGGTACTGACAAGCCAGATTATATAAACCGTCAGAATAGGGGTAAAACACTCTTCATAAGATTTGACCAATAGGCAACATGAGATGGGAGAAACCTGGGAAGACACATTTCTCCTCCTTTCCCTCTCCTAGGAATGATTCATTCTTATCACATTTCCGAACAAGTTCTATGTGTTGGGTGAACACATGCACTATCCAACTGGCAGTATCTCTTGGTGACTCATCATGCAATGGTGACCAATGTTGTAACATAAGGTATTAAATTTATCTGCAACTTCCTTGCTTTGCTTCTGTTTTTCATTTTCATTCCATTGGGCTTGCATCTTCTAAATAAAATAATAGCATCTTAATCCTTACCTCAGACTCTGCTTTTTAAAGAATTGAGCTAAATCATCTTATTTGCAGCATTATTATTTAAGTATCTAGTGTCTTATGTTCTTGTCCTCCCTGAAGTCCCAACCTGAGAAATCCTTAACCAAGATCCTACGATCACATAAAGTTTTAGACAACAATAATTATAATCTCATGCACAATGACACAAAAGCTCTAAATATAGGAATATGGAATTTCTCACAAAAAACACTTATAGAGAATCCTAATGATCATCAGGATCCGTGCAAGGAAGTACAAGACCTGTCCTCTGCCTTTAAAAAGTCCTGTTAAACAGGCTATACATTAGTAAAAAGATCATTGGACAGAGTGAGACACGTTATACTACAGGTATATGTGTCAGATTTTATGGGTGGCAAGCTGGAGTCTTTCTCGTGTCTCTAAAGTCATATTAATAGATAACTAAACAGAAATCCCAGGTAGATTTTTTAAGGCAAATATCATAATTAGATATTTGAGCTACATACTTTATTTAATTACTGTTCTTATTGGTCTCTTTCCTATCTATTTACTTTTACCCAGCATACAGTCCTCATCTGACTAGGCAAACCCTTTGAAGTTCAAGCACGTACCATTATTTCTGCCTTAGGGAAGTTTTAAAATGAGTTATCTTTTCTTAGCATGTAGTTGAACACAAGAAAAAAATTAAAAGAGCCTAGAATTAGGTATTAATTTTATAATTTCATTATGTTGTTTAAATTCCCTGAAGATCAGAAATAACTATATTCAAAATTTAAAGGAGACATATTTCAAAGTCAAAAATTGTCCATGTGCATTTTATCAGGAGTGTTTGTTCTCTTTCACCAGTTCAGATGACCAATAGCTTATACATATAAAAATGAAAAGAAAATAATGCATCTGTGAGATCTCTTCTTTTTCAGGTCATCTTCTGATTATTTTACATATTTTTTTCATTTAATTATTACCATTGTCTCATAATGTAGGTTATATTATCCCTATTGTCTAGAGAGACTCAAAAGATTAAACTTTGCATAAAATCACATAACAAATCAATCATTGGGACATACTTCAAACTCAAGTTTTTATATCAAAGTTCACCTAGAACATTAAAAAGGACACATATTAACAATTGTAGGCTAAAATACTTCTGAAAATGCAAAAGTGCCTGCAGTAGTTTGTTAAGGCATACTCTTGTAATAAATAGGGTAACATAAAATATACAAAATAATATTTTATTAAATTATATCCTTCTGACCATTCAACTTTTGAAATGAAGTGAGGCATTGGTCTCTCAGTAAAAAATTCTGGTATGCTTAATAAAATAACCAACATTATGTTAATGAACACAAAATATAAGAACATTCTTCTTTCAGTGGACATTTGGCAACTTGCAAGGGAAATCAGGCAGCTGAGTTACAGCATAGTAAATTATTTAAAATTCAAATATATTCACCTCACATCATACCATGAAACAAATTCCAGATGTGTTGAAAAGTAAATTTGGCTGAGAATTAAGTCAAAGAAAAAATAAAATTATATTGAATATTTATCAAACCTCTGATAAGAAATGATTTCCAATGCTTTGAATATGTAAAGAATGCACAAAGGAAATAATCAGTGAATGCTACCATAACATTTAAAAATGTGAATATAAAAGATTAAAAAGCTAAATTGAGAAATTTTCCAAAAAATGTAGCATTGGTTTAATAACTTCATTCTATTTTTATGCATGTGGAACATTAAACTCCTGATAGAAAAGTCACTAATAATATGACAGATAAATGGATAAGATTTTAAACAGATAATTGACATTTAAAGAAAACAGAATTATCAAATATATATTTGAAAATGTAAGAACTTCCTTGTACCAGAAAACATAGATTAAAGCAAGTGCCAGTTGACATATGGAACTACAAAAATACATCAGTAAATAAATGCCTAACATCCTGGTGAAAGTGCAGTGAACTTAGTATGCCATTAATTCTTGATGACAACATACATGTGTATAATTCTTCTAGAAAGCAATTTGACAAATACCTTGTCAAAGGCATCCCCAATCCTTGGAATCCAGCCTAATGAAATCAGCCCAAAAAATGAAAAAGTTAAACATATAAAGGTGCAGCATTACACTATGAACAATTTGAAGCACCCCAGTGTCTAGTAGTGGGGGAACATTCTAGTACGTTATCACTGAGCCACTAGATAAAACTGCTGTTTTTAGAATATTCATTGTAATTACTGTTAAAGAATGAAGACAATTATAATACTTAAAATATTTATTAATGCAACATAATATGGATGTGGTTATTATAAGTATACATTTTAAATTATTTCTAAATAACTGGAGTGGGTAACATTAAAATCCTAATAGCAGTTGAATTTGGAATTCACTTTTAACATTTGTCCTATTTTTATAATTTTATTTTTAAAATTTTCTCTGGGGCAAGGTTCTCTACATCTGCATGTATGTGTGTGTGCGTGTGTGTGTGTGTTTATACACATACATGTATGTATATATTTTTGAGACACAGTCTTGCTCTTTTGCCCAAGTTGGAGTGCAGTGGCATGATCTCAGCTCAATAAAATCTCTGCCTCTCAGGTTCAAGTGATTCTTCTGCCTAAGCCTCCAGAATAGCTGGGATTACAGGCGCCTGCCACCACACCCAGGTAATTTTTGTATTTTTTTAGTAGAGATGTAGTTTCACCATGTTGGCCAGACAGGTCTCAAACTTCTGGCCTCAAGTGATCTCCCTGCCTCAGCCTCCCAAATTGCTGGGATTATGGGGTGAGCCACCGTGCCCAGCCTACATCTATATATTTTTAAAGAGGTTACATATTGAGACTGTGTTAGAAACTGATATGCCAAATATTGGGATAAGAAATAGCATAATCAAGATGAATAAGTGACAAATAATAAAGGTTAAAACATAAACACTAGGCCAGGTGTGGTGGCTCACACCTATAATCCCAGCACTTTGAGAGGCCAAGGCGGGTGGATCACCTGAGGTCAGGAGTTCAAGACCAGCCTAGCTAACATGCTGAAACCCCATCTCTACTAAAAATACAAAATTACCTGGGTATGATGGCTCTCACCTGTAATCCCAGCTACTCAGGAGGCTAAGACAGAAGAATTGCTTGAACCCAGGAGGTGAAGGCTGCAGTGAACTGAGGTCACATCATTGCACTCCAGCCTGGGTGACAGAGTGAGACTCTGCCTCCAAAACAACAACAACAACAACAAACCATGAATGTAGCCTTTTAACTAGAATCAGTAATAAATGTTTGGTAAGTATTGACTTTTATCAGCAGGATTTACATACACTTGTTGACTTCAGTATGATATAAAGCTGGCGAGTAAAGGAATTATCTAAATTGGAGAACATAATTAGGACCAAACTTTAAAATTCAGAAGGCATTACTATCAGGTTAACACAGGACTGTGATGCATGCAGTGACAGTTAAGTAATATGTAATAACATAGATGATTTATGTTAAAATCACTTATACTATCTAGTGTCATATCGAGTAATGCCTCCAACATTGCAAGTGGACGTTTTTCAATAAAGAAATTAGAAATTTGTCCTGAGAGAATTATCACTTCAGCTGGACCCACTAACGCCATCTTCAAAGTCTTACTATGTTAATTGACAAATGGGAAGCGGACACCAGCAGCTCTATGACCAATAACACAGTTGCCAGTAGACCCTTGGTCATCCTAGTCAGTGTGGCTCTCTTATTGGAAAAGGTGGTTGCAAAATCAAGGAAATATGAGAGAGTATAGAGGCTCAGGTCCTGTGCTCCCAAATCAACTGAGTGTGCCAGCACTATTGCTAATGGTCTGCAATCTATCACTGAGTGTGTCAAACAGATATGCGTAGTCATGCTGGAGAATCTCCTAGTACCCCCAGAAGGGTGTGACTATCCTTTACCAGACCAAGCCATTGAGTTCTCTGGTCATCTTTGTAGGTGGTGAGGACAAGCACATCACAAGCAGCAACAGTGCAAGCTTTCCCCAAACCATCCCAGCCACATGCTTCAATGTTTATCCAGAGGGATCACCTCTAGAGTTGACCGGGCTGCACCAGTGGGCAACGCAACAGGTTTATTTTTCCCATGACTCATGGCAACACTGGATTTAGTGCAGGTTTGGATGCATCTGCTCCAACTACTTCTCATGAACTCACCATTACAAATGATTTGATTGGCTGAATAACCGGGCATCAAGGCACCAAAATCAAGGAGATCCATCAGATGTCTGGGGTGCAGATCAAAATTTTGAACCCACTGGAAGGATCTACTGATAGGTGGGTTACGATCACTGAGTCTGCTGTCAGCATAGTCTGGGTCAATGTCTAATACAAGTCAGGCTTTTCTCTGAGACAGGTGACATGGGGAGCAACTAAAATAAAGTAGATTCATCCATAATTCCTTTCTGCTGTTCACCACCATTCATGATCCATCTGTGTAGTTTCTGAACAGTCAGTGATGCCAGGTTTTAAATAGTTGGTAAATTTTCAGCTTCTATGTTTTATTATCCACTCATGATTTTTTAATTAAAATTTTTAATTCCTTTAAATAATTAGCAAGTTAATTTAGCCAGAGTAAGCAAGCGAGAGAGAGAGAGAGAGAGAAAGATAAATATAGACAGAAAAATAAATGCCTCCTGTCCTGAGGATTTTGTATACATAGTTCCACGACTCCACGTGTTTATAACAATGTTTCTTGGCACTATGTTACTGAAAACAGCTATCCAACAATAAACCTGCACATCACCTGGGTCTCACTATGCATGCAGAATGTGCAAGTCAAATTGATTTGAACCTGTTGATATGAGTTGATAAATCTCAAAAACGCAACAGCTGTAAAAATAACTGATACTGACTTTTGAAAAGTTCATTTTTCTTTATATCCAAACCAAATATTTTCTAGACTCAAATGAAGTCTTTGAAACCTGGGAGTCATCTGAGTTACTTAGTATGGAGCGCTGCTCTTCCCTCCCACTTCTCGCCTCCTATTGCCATTAGAACAATACAGTAATCACCACCATTTACTGAATTTTGTGCTTCCTATGTGCCAGGCACTTGGCATCTGCTATTTTACTCATCTCTTAACAACAAGCTCATGAGATCTAGACAATGATTCCTAGAGGGCTATGCATGACTCTTGAAAACACACTAGCAGCAGCTATCTATCTGCTCATAAGACTAATTGGGCCACCACTCAGAAAAGCCCTATGGAAAAAAAAAAGTAAGGATTTATAGTCTGTACTGTAATCTTCTCACACAGGTAATCTAACAAAAGGTGCAAAACCAGGCATGAGAAGTAAACTGTTGCAGCAGAAAGAAAACAAGCCTAAAAGTCATCTATTCCTACTTCCACCATGTAGTTTGGGTGATCTTAGTTAAGTCATTTAAACTCTTCAACTCTCCAAGCCTCAGGGACCTCATATTCATACATTAAAATGACTACCATTTTAATCAAAGAAGGTTTTATTTAAAAAAAAAACAAAACCTGTAACAGAAACCATATCAGAGCATTCTTGGGCAAAATAAATTTCCCACAATTATACAGGAATGTTGTTAGGAACAGAGCTAAATTTCTTCAGAATTTTGAAGCTACAATTAGAATGTTATCAGGAACCTATATAGTTCCTTTCGGGGGGCATAACTCCAATACCTACCACAAGGCATACATTTAAACCCTAATTTCACCACTTAATTGTCTCATCCCTTAAACACTTGGGAATCTGATACTAGTGCTTAACATAGTGCATGGCCCAAAATAAAACTCAATAAATGGGGGCTATTTGATCATTATTCTGTCATCAAGAATAATTTGACAATAAACAGTAATACATTTAGGCCCACAGAGTTGTAAGATTGTATTTCATAAGCCTTTAGATATGCAGAAGCAGTATAGAGAAATTAAGGCTTCAGGCTGTAGAGTCAGTTCGCTTGTATTACAACTCCAAATCTACTACCTATTAGCTGTGTGATCTTAAGAAAGTAAATGTTTATTATGTTAATAAGAGCCTCTGTTTAAGTGGTGAAGATTAAGTGAGGTAATACAAAACAACATTTAGGTTGAATCCTGTTGGTTACTGAATTTTCAATAAGTATTAGCTATAAAGTTATTATTTTACAAAAAAAAAAAAACTATGTGTTTAGAAATAACGAATTGTAAGTAAACCACAGAAATGGAAAACTTGAGGAATCAAAAGCTATTTTAGAACTACCACAACACAGTGGCGTTTAATGGGAAAACACAGTCTAACTTGGCCCCCACTTGATCCTTGCCGTCTTGAGTCTTCCCTTTCCTTCCTTTGAAAGTCATCAGGAATAAAGAAATCACTAAGGTGACACCATTTAAATGGCTTCCCATACATTCTAGTACAGCATCAGCACCACCCTGGGAACTTGTGAGAAATGCAAATTCTCAGGCTGTTCCCTAGACTCACTGCATCAGAAGCTCTTAGGAGGGGTAGGGGTGCAGCTCGCCCGCCCGTGTTTCAACAGGCCCTCCTGGTGACTCTCAGAACCGCATTTAACAGAAGACCCTGGCTACGAATTACAATCACCTATTGAGCTTAAAAAAATACTGATATGACCACCAGGGCCCTATCCTAAAACAACTGAATTAAAAGTAACTGAGGATAGGCCCAGGATATTCATATAAGTATTTTTAAAGTGTGATAAATGTTTCCCTCTACAGCTGGAAAAAGAATCATTGCAATTGTTCCCTTCCACGCAATCATAATGCAAGTGGTTCAGCAGCCACCACCTAGGTTGTCTCTGAAGAGTATTCAGAATTGGTTCTAAGCTCCTCCAATCCTCACATTATGGATGCTTTCATACTTTAAGGTCTCCTCTTTCCCTATCTCAGGTTAACACTCCTATGTATATCTAATCCCATAAGGAAACCAGTCCTTACATCCTTTATTCTTACTGATAAAAATCTCAATCAACCCAGAAGAATAATTTTAAGTGAAATTTTATGCATTAGACAAATGAAATTTCAAACATTAGCCAAATGAAGTGTGTAAGAATTAGGGGCAGGGGAGTGGGGAACCCTTGTCACTATTTCTGTATAAATTACCCAACCTCTTTTCTTAGCTACAATAAATTATAAAGCATTGATTATTACATTGTATTGAGTGGCATACCTTAATGAATACTAACTCATTTCAGTGCTTTTTGACAACCTACAGCATTAACTTAACTGACTGTATTATTATGAGATCAGCCACTCAGCAGCAGCAAAGGTACTAATTGGTGCATTTAGTAGCAGTGAAAAACATAACCTACAAAGATATTTGGAGGTAGAAAAATGGAAGCACATTGATAACGTGGGCTACAATGATTAGATTTCTGTCTATTACGTAGTGCAACAAAAATAAAGCCATTTTAATAGAATCATGTCAAAGGACCTATGTCTCCTGCTTTGAAAACAACATGTTGGCTTCCTGTCAACATTTTCAGGGCTTAGCAGCAGGAGGTCATTACCCTTGGACAATGCTTAGTTACACAGACATTATCTCCAATTAACAGATTTTAACTATAACAATTTCTCTTTTATTGAAAAAGGCGTTATTTTTTAAATAAAAAAAACTACAAAAGTGATTCCTTAATCTTGTCTCCTTGACTGGGACTAGGATAGTTATATGTAACCTTACACATATACACACACATGCACACATCTGAGTCAACAGAGTAGTTTTAATGCCCTTGAACTCTTTTTAAAGCATGGTAGACAGATATTCCGATTTTTACATAAACAATTTGCAAAGACAGCTTTCTCACCAAAAAATAGTAAAATAAACCCTTCCCCATGTTGATGTAGCCAAGACATTTTGAGTGTTTCAAATTTCCAAAATAAAGTACAAATGAAACATTTATCAATTAAATGCATTATGTTTTCTGTCTCATTTCAGAAGGTATTATGGTAATAATTCTGGATCATGGCCAGAAGCTCAGAGGAGAATTTTTAACACCCTCTCAATTGACCCATTTACAGCTTTTAACTATGCAGAATACTGGTCTTATCAGTGCGTAGCAGGGAAATGATTAAAATATTTCAGGCGAACTCAAACTTGGTTGTCCTTAGGTGGAACGAAGCATCATTCTGGGCTGAAACCTCCAATTATATAAGATAGGAAGTCACAGAAAGACATCAGATTCATACACTGTCAGTCTACACGACAGATGGTAGTGTCTGGCAATGCCTTTTTTATAACAGAAAATATTATTATAAAAATATCCACAGAAGACATTTTTAGTTCCTTGACTTAATATATGGAAAAATTAGAGATTTTTATAGAAATTAGAGGTTTAATACTCAATAGTATGAAACAGTAGTTTTCTTTGAAATCTATGCATTAACTATTCTGTCATTTCTTAGAGAACTTTTTATAGTTAGAAGTCATCTGTTATTTTAATCTCTCTCTTTCTCTCTTTCTCACCCATCTATTTAAATTCAACCTAAATCTATATGTTTTTATACAACAGTTAAATCACACTATCGAGTGTTGTGATGTGCTGTAAATCACATTTTAGCCTTCCCCTCTGTTATTACAAAAGAATTGCCTTTATCTCAAAGGGGATATTTCCTTATAGATGAAGCTTCTTGAAGGTAGAATTCTCCTGAGAGCCACACGTTTGAGTGGCATGTTCTTAAGCATATTGCATTATGTGTCAGTATAATTAGCATATTCTTCTGGATTGTAAAAAGTAACAATAGCTGACAGCTGAATATGTAGGGAAATGGTCTGTAAAACTATCTAAGAACTAGGGAATCTAGTCCTTGTATGGAACAAGCAGGTGTAGCACAGTTTTTGTGATCCTGTTTTGAAAATGAATGGAGGAGGTTTAGACTCCCAGGTGGTTAGACCATTCCTGTCTCATGCTCAGACACTATGTTCAGTGTTCATAGTGTGGGGTGCAAAGCAAGCCCAGGGGGTGGCTGAAAAAGAGAGAACAGAAATGGAAATATCACTGACTGGTTTTGGCAAAGTACATAAGATGTATCAATATAGCAATGGAAACATCCCCAAGATTTCAAAGAATCTTACTAGCGGGAAAAGGTCACTGTGTTCTCAGAAATGCTATATATTGCAGCAGTGCATATTCTCAAACTACCACAGAACTGTAATTCTGAGTCTACCTCATCAGAATGAGCCTGGAAAGGTGGGCAGTCAGATCTGTTGCAGAGCTAGGACAAAGATTCAGAACGTGCAAAACTCATTGTTAGGTAGAAAAAAGCAACAGAAGAAAATAGTCACAGTCCCCCAAAAAAAGCTACTTTGGAGAATTTTATGAGACAGTGAATGCCTTCTTAATTGTAAATACTGAAAAGGCATTTCAAGGAAATGAAAGGGTACTGGGATAGCTAAAGGCCAGCACGTTGTCTTCCTTCCCTGGAGCGCACTTGTTATTTTGATATACTTGCTTCATTTCAAGCTAAAATCACAGGAATGGCAATGTCTCAGGTCATTTCCACAGCTAGCTTTCTTCTCCTAAACTTTATTTTGTGGATAAAGATTGTTGCAAAATTAAAGGTTTTTATTTTCAAATGAAATTTGGAGTTGAAAAATAGTAGACTAAGGGCCTGAAATTTTGAAAATAGAGGAGGAAGACCTAAGCAGATTTACTACTGAATTAATTACTGAGGTTACATATATGTGAGTGTATGTGTATGTGTATTTCACTTTCATTATCTTTCTATCTGTGGCCCTAGCACAGGAAAAGAACATGGCAGCTTGATCTGAAGGGCTCTACTACCATCACTGTAACTTTAACTTTCGGACATGTTATTCTTTGCAGTATGTCACACTGCTAATTCTCCAGACTTCCTTGTGTAAACCTAACAAATCCCTATAGTTTAAAGAAGCCACAGGAAAGGGCTCAGAGAGTATCATATTTATGGTTGAATTTTCCTTTAAATGTACAAAACAATGTAACAGCATCACACATGGACTACACAATATACAGTCTTTTACTTTGAACCAAAACACATGCCCCAGTATCAGCTGTAACTGGATTTCATTCACCTCTCTACTGTCTCCACAACTATTTACCATGGCACAATCAGTCTCACAGTAACAGCAACTCATTTAAATGTATATGCCACAACCTCTTGCCTTTGGAGACAAAGAAGTATAATACAAAAAGCTTCTGTGAAGCCTAGAGCCTCAAATGTCCCATACTTATGTCCAAATTCCTCCATTAGAAACACATCATATTCTATCAGAGGTTCTCTTTTATAGCATAGACACTTTTAGGAAGTCTAGCTTTTTTAAATCAATACACTTTAGAGAGAACGTCTTAAGCATTCTTGAACTATAAAAGAAGAGGGTCAAGAAGTATCTGGCCAAAGTAGGCTGTGGCACAAGCATAAACACCCTAACTATGTTGCCTGGGATCAGTTTATATGGGTGGTCACCCATGGTAGGCAGTTTCCAATGCGTTGGACCTCTGGGGTCTTGTTCCCTTTTCTGAAATACTGAAGGTTTTTCTCAAAGACCGTCCTGGCAAATGCCAGTTATCCCTTGGGATTGTTTAACTCTAAACTGATGATTCATTAACATTAATATATATTTATTCAGGTCCCTTATATGTAAAAGGCATTGTGCTAGACAACAGGAATAACACAGTAATCACCCACAAGAAGAAAAGTGAAGTATAGATTAAATTGGAACTGTATAGGTAATAATTCCTTTCAAAGAAGGGTTATTTGTGATGTGATACGTTTTATATTACATTGGATGATTTCTGAAAATCAGAGACTTCTTGGCTAACTCCAGATAACCAGACCACTATCCTTTTCCCGGAGATAGTCAAAGGAAGCACGAGAAGGACTTTATTTTTCCAAATTCTAGGGTTTAATAAGGATGTCCAGATAGTTTATCACAGCCTGGTCTCAGTGTGGACTGGACCTAAACCTGAAGCAGTCAATCAAGTGTTTACTAAGAACCTCAGGTTCAATACGCTTTGTCCTTGGGACACAAAGAAATGTGAAGCTGATTACCAATTTGAAATAGAGACTATAAGCAGAGAAACACAATTAAGTAAATGGCATATGAGTTCTTGAGTTCAAGTGAAATACAAGAGAGTATAGGCAATGGAAATTATAACACACTAAGTGGAGCATTCATTCACTTTCTGATACTATGAATCTCCGTGTTACAGCCCACATGAATTCCCATTCATTTTCACACCAAATTTATAAAATTTAGCATATATGTTAAAACTCAGAATTCGTGGTTGATTCATCAAAGCAAGTCCTATTTAAATATCTCTTTATACTCAGAATATAGCACAATGCATCGAATCATAAAGCATAACAAAATAAAAACTTTTTAAAAAGCACTTAATTTAAAAACACTTAGAAGACATATAATAATAACCTTATTTTATTTTGATTGTGCTGGGTAATATATAATTTTTCTCAGCTATTTAATTATAGGAAGATGATAATTAACTAAAACAAACCTCATTCACCAATATATAAAAAACTGTCCATACTAGTTACACTCCAATTTGCTAAAGAAATTTTGTAGAGCAACAATGTAGATATTATATTTTTTCACTGAAAGTCATGTTAAAGTAATTTTGTTTATGAAACTATTGAAGGGAGAGTGAAATGTAAACTTTCTTTTTACTACTAAACTCTTGGCACTCAATCTCCTATACATAATATTAATGATTTAGAGTTAGAATATATATTAGCTGTTTGTTGGAAAAGGAAATGTATTATGATTGAACACACGTACTCTTTCACAACCTATCTGGAATTATAAGCCTACGGTTCTATTTTTAATTTCACTTTTATGCAGTTATCCTTTTCATAAGTATTACAGTTTAACATTTAAATTATTCACATATTTTAGCAATGTAATTAATAGAAAATAATGACAGATAGATGGTGTGGTTAAATATATACACATATATATGTATGCATGTGTGTATAAAGAGACAGAGGGAGGCTGGGCTTTCAGCACTTTGGGAGGTAGAGGCAGGTGAATTATCTGAGGTCAGGAGTTTGAGACCAGCCTGGCCAACACAGTGAAACCTCATCTGTACTAAAAATACAAAAATTAGCCAGGCGTGGTCATGTGTGCCTGTAATCTCAGCTACTGGGGAGGCTGAGGCAGGAGAATCACTTGAACCTGGGAGGCAGAGGTTGCAGTGAGCCAACATCAAACCACTGTACTCCAGCCTGGGTGACAGAGTAAGACTCTGTCTCAAAAAAATAATAATAAATAAATAAATAATAATAATAATAAGAGATGGGGGTTATAAGTTCACTGTAATTTCACATGTAAAAAGAAATGGGAAATGGGAAATGCCACACCGTAATATTCTCTTTCTACATGCAAACATTCAAACAATGCCAAATTCCACCACTTTTTTTTTAACCAAATTCCTAAGATCCATATGTTTCTTGATGAAATATACATTTTATTCCAGTTTCAATCATATCAATCACCTCATTTCTCAGAACATAGACTCTGTGAATACAAAGATATATTAATGTGGACAGTCAAGGTAAAATGTGAAATAGATAAAACTGGCCTTTTTACTTTCCCTCTCCCTATCTTTATCCACCTCACTGGTGCCCCCACCTAATCCCCGATGGCCAGTGCTTCTAAGTCTTCTAATGGCTTCCTAGAAAACCCACTAGTCCCTCTTCCAAGCCAAGATATAGAACCAATCCAAGGGTTTATCACTGGATGGATGAATGAAGAAAATATGATATACCCACACAATAGAGTACTATTCAGCCTTAAAAAAAAAAATAAGGAAATCCTGTCATTCATGACAACATGGTTGAACCTCAGGACATTATGATCAGTGAAATAAGCCAGGCACAGAACAAATACTGCATGATCGCACACATAATTGGTATCTAAAAATGTTTAACTCTAAGAAGAAGAGAATAGAACGGTAGTTACCAGGGATGCGGATCTGGGGCAAGGAAAGATGTTGGATAAATGATAAAAATTTTTAGTTAGATGGAAGAAAAAAGCTCAAAAGCTCTTTTGGACCTATTGTACAATTTGATGGCTGTAGTTAACAACATAGTGTATGCTTGAAAATTGGTGAGAGTAGATTTTAAGTGGTATGTATATACATGATAAACATGTGAGCTAATGCACTTTAATTCATCCAATTTAACCATTCGCCAGGGTATACATATTTCATAACATCACGTTGTCCACGATAAATAAATACAATTTTATTAGTCACTAAAAATTAATTAATACAAAAGAATTTACTTCCTTTTTTTACATAAATTACATTGAAATGTTAATAGCTAAAAGGATGTAATCAACTCCAGGGGTATTTATATTTTAAATGTTTACTATTTCTTAATAAACAAAGTACTAATTTACCACTGATTTGGCACTAGCTGTGTAGCATTGGTTGAGACTGAATGAGACACAAAATATGTATAACAGATTGTCCCTGCTCTTGAGGAGTTTGACACTATTTGGATTGGAGGAGATATTGCTAATATGAAACATTCTGAGCAAAAGTACCAGTCTCTGATTCTAAGATAATTGAAATTCTCAGTTGTAAGCATTTGGAGTGAGTTGGAGTAGGTAGAAAAGTCTTCAGGAAGGACACAGGTTGTTAGCAGAGCCTTAAGTAATGCCTTGGATTTCAAAAGTCCAAGCCAATGATTGAGTCATTTCCAAAACTGGAAAGAGCATAGGCAAAGGCACACAGACAGGAAACAAAAGAGCTACGCAAGAGACTAATTGAATAGGGCATCTTTTAGCCACTCAGATCAGCAGAATAGACCTACGGGTAAGAGGAATGAGAGTGAACCTCAGTGCAGTGAGAAATAAACTCAGGTAGCTTGGGTAGCATGTTAGTTTTCTATTTCTGTTTACATTTCTGCAGGTTATAGGGAAGACTGCTATTCTTTACCTTTTCCAGCTTCTCCAGGCTGCCCACATTCTTTGCCCTCCAAAGATGTCCATGTCTTAATCCCTGGAACATATGAATACCTTCATCTTACATGGCAAAAGGGACTTTGCTGATGAGATTAAATTAAGGATCTTGATAGTAGGAGAATATCCCAAATTAGCCAGATGGGCCTCCTCAGTTTAACATTATCACAAAGTACACCAACTATCTTATAAAAATAAAAGTTTCTAGAACAAGGAAATCTTTCAAAATATCACTCATCAAATGAACACTATTGATACTCTTTTTTTTTTTTTTTTTTGTTTTTTTTTCTTTTTTTTTTTTTGAGATGGAGTCTCACTCTGTCACCCAGGCTGGAGTGCAGTGGCACAATCTTTGCTTTTTTACTATATAGAAAATGAAATGCAAAGAAATTAAGTTACTCAATTTCTTAAAGCTAGGGAATGATAAAACCAGGATTTCAACTTCGGTTATCCTGGCTCTTCATTACTAACCCAGCAAAGTGCATTTGCGTTCTTAGAATTTAATAGTGCTGGCATGTTCTCACTCATAAGTGGAAGTTGAACAATGAGAACACATGGACACAGGGAGGGAAACATCACACACCAGGGCCTGTTGGGGGTTGGGAGGCAAGGGGAGGGAGAGCATTAGGACAAATACCTAATGCATGTGGGACTTAAAACCTAGATGACGGGTTGATAGGTCCAGCAAACCATCATGGTACATGTATACCTGTGTAACAAACCTGCATATTCTGCACATGTATCCCAGAACTTAAAGTAAAATATTTTTTTAAAAAAAGAATTTTATAGTGTTCTTTCATCCTAGGAAAATTTCTACTTGACTATCTAGTACATTTTGCTTCCAAACCACACAAAAAAAGAATGGATAGAAAAGTAAGTAGAGGCTGAGACAGAGTGTTTTACTACCGTGAGGCTTTTTTAGGGATATAAACTCATAAAAGAATCTACACTGAGCAAGTCATATTTGCCTTTTATTACAAATGAATGTGTGAAAGTCGTCCCTCCTTAGATATCTATTCTAACGTCATGTTTGAAAAGTCTCCTGTCTCAGACACAGAGCTGTTCCGCTCAGTTTTCCTTTCAGAAGACAACTTGCCACAGAAGAGCAGTCAGCCAACAACCTATGGTTGGACCACCTTTGTAATCTGCCCCAGTGTTTAATGTAAGAATACATATTTTTTATGGGCTGTTCTCGCCATTTTTGCCTATTATAGAATCCTCTTGGACAATCACTGAACTGGCTGAAACTTTGTCAGAGCAGCACTGTACCCTGAGGCCCCTTCTATCCAATTCTCCTTCCTTTACCTGCTCCTTTTATAAGTGTTAACCCTGCATCATAGCTTGGTGTCTTTTGGTCAACTTTCCCCTCTGCCCTTTATCTCAAATGCATATTACTTCCGGTACATTTTTTGCATTTGTAACCTGCTTGCTACTTGCTTCCAGAGCACCTGAACTGATACTCATAACTTCAGTTCATTTCCTTACCAAAATAAGCTGAGACAACCTTTAAAATAGCAGGGCTACTATGTCTCCTACACAAATCAATTGCTGGTGACCAGGATCCTTTCTGCTCCGCAGGTGGCCACCGGGGATGCATAGTCAATGTTGTTCCATTATGATATTATAGGAGAGCAGTGCTGGTGGCAACAAGAAGGAAAACTGTCTATAAATACTCCCAGTCCCCTTGCCAGAAAAGCTGGTGTGTTCTGTTATTTCATCCATACCTGTAAAGAACAACCTGTCCCCTTATTTCCATCTGCTGCTTGTGAGAAAATCAAACCTGCATTTCCTCACTGAGCACACATTCCAGCCTTTGCTTATGTTAATATAGCTTGTGTCTCTTTCCATTTATTAATTCACTAATGAATTATGAGCCACCAGGGGAGATTTCATATCTAATGCTACATTTGAGATCATTCCTAGATGATCATTTCTCCCCCCTCCCAAAAAATATAATATTTTCAAGAATAATCATGCACATAAGCATGTGGCTGCATTTTACCTGAACCATTTCCTAGTTCTATTATAAACTTTTGTTTTTCTTTTGCTTTACAACATGGCATATGTGCTTATTTTTTCTACTCTGGTAAAGCAACTTGACAGTTGGTAGCTGTCTGGCTGTTTATTCAACATATGTACCACTTAATGCACAGGTCTCAGTGATACAGTCCCCAAAGTCGATCCAACTGGGATAAAAGTCAACAAATAGAGCTTTGCAGGGAGTACATTTACTTGGGAAGAGATAAATATTTGAAAGGTGTTTAGCAGCTAAGATTTAAGCCTAATGTCATAAGAATTTACAGGGTCAGCCTCTCCCCCAGCAGAGAAAACTCTCTTGATTTCACATAGGCACTCCATATGTTAGGAAATCACCTTTTTAATTAGATCTCTGTAGCCTCATTCTTCGCTACCACTGTCACAAGCCTTGGATAAGATCCTATTCTCAGGAAACCTTTCAGCAAATAGTTAGCTGTAGGTTCTTACAAGAAGATATTGAGACAGATTCTCTCAGATTGCAAGTGATTTTAAATTAGCTGCTCTGGTAAGAGGTAGGTATGGTGTTATTTCAACATCCTCATATGTTACCTGAGACTTTTCCCCAGGGAAAGCAAAATGTATTCAGTAGTTTGCATTTTTGAGAGTGGAATTGACCTGGGGGTTCAGTGGTCTCTTCTTGCCTATCTGGACCAGAGGACAAGACAAAACCCAGAAATCCCCAACTCACTGTGGGGATCCTCCAGACTGTTAAAGTATGCAAGTAAAGCTACTGAAATTTTAGAAATCACCTTCAAGAAAGAAGGATAAAGTAAATGGCATAGTTATATCTGAGAAAAAAATTGTGTATAAAATCCATTTAACAGACTGTCAGATACCATCCTCCCCAAGCCCTAAAGAAAACATTGTTAATACTTCCACTTTTTTAGTGGAAAAGAATAGGTATAATTGAGGTTCGGTTAAAAAATGGCTTGCCCAGAGTGACAAAGACAAACAACAGCACAGCCCAGATTCAAGTCTCATTGTATGTGAAACCAAAGTCCTATTCTTAACCAGTGTGATCCACTGTCTACCAGCAATACAGTCTATCATGAAGGTTTAGGGAACCTGCTATGCCTTAAGTCTTTTGTAGAAGTTATATGGGGCAATGCTATTTGGCATGACGATCTTTTGACTTTAAAGTTAGTTTAGACTCCAGAGATAAATTGAATTCTAAAGCATCAATTCTCAACTGTAATGTATCAGACAAAAAATATATATATTATTTTGAAAACTCCTGTGGTTCTCCCAATCTAGACAGCACTGCTGCCACTAGGGCCCAAACAAGCCTTCTCCCTCTTTCAGTGTCCACCTCTCTCCCTTGGCAGTTGTCACACAGCTAGGCAGATGAGCTGCATTTCTGGCATTTTTATCCTTTCCCTCTGCTTCTGGATTTTAATGGAATGTCTTGTTGCAGGACATGAGATATGACACGCCATCTTCTGCATCAAAGAGGTTGGCATGCAAAGGGACAGAATGATGCGACTTGGAATTGATGGATCACTAACTCCCTGTAGGGGAAGCTTTGACTAGTGGGAAAGAGAGGAAAGGGGAAGCCAAGAAGATAACAGCCTTCTGTTTTCCTCACCCTCCAACTTAATAATTCCATACAGTATGCCCAGGAATATACTGTATGCTGAGCCGTTACACCTGCCTAGCAACATCATGGCCTATTGCGAAGCAGTAGCCAGACATACAAACACAGCATTTTATTTATTTTCCACATCTTGTCCCTGCCTGCTTGCCCTTATTCCTCACTCTCCCTACACACTGAAATTAGGTGCATTGCTTGGCAAACAAAGCCATTTGGTGAGAACTACCACAGGGGATTGTTAAAAATACAAATTATCTAATGTTGACTTCCTTCATCTTAAACCTAAAAATTTTCTGGATCATTATTTAATTCCGGATGCTATCCTTGAATCATATTAATCTATGCATTTAAAAGGGATTCTGTGACATAATTCAATTTGTGCAAATAATATCATTTTGCTTTTCTCTTTCTTGCTAAAGAAACTATAATTGTGTTAGAGTCAGCGATATGGTTAGAGCAGGGCAATGAATAATGATTGGTCTATCTCAACTACAACACTTTTGCCAAATTTCCCAGCCTCCCTTGAAGCAAGGGATGCCGCCTGCATTAGTTCTGGTTTGGATGATTCTGGAAAAGCTTCATTTTACATGATAGATGAGGCTGGCTGAGTATCTGACTCTTTCCCAACTCTTCCCTCCAGAATGCAGACATGATGCCTGAAGGTGCAATCACCACTTACTGACCAGCTTCAGCAACTTCACCATCTAGTCACCATAAAGTGACAAGTGAGAGGAAAAGTCAACATGCCCAGGATGAAGAAGCAGAAAGATAGAAGTGTTGGTCCCTAATGGCATTGTTGCTGCATATAATATCCCAAGAATGCTTCTTTCTGGACTTCCCACATATGTAAAAGAAACAAAAACTGTTTAAGCCATTGTAGTTAGGTTTCCTGTCATTTGTAGCCAAATACATTATTAGCTGACATAGATGCTTGGTTTTGTATATTGCTTTGACAACCTCTTGAAACCCACGATTTCCCATGTGGAACTCACTTAACGATGACATTGAATCCAATTATATCAAAATAGAGGAACTAAAAAGAAAACTCAACTAAAATAGCAGAGCAGAAGTGGAATGCACAGTAAGTTGATATATCACACAGCCCATATATTGTAAACACTTACAACAAGCATAGGATAAATATTATCTTCATTTTGCAAATAAGGACTGACATATAAGAAAGGCTAAATATGTTTCCCTGGTGTTACAGTTAATAAAGTATTGAGATAATATTTATACAAGAGTGTTGTGATATTTTAAAATGTGTATTTTTGCCCATATAAAGTTTTTTTCTGGAAAGTATATTTGGAACAGTGATTGAATTTGTAATAAAGGTTTTACCTTAAGCACTATAATGAGATCAAATAAGTCTTGGAAGCACAGGCTTTATTTCTAAATACCTTCTCAGAGTCTTTAATATTTCAATTTATAGTGTAAATCTCTACAAAAAATAATTTCCCACTTATTTCAACAGGTATATTTTTCCCCAAAGTATACATATCAATATCTAACGAAACACTAGTATTCCAAAGAACAAAGTTTAGGAAAGCTTTATCAGCAAATTTCTATGTATTTACTCAATATTTGTGTGACATCCTGGAGTATATATGACAATAATCAATATGCACACAGATACATATATATATATATATCCTTACACAGATAGATTATACACCCATCCAAAAATTTTTAGTTGTCTTTTCTATAAAATGTCCTATGTAGCTCACTTTATCAATGCACTGGTTGTTTTATTTCCCTTATTAGGAGGGAAATAATTCTAATTCAAAACACTGATTTTTTTATTTCCCTTATTAGAAGATTCCAAGAAGTAAACAAATATAGGAAGGACTTATTAACTTGCTCAAGTTCACATAATGACCCTATAGTTGAACTAATACTGCAATTTCTGTTTCCAGTTTATTTTATAGTCACTGGACCACCCTCAGTAGAATATTCAAGCCACTTCCTGGAATGTCTGGAAGGTTAGGGGGTAGAAAAGAAAGTAGATATTTAATTTTAAAGTATAATTCATTTTCCTTTTCTATTTGAAATAAAAGAAAAAACAACAAAAAACCTGTCATGTAAAGATACAAAATTTAAAAGAAATTATCCTTATTTATGACTAATCATAAATTACCAGCATTTCAATTAATGTAGATGTTGACTGTTTTCTGTTTTGCAAATTTACTACAACAGTCATATGATCATAGTGATAATGGAGTTCTTATTTTAATTGTGAGTTTTGCTTCTGCAAAAAAAAAAAAAAAATGTAGACTTATCATGCTCTAATAGTAAAAAGAGAACAGTTCAAACTGTGGGTAGTGCAATGACTTTCCCCAAAACAGATCTTTTCCTTTTAAGCTCCAGATCAATAAATGACCCTTTTGATCAAAGAACAAACTAAAATCTCCTCTATATTTTGCTTGTTACTTTCATTTTTTTCCCCCAAGAAAAGATGAAGCCACTTAAGTGGCAGACCACAAAAGCACTGTGACACTTTCATCCTAGTAAAGAGTTCAAAAAGTAAATAAAACTTTTTGGAACTTATACTTAAGAACAAAGCTTGCACCCAGTAGTTCAATATCCCTTTGGGGTTAGGGGTTTATTCAGAGCATCAAGAATCGGTATTTCCATCTAGACATACAAGTGATCTAAATAGTGTTCATAGGACTTTAAAAGCCTTTTGAAATAAAAAGTAGAGCAAACTACAAAAGTATAAATTCCAAGTTTTCCTACATCGCTCCTACTTTGTAGAACATATGGTCAGGATGGGGGGTGTGAGGGCATCACATATCAATCAGCTATGAAAGAATGCACTGGTCCACATGGGCATGGCACAGGAATAGACTAATGAGAGCTAAGCAGCGTGCCTCTCCTCTTCAATTAGCTTTCTGTCGATTTTCACAGGAGTCCACTGGGTGAAGAACCTCTGTGGGTATTTTGCCACCACTGGCAGATCCTTATCTTCTTTTAATCTATTGAGATAAAGACTCAGAAACAGAGTGCAAATGCCAAAAAGTGAAAAGAAATGAGACTGAGGTATATGGGGGGAATGATGTGCATATTGGCAGCCAAGCTGGATAGTTTGATATTAACTGAATATCTGGGAGTCAGGGGAATCTATCTGCAAAATTGGTGTTTCTTTTTCTTTGGGGGTGATTTAGATCATTTGGTTTATAATTGGATGAGGAGGTTCAACTGTGAATTTTATGATATCAAGAAATACTATTTAGAATATATTTTAAATGTAGGGAGAAAGTACGAAATTGGCTTCCACCTTCACCTCTAGCATATTGACAGAAATAAAGGAGCACCCACTCAATTCGTATATCTGTATTGTTGAATGGGCAAAGATGCTGAAAATACACTCACGTTCAATGCCCACATTTTGATCGCCTGTTACTTTACTTATCTACTCTTGGCTCCAAGTAGATTGAATACCTGTTTTGCTCCAACCATCACAATTCAATTCACCCACACAAATGAGTACTGAAATCTAGTTGGAAAGAAAAAAAAAAAATGCTTAGATATTTATATGGAAAACGTGCCCTGAGGAAAAAGCCACTATAATGTCAGAACTAAAAAATGGCAGTTTTGTATTTGAGCATTTCTTACTGGAAATGTTAATTGCAAAATGTGCCAACTAAGATTTGCTATGTCGTTATCAGCACTAGTATATCTTATTTGCTCCTTTGTCTTGCTCTGCATTCATGCTCTGATCTGAATGAGTGATGTTCTTCTTGAATAACCACTCTGTCCAAATTCTTTTTCCCTTACTTTCCTTGCTTTATGAGTTCTCGGGTTTCAGTCTCTATTGTTTTCCTTGTCTTGGAACTCCTTCTGGAATTCTGTCTTTATAAAATGCTACAGTGAAGCGTTGCAGGATTTTTTTCCCCTCCACTTGTATACTGCCAAGGGACTCTTTTTGAAGACCTTATTTTCACCATCAAGAACTAGGGAGGCAGACCCAGTGGCCTTAGGGGATTTAATTAGAGTTCACCAAGTTAGAATCTCCAAGCTCTCAAAGACCTAATTTAAATACAAGTTCACTCACTTTTTCAACTATTTCTTAGGCCCTTATTAAAATTTCAGGTTATTAAAGGGAACATCCTGCATTTTGCAAACACAGAAAATAAACCTGGGTTATGCAGAATCTCAAACATCCTCTAGGTGCAAACGCAAAATCCTGCCAATTGGTAGGAAACTAATAATGAATTAGCTTATAAATTATTGAAACAACCATTGTGGAATTTTTGTCAATCATGATAAATTATAAGGGTAGCATCAATTTTATAGGTGATAGTTAAACATTAGTAGTAGATCAGTGAGAGACAATATGTAACCTAACATATTGTGGTCAGTTGTCCTAATATTGTCTAGAAAAAAAAGCTATTTATTATTATGACTAACTCTTAAACCTTGGTGGTATCATTTTTCTTTTGTTAAGTTGTCAGTCAGAACCCTAGTTAAAAGCTAATGACGAATCGTATCAATTTATAAAATCTTTCTTGTCAATCAGTGCTCTGTTACACACAGATATGATAGGAGAGCCACTTATAACATGATTTCTGGTCGACAACATTGCAATTTTATGAGAAAAAAATGCTGGGCTTTTTTTGCCCTTTGCTTTCTATATTAAGCGTTGTCTTAATTAGACTTTCTAAACAGAGATTGGTTTAAGACATAAATTGACTACAGTATGACATCAAATATTTAACAATTAACCACTAAAATTCACATAGCTTTGGCATGAAGAAAGACAGGGCCATAAGGTAAAGCCTCCCTAAACCAGGTGTCACATAAACAAGAGAAAGAGGTAAAAAGAAAAACAAACAGTTTACTTCAACAGCATTTAATTGTTAAAGCTTCCTTATATAGATCGCTCAAACCAAACAGAAAAAAAATCCATAGAGAGCAGAGAGATAGACAGAAAATGAAAGTTTTGCCACTTTAATTTGAATTGGGAAAACTATTTACAAAACACTTCACCATTGCTTTGTTGCTGTTTTATTGTTGTCTTGTTCTCATTTTCTAAATTTCCACCAGAAAGAATACTTCTTAGAGAAATTATTTGGAGAACTCTATTAGAGCTATACTTTTCAAGTATTTCTCAGCCATGTTCCCTGTAATATTATCATATAATTAGCACATGAGCATTCTCAAAGTTAACTCTCACTATAATTTTAATAACTGGTTTGAATATCTGGGTCTATATAGAGAGATAATGGTAAAATACCGGAAGAATTTAGGTCATCTGTACACACTGGATTTTATATTATGTATACGCTTTTAGTAGACGTAAAATCTTAGGTACTTCTCCCGCTAGTATTTTATTCATTTCATTCTTAAGAAAAATATAGCAGTAAAGACACAAATATGAAATCTTTTATGCCAATTTACACTACAAGTCAAGTCATATTTTAAGCCTGATTATTTTTTGGCATTACTGCACAGAAAAATAGTAAAGTTATCATCTTATAAAAGCACATTAATTCTCAGTTACAACATTACAAGACTAGTTTATTGATATAAATTCTCATTCCCAAGATAAGATATTTTTCATAATTTAAATTTTTTAAGTTATGGTTTATAATGATCACCCAGGAAAAGGAAAATCTGTTTCTTCAGGAGATGTGTTAAATTTTTTTGCCACTTGCATTCCACCAAAAGATCATGCTTAAATTCTTCCATTAAATGTAAAATATTTTTCAGGTTTGCCTTGTTATTTAATGAAATTCAAAATCAGTTTTCAAAGACAACCACCCCATTCCCCCAACCCTCCAAAAAAACTTGTCATTTCATGACAAACATAGATTTCCTAAGAGATGGAAAACATTCACTGTGAAAATTACTATATTTATCCTTGAGACATATTTGGTAAAATTCACTAATTTGCCCAGTGCATAATTTCAGTATGTTCATAGAAAAACAAACTGTCTTACCGATGACTTTAAAACAGAATCCCTCTGCTCTTAGAATTCGATGGAAACAAGTGCTATGTAAATACTAATGATTGAGTATGATCTTCCCAGGCAGTAGGAAGAAAAATGCTCATTTTGGCAATACACATACATGGAGGCACATACTCACATCAGCAATTCTTTAGGAAAGGCCTTTATAACATAGTCATAAAACAACCAAAACAAAAAATTTACAGGTAAATACTTAAGTCAGAGATGAATATTGAGTATCTAAAAGTCCAAAGGGTACTATTGCTCCTTCTCTTAATGACATAAATCAGATGTTCTTTGGCTCCCAAATGTTCTCTGAAGATTTCAGTTGCACTTAATTTGTTTTTCTTTGATGTTACAAACTTTTCTCCAGTAAGGTACTAAAAACAAGAGAAACTGGTCTTTGGATACCTTTGAGATCAATTTTTAGTTGAAATAAACTAATTTATGAAAAGGAAATGAACTTCCCAAATTTGAAGGTGAATGTGCTTTGAGCTTAGAATAGTAATCCAAATCTCCTGTCCTTCATACATCTCAAATTCATGACCAATTGCTATTATTTATTATAAAGTAAGAGCCATTGATCATTCTATTTGCTTAAAAATACACCCACAATTAGATTTTTAGATTTTATTTTGACCACAAACATGCATTGGTATTGTGTATTTCTTTAAATTATTGTGTAATAGATTTGATAAACAAAATTCTCATTAAAACACAAATATATTAAATATTCATAAATTATTTCTTCTACTTACAATTCCAGTGTCTAAAGAGCAGAAATGAGTAGGCAAATTGAGTGATTTCATGACCATAACAGACCATAATGAGCCAAAATATGTAGTTTAACTACTTGCATGCCAAAATAGAAGTGAGCAAACTAAGGATAGCCATAACTTAATCCAGTAATATTTTCAGGGTATACTTGCCTTTGTAAATAAAATCCCATTCTATATATTTGTCTTTTTTGACTGGGGCATTTGAATTTGCAGTATTCTTACTATAACTAAGACCAATTGGGAAAATAGTTATTTTTAAAAATTAATCTATAAACTGGGAGACATGAGATTGAATAATATTATAAAACTGAAAGTGGGTGATGTTGAATCAAGAAGGGATCAAAGTTTTCTTATATTTTTAAGATCCTGTCACAATGCTCTGTTAACCTAAAAGGTGTAGGGAGAACCCAAGAAAAGTTCAGAACCCAAGGTTAAAATCACATAAGGGTTTCTAACAGACTGTAAGGTAAAAGTTTAAAATATTATATGTACCATCCAAGAAACTGCTAGTTATGGTAAATGAAACATTTTGAGCATTACCATAAAGGAAATAACACTCAAAATATATTTCAGATCTATCACTTTTCCTGTCTTAATCCTTGCTCTCTGTCGTTTAATTTTGGGTTATTGCAACATGCACCTACCATATATGCACTTAATTTTAGAGAAAAAAAATGAGAAGCTTAAAAATAGCCAGAAATAACACCTCTACAACTCTCCAGGCTCCTTCATTGCTTCTTCCTCAAATAGGTTCTATTTATCATTGACCATCAGTGTGTGAGACATATCAGTTGATATGCTCATGTTTTATTGTCTGTCTTTTTGTTAGGTTAAAAAGTGATTATCAGTATGGCCATTTACATGATATTGATTCTTCCTATCCATGAACATGAAATGTTTTATCATTTGCTTGTGTCCTCTCTTATCCCCATCAAGCTACCATTGACTTTCTTCACCAAATTAGAAAAAACCTCTTTAAATTTCATATGGAACCAAAAACAGAGCCTGTATGGCTCAGATAATCCTAAACAACAACAACAAAAAAAGAACAAAGCCAGACTTCCTGACTTCAAATTATACTACAAGGCTACAGTAATCAAAACAGCATGGTACTGGTACCAAAACAAAGATATAGACCAATGGAACAGAACAAAGGCCTCAGAAATAGCACCGCTTATCTACAACTATCTGATCATTCACAAACTTGACAAAAACAAGCAATGGGGAAAGGATTCTCTATTTAATAAATGGTGTTGGAAAAACTGACTAGTCACGTGCAGAAAACTGAAACTGGACCCCTTCCTTACACCTTGTAAAAAAGTTAACTCAAGATGGATTAAAGTCTTAAACATAGACCTAAAAACATAAAAACCCTAGAAAAACGCCTAGGCAATACCATTCAGAACCTAGGCATGGAAAGAAACTTCATGACTAAAACACCAAAAGCAATGGCAACAAAAGTCAAACTGACAAATGACATCTAATTAAAGAGCTCCTGCATGGCAAAAGAAACTATCATTGGAGTGAACAGGTGGCCTACAGAATGGGGAAAACATTTGCAAACTATCCATCTGACAAAGGGCTAATATCCAGAATCTACAAAGGACTTAAATTTACAAGAAAAAAAACAAACAACCCATCAAAAAGTGGGCAAAGTATATGAACAGACACTTCTCAAAAGAAGACATTTATGTGGCCAACAAACATATGAAAAAAAGCTCATCATCACTGGTTATTAGAGAAATGCAAATCAAAACCACAATGAGATATCATCTCACGCCAGTTAGAATGGTGATCATTAAAAAGTCAGGAAACAACAGATGCTGGAGAGTATGTGGAGAAATAGGGACACTTTTACACTGTTAGTGGGAATGCAAATTAGTTCAACCATTGTGGAAGCCAGTGTGGCAATTCCTCAAGGATCTAGAACCAGAAATACCAGTTGACCCAGCAATCCCATTACTGGGTATGTATCCAAAAGATTATGAATCATTCTACTATAAAGACATATGCACACATATGTTTATTGCAGCACTGTTCACAATAGCAAAGACTTGGAACCAAATAAAATGCCCATCAATGATAGACTAGATAAAGAAAATGTGGCATGTGTACACCATGGAATACTATGCAGCCATAAAAAGGATGAGTTCATGTCCTTTGCAGGGACATAAATGAAGCTGGAAACCATCATTCTCAGCAAACTAACACAGGAACAGAAAAACAAACACCACATGTTCTCACTCATAAGTGAGAGCTGAACAATGAGGACACATGGACACAGAAAGGGGAGCATCACACACCAGGGCCTATTGTGGGTTGGGGGGATAGTGGAGAGATAGCATTAGGAGAAATACCTAATGTAGATGATGGGTTGATGGGTGCAGCAAACCACCATGGCACATGTATACCTATGTAACAAACCTGCATGTTCTACATATGTATCCCAGAACTTAAAATATAATAATTTTAAAAAGTGATGATATAGATCTAATCAGTTTGACTCTGTCATTAAATGTTAGCTTGCTTTAACACCAGAGGAATACCCAATATAATATATTGCAATGCTAGATAAAGATATAACATCTATAAAATATAATTTGTATAAAAACTTAAACTTTATATGTAATAAAGACAAGAAACTTGAGTTAAGGGTGAAAGAACTGCCAACTCAACAATTTTCTGGTAGTTTACTTGTTCCAGTACTATTAGTATTGCTTCCGATATGAAATTTCTCTATGGGACTCTTAGTTTACCAGTACTCTTTGGAAAATAAGATTAGATAAAAACATAAAGTATAATCTATAAATCTTTTTCACAGTATACTCATAAACTATAATAAGTAATAAGGCATGGAAAGTAAGCACACTATTGAGGATACTATAAGATGATGGGGAATACTGTTCTTGTTCCCAGAATGCCTTGTGTATATTATGTAATCTGTGACACTCTGTTCAAGAGTGGGCACCAGTGTTTATTCCTACATTAAACACAAAGTTTGTTTGTACACAAATTACATTTTATAGACATTATATCTTCAGCTTTTCAATATACTATATTTGGGTACTCTTCTGGGATTAATGAACCCTCTATTCAGGATGGAGTTAATAACTATTTAATACTACCACATTAATTTTCATAAAACCCGACTAAAGGTGCATCAACCATCTCAAGTATTTGCATCATGATTCACTATGGATTTCCTGAACAAACCCATTTTGTTCTGTCTAGCTCTCAGAGCTTTAATATCATCTGCCCCTATTTTATCTCGGTGTCTCAGTCCCCATGACTCCTCAACATTCAAGCCTTGTTTCTTTGTTTTCCTTCTTCACCACACAGTGGAATTTTTTTCTAAAACTGTCTTCTTCTTTTCTTATATTCCTATCCCAGTTCTACTTCTTAAATTTCCCTCCAATTACAAGTCCATACCTCTTCTTTTAGAAAATTGCATTGCTTATTTTGCCATATAAATCATCCATTTATCTGAAAAACACTCTCTAGCTTTCTTTGGCTGCCTTCTCAATCCACTCTTTAGTCTTTAATATCTACCTTTTATTTGCATAAGCACTTCAGTGCTTGCCCATAAGATAAGGTGAAAAATCTTTAATGTGGTGTTTTACTAGGTATATAGCTAAGCTGTGAGTAACAAAACAAAACATGAGTGGCTGAAATTACATAGAAAATAATGTTTTCCTAATGTAACCATCTGGGAAAGGCAGTTTGGACTGAATGGAAGCACTGCTAACAATCCAGCATCCTTCTATGCCGCTGCTGTTATTCCTCAGGCTTTGCCCTTGCTTCTTTCATGAACCAAGATGGCTTTCCAGCCAACCACATTCCAAACAGCAGGATGGAGAAGAAGAGAGGTGACACAATAGGCTTGCCCTTTAGGAACACATTTCAGAATTAATGCATCTCACTTCATCATACCATATTGCCCTGAATTAAATAAAATAAGCCATACTTAGTCAGTAGGGAGGCTGAAAATTTTTAACATTTATTTCAGGTGGTAACATGCCCAGCTAAAAATTGGGTATTTTGTTACCAAAAGAAGAGTGAATAGATATTGAGCAGATCCAAGCGCTTTTGTATAAGTTTTGCAAGGCTACCATCAATTTCATGCCTATCTCTCTAGTATCTTCATTCTTTTTACTCTTTCTACTCTAGCAATCATAATTTTTTTTTCAATTTCTCAGTCTTCTCCTTTTGCCTGAATCACATTCTCTTTCTGACTTCTGGTAGTTAACATCGACTCATTTTCACTCCTCATCTTAAGTTCACTTCCTCAGGGAAAACTGCATCGAATTGAGGCTCCTTACTGTAAATCCAGTAGCATCCTGACTGACTCCTTTGATACATTCTTTATATTCCTACTTGTGTTTAATTATTATGCAGTCCAATCCATGAAGACAGGTCAGTATGAAAGAAACTCAAAGAGCCTTGGAAGTATGTAGAAATGAGAAAGGATTTTCATGGAGAAAATATCATATAGAGAAATTCATATCATAAAGTCAGAAAAGACTTTTTGGAAGTTGAACTTTGATCTGTGCAGGCAAAGATGATGGAAAAAGAACTACAAGCAATGTAGCTCATTTATAGGATGAGCTGGACTTCACTGGAGAGAAGCAAAAAGCAAGTTTATTTTTTTTTCTAACCATAAGCACTCCAAATTCACTGTGAGGATTCATTTTTCAGCACCCCTGGAATAAAAAGACAGGTTCCATAGATTTTCTAGTTACCTTTAAATAATTGAAATGCCCTACCATTCTCCTGACCCCACAACTTTAGGTCAGCCCAATATATTTTAATAACAATTTAAACTGCTTCCAGGGCCTGGGACACATAACATAAGTAAGGGAAATTAAGAAGAAAACCTTAGTCTTATATGGGTGGTAGGATTATACTGTGGTACCCTCTGAATGGCTGTTTAGTCATTGCTGTTTTCTCTCTGGGTGAGTTTGTGGATTCCACAGAGATGCTTCTCATGAGGCTCACCAACTGCAGCCCCCACAGTGCTGGCACTGGCTTGCCATTTACAACTCCTCTTCTGTTGAGATAGTTGTACAATTCAAGGTGGTTCTCTTGAGTGGAATTTTTTCAAAGGCTACACAAGTTTGCATACCTTGTGTGGGGTTCCCATCTGCTCCCCAAAAAACACCCACTTCATTTCCTCTAAGTTCTGAAACTGAAGCTACGCACATGTGATTACTTCTCTGTGCTAAGTCTTTGGGAAGGGGCACCTGCAGCCAGATTCTCTTTTCTTTTTAGGTATGAGTGAGGATGAGTCATGAGAGCCTTCAAATTCCAAAGAAAATTTGTTGAACTTCCTGAGCCGTTCTTTTGAAGTTTCTTTCACTTGACCTGAGGTGAGAAGAAAATACCTGTCTTTTTCTCCTTACCTCCATACCTAAAAAGAAAATATAATTTGGCCGAAGGTGCCTCCTCCTGAAGACCTAATGCAGGGGAGGAACTTCATGTGCCTGACTTTCAGAGTGTGAAGGAAGTGAATTGGGTGTTTCTTAGGGAGCAGATGTGGACCCCACAAAAGGTATCCAACCTTGTATTAGCCTTAAAAAAATTCGCTTTAGAGGATGGCATAGAAATTCTAGGTCCATAAAACGAATGGCGAATCCAGAACACACTTAAAAATTATCTTCAAAGAAATCTCTCCCCACCTCAGTATTCAGCGTTCTTTTGTTATAGCTTACATGTGAGAGAGGAGGCAGTTCTAGGACTAGCTTACTGTCTCTTAGGCTGTGCTGCAAGGATAACAAAATGCCTCACTAGGATAACAGAGTATCTAATACTTTCTGCAATTAGATATTGTGGCCTCAAATAAAACTAAAAGAGAGGCAGTCACTTAACATTATATTTTAAAGGGGAAAAAGCAAGTTTAATGTATTTTTCAGAATTAGGAAATCTCTGGTTCACTCCTCTTTGTAGGTAACTTAATAACCCATACATGCAAACAAAGAGACAAACAATAAACTGAGTGATTCAGCTAAAAAGGGAGGTTGGGGAATTGAAGATTATTCATAAGAGCTGAAACTTGGTCTCGTAAGCCAAATATGACCACCATAGCATTTCACTGTGAGATCATTTTTCAAAACATACTATATTACCCCATCACACTTTTGTAATCACTTCAGATCTTGAGAATGATAAAATTTGCTGTAGGGCTATTTCTATTAGTGACTCTATTATAATGTGACAGACTTGGATGGTCCCACTGGATTTACATAACTCTGCATCTGCTTCAAAAATTATAGAATTACAGAGTAAAGAAATCATAATTTTGTATAACTTCTATTAATAATACAATGAAAAATATCTTTCATGAAGTTCCTATGCCACATAAAAATAAGAATGCAGTCAATAAGGACAGTATAGTGTCCTCTAATATAAATTTTCAAGTGAAGTCATGTAATCTAGATGAAGGAAAGTACAATATGAAAAAACCTACAAAATAATTTAGATAGGTTAATATTAATGCTTCCCTATGAACATTCTTTTCAAGGAACTAACCGTATCATTCAGTTCTAAGTCTTAATAAAGCAGAAAGGGAGTTGGGAAGTCATATGACTTGATTCTACAAGAAACAGTTAGTAAATCTGAGTAAGACTGGCATAGATATGATAATCAAATCCAGATCTATTAATGATACTGCCATGAGAAGCATATAAATATAAAAATAAAAGGACAAGAATAGAGCCCTGAGGGACCACATGTTTTACAGTAACTGTTTCTGATGAACTGCTACCCAATATAGTATGCTGTGTCTGCTGACAAAGATAATTACATTTCAAACCAATTTAATGCTGTCTCAGAAATTCCAACTCATGTTTCTGGAAGATCTAACAATATATCACTGTCTACTGTGTCAAAGGTGAGTGATATATCTAACTTTGAAAGTAGGTAACCATTTTTTCCTAGTACATTTTTTTCCTTGTATATCACTGTACATAAACAGGTAAATTAGTGGGCATCCCAAAATCCATGTTGGAATTTTATCAAATGGTAATCATAGATAATTGTGTCTTCAGGCAAAGTAACAAACGTATTTCCGTTATTTCTTTTTTTTCCTAAAAATATAACAGCTGGAAAACTTGTGTCAAAGTCTAGCAGGTACCTGACTAATAATCTTAAACATTTGTTGAAAAAATACACAAATAAATTTTATTTATACATGTATACAATTTCAACAATCAATGAACTAGAGAAGTAAAAGACATATGGAAAGTTAGGTTGCAATATACTCCTTTTTTATTAAAAATTATATTCTGCACTAGTTTTTAAAGTATGAATAGGGGCAAGTAATTCCTCAAAGCAGATTTAAAAAAAAAAAAAAAAAACCAAGATAATGTAACTGAATAACAGAGTTTCCCCCCCAAAAAGAGAAATTTTTTTCTGTATTTCTTCAAGAATAAAAAAATTAAGATTTATATATGTAATGAATATAAATTTAAGTCCATATATTCAGATATGTGAGTAAAAATCATTTTCATTATTTTATTTCAATCAACAGCCACCTCACTGAAATATGGAAAAGTCAGTTCTACTCATTCTATTGTACTTCCCTTGGCAGAATGCCAGGGTTATCAGTCAACGCCAATTGCCACCACATCTGCTTTCCTAATTTTAGTAGTACTTTCAGTTTTGCCATTTCTGCCATCCTAAAGCCCTTCTTTGTGCCTAGTATCCACTCTCCATCTTCCGGAAGCAGATTCTCTGAACAAAATTCCTAGCTATTTTCTGCCCTGACCCTATCCGCAGCAGAGGTTTGGCCATTACAATGTTGTTATCAACGTTTAAGTACATGATTTTGTGTAAATACAAGTTTTCTTTAGTCTCAGGAACATAGGTAAAAGTGGTATTGCTGACTCACTTGGTAGATATATGTTCGACTTATTAATATGTTGAATAGGAGTTGTGAGAGCGATGTCTTTTTAGACCCGATCTTAGGTGGAAAAAGTTGTCTTTTACCAGTAAGTACAAAGCTAGCTGAAGGGTTTTGTGTAGATGTCCTTTATCAGCATGAGGATACTCCCTTCTGCAGCAAGTTTGCAATGCATTTTTAATCACGGATTGGTGTTGAATTTGGCCAAACGTTTTTCCTGCATCTACGAAGAATAGAGTATGCTGGTAAATGTTATTCTGGAAGACAGAAAGGTATAAACAGTGTTGTTATTAACATTCATATATAAGTATTTGTTTTGAGTATCTGTCTCCAATTCACTACAGTTTTCTTTGAATTACTGTTAATATGGTGTGGTTTTAACTGCTTTTGCATTCAACCTATTTAAATTTTTATATGTTTGTAGGCATCACATATTTGTGTCTTGCTTTTTATTCATCTGTCTGGGAAAAAATCAGAAAAGAAAATTTAATTAAGGCACTTAAACCATTTTTATTTAAGATTTTACTGGTATTTTTAGTTTGAATCTACCAAATAGCTATTTGTGTGCTATGATTGCCCTTTTCTTTATACTATTCTTCCTTCTCTCCTGCCTCCTTTTGGATTAATGTTACATGTTGTATGATTCCACTTTCGGTTCTTTGTTGACATATTAGCTGCACTATTTTTATGGGTTTCTTTAGAGTTGATAAAATACGTCTTTCGCTATCACAATCTACCTTCAAGTGGTAGTATAGCACTTAATATAAGAGCACAAAAACCTTAAAACAGTATACCTCAACTATCGTACCCGCCTCTTGGATGTGGTTTTATTGACACATATTTGTTTCTATCTATTTTATAAGCCCCACAATATGTTTCATGATTCATTATTTTTCATTTGAACTGTCAATTATCCTCTAAAAGGTAATTTTAAATAATAAATAATTCTATTTACCATATAGTGATCATTCCTAATGATCTTCCTCTTTACGCAGACTTATATTTCCATCTGGTATTATTTTTCTTCTACATGAAGAAATTCTTTTAACATTTCTTCATTCATAAATGAAGGCAAAATAAAGACTTTAAAATATACAACAACTCAAAACCTGCTATCCAATAAAAGTATAAGGCAAGTCACATATATAATTGCTAATTTGTAATACCTACATTAAAATGGTAAAAGGATGTAAGGTTAATTTTAGTAATGTATTTTGTTTAATGTAATATATTCAAAATATTATTATTTCAATCTATAATTATCAAAAATAACAACAGGCTGGACTCAATGACCCCTCCTGTAATCCCAGCACTTTGGAAAACCAAGGTGGGAGGAATGCTTGGGGCCAAGCATTTGAGACTAGCCTGGGCAACACAGCAAGAACTCATCTCAAAATTTTAAAAAACTGCTGGGAATGGAGGCATTTGCCTATAGTCCCAGCTACTTAGAAGACTGAGGTGGTAGGATCACTTGAGCACAGAAAATTAAGGTTGCAGTGAGCTATGATTGTACCACTATATTCCAGCCTGAATCACAGAGCAAGAACTTGTTTCTACAAATAAATAAATAATACATCAATAATAAGAATAATAAATTATACAACGTTTTTGTATTGCTCCTTCAATATCTGATGAGATATTTTACTTACAGCATATCTTAATTTGGACCGTTTACATTTTAAATGCTCAAAAGTCGCATACAGGTAATGGCAACTGTTTTTGGACATTATGGATATAAACTATTATATTTAGCTGAAACAACTATGGTCAGTTTTGTAGGCTGAAATTAGAAACCATAGGCAAAATAGAAAGTAACGAATAGATATTTTGTAGGTAACTAACAAAGTGTATTACATGAACCTCATATGTCCTCTTTTCATGAATTCTTAGTTCTCATAATTACCCCATCTTGAATTAAGTTAAATTAAATTAACTAAATTAAATTTAATTGGATTTATGATGTCTAAGATATTGATGTTAGGACTATGAGAGATAGAATCAGCTGGCCAGGCTTGAAACAATGTAGAGTGCCACCTGTTTTCTTAGTTTATAATATGAAAAAACCTGAACCAATTATCCAGGTACTATATGTAGCTAGTACCTGGGGCAAATCTCTCATAAAATGTTTGGGGGCGACTGAATCTGTGTGGCTTTAACACAGATCTTATCCTCATGATCTTGTTCTTGATGGCATCCAGTTCCCTATGAACCCTTTCTACAAGGTCTTCCAAGCAACTAAGTGCAGGTTTAGTACCCCAACCCAAAAATCTAAAACCCAAATGCTCCGAAATTTAAAATATTTTGAGCACCAACATAGCACCACACCTGGAAAATTCCACACATAAGTATATACACAAACTTTGCTTCATGCACAACATTTAAAATATATTGGACAAGTTGCAAGGATTGCTTAAGGCCAGGAATTCAAGACCAGCCTGCACAACAAAGCAAGACCCCACCTTTACAAAAAATAAAGTTAGCTGGATGTGGTGTCATGTGCCTGTAGTCCTAGCTGCTCAGGAGGCTGAGACAGAAGGATGAGTTATGTGAGCTATGATTGTACCACTACACTCCAGCCTGGACAGAAAGACACCCTGTCTCAAAAAAAAAAAAGAAAAAGAATACAAAAACATATTTATAAAATTACTTTCAGAGTAAATATACACACATACATATATATATACATATATATATATATACATATATATATGTGTGTATATTTACTCTGAAAGTAATTTTATAAATATTTTTGTTTTCTTTTTTTATATATGTGTATATATATACACACACATATAATATATAGTATATGTGTATATACTATATATAATATATAGTATATATGAAACATGAATGAATTTTGTGATTAGATATGGGTCTTATCCCCAAAATATTTTATTACATAGATATAAATATTATAAAATATAAAAAAATGAAGTCTGAAATGATTCTGGTCCCAAGCATTTCAGAATGTAATTGACCTGTATAAATTATTGGAATTCCTCAAGTCTTTTGGTTAGCCCTTGTACTAGTCAAATACACTAATATTAGGAGAGTTTTAGCATTAAATTTTGACTGGAAGGTTTGGTCTTGTTTGCACCTTTTTCCAAAATATGTTTGGACTTTTTCATATTTTTGTTTCCTTTTTATATAATATTCCAACTTTTATAAAAAATGGTCTCTCTCTCTCTCTCTCCATATATATAATGGTCTTTATATACCATTGGTCTCATGGTAGGATGAAGAGAAAATATTTACCTGTCTTATAGACCTCCTGCTAACCTAAAACAGTGTTTCCATTCTAGAACCTTCTGCCTTAGAAAGAATATTAAAGACTGACACTTCAATATTCCCAGAAGCCTAGTAGGTTTCCCAGTAAAATATTTCCCCTCACAGTCAGAACTATCAAGGCTATATATTCAAAAATCTAAATGGTTAAATCAGTGTTGTTCAATGAGATAACCCAGAGACATGAATCTCAACACTAAGCAGGTGTTTCAGTAAGAAAACTTGAGATCTGATATGGAAGCAGGTGAAATGGCACATAGAAAGTTATTCTCTAACATTCTTCCTCTTCTATTTTATTTTAATAACAGCTATCTATATATACAGTTATATATATATGGTTATGTATATAGTACATGGAGAAATAATAGATAAATTTCTGTGTTCAATTACTCTTCTTATACTATCATATTTGGAAGACTGTATGACTGATTTGGGCACTGAAAACATACAAACATATATCTAAACCCTGATTCCAACATACACTAGTTCTGCAAATTGGGGACATTTCTTTATCTCTTTACATGTTTTTTCATATGCATAACATATATAATAGACTATAGATAATATGGATATAAAATGGGAATAAAGCATTAAATTACGTCTCATTCATAAAGTAGGCAGTATAGTGCTTGATACAGAGAAAGCTCAATAAATGTCATCTCTGTGCCTGGTTTGGTTGACTGTTTGATCTCTTGACAAGGAGTTATCTTTTTTCAATTGCTTTTGTGTGTGTGTGTCTTATGTGCTTGTTTTAATGTTAGAAATTGTGTGTAGAAGAGCAGTAGAGACTGAAGTAAATAGAACTTATAGCCAAATAAAGATAGGACTTTTCCTTGCTTAGGCTATCAGTGTCAGTGGTCTAGTCAATGTAGTCAGCAGTTGAGCTAGGTTTGGGATTTGTTATTGGCATAATTTCTTTTGTTATTGGTAGAGTATACACCAGTGATTTCAAATTTTTCCAGCAGTGGGTGACTACTTTCTTGTACTTATTGGGTGGTCTGGAGTGCCAGAGGATTTTTCCCAGCATTCTTACTTCACCTTAAGCTATCAGAAGGCAAGTCATTCCTATACTGCAGTGGTGGTCTTTTCCTACATTATTCCACATTTTTTCCCCTCAGTGTCACACAGCTATTGCTTGATAATTGGGACAAGTATAATGGTGAAGCCAGGGATTTTCCTAGTTCTTCCACTTATACCTGTTTTAGGCAAATCCTGTGTGCTAAAAATGCTTTGGTTTCTACCTCTCCCTCAGGAAAAGTTTATGTTTGCCTGCACCCTGAGGGTCAGAGGGTCTCCTGACTCCTCCCTAGTTGCTTAAACTTATGACTTCTTTAAATGACAGAAGCTCCCAGGAAGTGTGTGGAGTTTGTGCCTGAGCACTGCCAAATAGTGCTTTCTCAAGTCTTTTGCTCTGCTCCCATTCTTCTCATTGATGGCCAATGGAATACTGTGAAAAAAATCTGGAAAAATGTATGTGGACTAGCCTCATGCCTGAGGTTCCCAGGGATTCTAAACTATTATGTTAGCCCACACTCAGTTCTTAAAAGAATTTGTTAAAATTTGTGTTGTTTTCTTCTTACTCACTTCTATAGTGGTTTCTCCTTTCACCCATTCTCTGCCAAATATGAAACAAGTTGTTTGAATCTTCTCTTATTGGAGGATCTTTTCATCCTTTGGAAATCAGCTCATTTAGTTGCTTTATGATCTCACTCTCTAATGCCTTACTCAAGCTATGATTTTATGTTATGTGAATTTGTTTTTGTTTTGTTGTTATCTTGTGGCTCACTATGTTTTAATGGAAACACCTAATTTGAAGCATTTCTGATCTGTGATGAAAATGATGAAGTAGGTTATTTGCAGAGATATAACATGTCACATGATGCTTTATACATGCAAGATGTTCAATAAATTTTTTTTTTTTTTGAGACGGAGTTTCACTCACGTTACCCAGGCTGGAGTGCAATGGCGCGATCTCGGCTCACCGCAACCTCCGCCTCCTAGGTTCAGGCAATTCTCCTGCCTCAGCCTCCTGAGTAGCTGGGATTACAGGCACGCACCACCATGCCCAGCTAATTTTTTGTATTTTTAGTAGAGACGGGGTTTCACCATGTTGACCAGGATGGTCTCGATCTCTTGACCTCGTGATCTACCCGCCTCGGCCTCCCAAAGTGCTGGGATTACAGGCTTGAGCCACCGCGCCTGGCCGTCAATAAATATTTTAAATCAAACTCAATTGTATAGGGGACTTAAATTCAGAAGGTGAACTTTTACTTTTGTAATTCCAATTAGACTATCATTCTATAATTCAAATAATTAAATTGAATTAAACTATAGTAACCTTACATGACTAATAAAAGTTTATTGTACATACCCACATATGCAAAGTATAATATCTAAATAAGTTTTTAGTGGAGGCATTATAAAATAAGTCTTTATTATCAGTATTGTGATTCAATTGCAGAACTAAAAAAACCTCTAAATCCTTATTTGAAAGAATAAATACTTTTTGGAAAAGCAATTAAAAATTCTAATAAATTAACAGTTTTACAATGTTTTATACTTTTTGAACAAATATTGAGTCAAAACCTAATCTGTATGATAAAAATAATAATCTAAAGCATTCTAGAATCCTTTGTCAATATATGTATACTCAGAGCCTTTGAAACTTAGATTAATGTTTACTCATAGTATGCAGCACTAAGGTATGTTGGAATAACATTTGAGTTAAAAAGGGGATAAATACAAAATAGTATTCACATAAGTAGCTTTCTCAAAATCAAAAATAATATTAAAATTGATATTTATTACCCATGATAATTGAAGTGGAAATGATACAGGATTTTTCTTAGACACTTTGCCGGCCTGAGATCTCCAGCCAGCAATGTTCCTTCCAAGGTCTCACTTGGCCCCAGGTTTACCACAGGAGGCATCCCACCAACTCGTCCTGCTGAGCAAAGTTTGGCTTGTGTTCCAGTGCATATCCCACAGCCACTGCAACTGTGCACTCAGCCGCTGGCTGAAGGGAATATGTGGGTGAGCTAGTGTGACGTCCAGCTGGCCACTGCAAGTGCTGGCACAGGAGCAGGCTCTGTGCAGGGTTTGCAGCTGGACCAGGTATGTCACAATCGACTCCCCTGGTAGACTCCAGTATATGGACATAGGAAACACGGTGGCACCCAAACAAAGAAGCCAACAACCCTGAAGCCCCAGAGAGGGTGTTACAGCACGTTAATAGCTCTTTCAGTCCTGTCATCCACAGGCTGATGCGTGTTAACAGCTCTGTCAGTCCTATCACCCTACTCAGGCCCACAGCTCCAAGGATAGATCAACCTGTCACTGCCTCCCATCACATGGGGTGGTTGCCCTTCACCAGCAGAGGGCAGAGGGCCACAGTGGTACAGCCTTCTTTGTACCTGCGTTTGGTAGGTCCTGAGTTTTTGTCCCTCATCCAAGAAGAACGAGCACTGACAATCGAAGGGTGAGGAGGGTGGAAAAGGGTTTTACTGAGGGACAAAACAGCTCTCAGCAGAGAAGAGATGTAAGAGTGGTCCCCTATCCAAAGTCTGATCTTCCAGTGTGGCTGGGTCCAGGGCTTTTATGGGCTCAGAATGGGGGAATACATGCAGATTTACTTGTGAGTAGGAAAAAAAATGGCTAAAGTGAAGGTACCTTTCAAAGGTAGACATGACAGTGTGAAAACTAGTCAGGGAAGTGTAGGTGTACGTAAAATAGATGAAGGGTAAGGATTGATCAGAGGAAAGTGCACCAAATGGGAAGAGAGGTTTTCAAACTGGTCTGCAGATTTACCTAGGACTTGTAGCTTGGCTTGTGGGCTTTTAAGCTGTCTTTGGCTTTAAGGTGGGGTTTTACAAAGGACCCTCCCCCTATCTGCCTAGGCATTTGACTGCCTCCTGCCACTGTCAGAATGTTCTTAACTAAATTTCTCTTGTATTGTATTATGACATAATGCCTAAAAGATACAATTTTTAAAAACCTGTATCTCAGCCAAAGCTATACAAGGAGTGCTGAGCAGCAAATCTTGAAGTCATGTCTTGGCTGCTATCAAAGGCATAGAGAAAAATCTTGGTAAGACCACTCACAAATATTTGATCAAGAGTTTCTCAACCTTCTCACTATCATTGACATTTTAGATCTGATAATTGTTTGGGAGATGGTCTGTGCATTGCAAGCTATTTAGCAGCATTCCTGGCCTTTACCCAGTAGATGCCAATAGCACTCATCCAATTATAAAAATCAAGGATTGCCTAATGTCCCTTGTGTAGGGAAGGAGGGACAAAATCACTGCCAGCCAAGAATCATTACTTAACTCTATCCACTGGTACTGGCACTAGTTTAACCTGAAGCATAAATCCAAAGGTATGGATTTTCCATTTTTTAGAGACTCAAATTCTGAAAGCTAAACTATCATAGTACCTAATGAGCTTGATATGGTTTGGCTATGTCCTCACCCAAATTTCATTTTGAATTGTAGGTCTCATAATCCCCATGTGTCATGGGAGGCACCTGGTGGGAGGTAATTGACTCATGGGAATGGTCACCTCCATGCTATTCTCACGATATTGAGTCTTATGAAATCTGATGGCTTCAGACGGGGCTTCGCCACCCTGCCCTTCTCTCTCCTGCCACCACATGAAGAACGGCATGTTTGCTTCCCCTTCCACCATGATGGTAAGTTTCCTGAGGCCTCCCCAGTCATGCTGAACTGTGAATCAATTAAACCTCTTTCCTTTATAAGTTACCCAGTTTGGGGTGTGTCTTCACTAGCAATGCGAGAATGGACTAATACAGTAAATTGGTACTAGTAGAATGGGTTGCTCCTGTAAAGATACCTGAAAACGTGGAAGTGACTTTGGAACTGGATAACAGGCAGTGGTTGGAAGAGTTTGGAGGGCTCAGAAGAAGACAGAAAAATGTGGTAAAGTTTGGAACTTCCTAAAGACTTGAAGTGCTCAGAAGACAGGAAGATGTGAGAAAGTTTGGAACTTCCTAGAGACTTGTTGAATGGCTTTGACCAAATGCTGATAGTGGTGTGGACAATAAAGTCTAGGCTGAGGTGGTCTCAGATGGAGGTGAGAAACTTATTGGGAACTGGGGCAAAGTGATTCTTGTCATGCTTTAGCAAAGAGACTGGCAACTTTTTGCCCCTGACCTGAAGATATGTGGAAATTTGAACTTGAAAGATGATTTGGGAATCTGGTGGAAGAAATTTCTAAATGGCAAAGTGTTCAAGAGAAAGCAGAGCATAAAAGTTGCAGCCTGGCAATGTGATACAAAAGAAAAACCCATTTTCTGGAGAGAAATTCAAGCTGGCCGCAGAAATTTACATAAATAACAAGGAGCCAAATGATAATCACCAAACAATGGGGAAAATGTCTCCAGGGCAAGTCAGAGGCCTTCATGGCAGCTCCTCCCATCACAGGCCCAGAAGCCCAGGAGAGTAAAATGGTTTCATGGGCTGGGTCCAGGGCCCCCTGTTGTGTGCAGTCTAGGGATTTCATGCTCTGTGTCACAGCTGCTGCAGCCATAGTTAAAAGAAGCCAAGGTACAGCTCAGGCCATGGCTTCAGAGGGTGTAAGCCCCAAGCCATGGCAGCTTCTATGTGGTGTTGAGCCTGTGGGTACACAGATGCTGAAAATTGAGGTTTGGGAACCTCCTCCTAGATTTCAGAGCATGTATTGAAATGCCTGAATGTCTAGGCAGAAGTTTGCTTCATGGGCAGGGCCCTCATGGAGAACATCTGCTAGGGCAGTGCAGAAGGAAAATGTGAGATTGGAGCCCTCACACAGAGTCCCCACAAGGGCACTGCCTAGTGGAGCTGTGAGAAGAGGGCCACTGTCCTCCAGACCCCAGAATGGTAGATCCACCAAGCTTGCACCATGTGCTTGGAAAAGCCAGAGACACTCAATACCAGCCCATTAAAGCATCCAGGAGTGGACTGTACCCTGCAAAGCCACAGCAGTGGAGCTGCCCAAGGCTGTGGAAGCCCACCCCTTGCATCAGCATATCCTAGATCTGAGATATGGAGTCAAAGGAGATCATTTTGGAACTTTAAGTTTTAATGACCACCATATTGGATTTCAGACTCACATGGGGCATGTAGCCCCTTCATTTTGGCCAGTTTCTTCCATTTTGAATGACTGTATTTACCAAATGCCTGTACCTCATTGTATCTAGGAAATAACTAACTTGCTTTTGGTTTTATAGGCTCATGGGCAGAAGGGACTTGCCTTGTCTCAGAGGAGGCTTAGACTGTAGACTTTTAATTAATGTTGAAATGAGTTAAAACTTTGAAGGACTGTTGGGAGGGCATGATTGGTTTTGAAATATGAGGACATGAGATTTGGGAGGTGCCAGAGGTGTAATGATATGGTTTGACTGTGCCGCCATCCAGATTTCATCTTGAGTTATAGTTCCTATCATCCTCGTGTATCATGGGAGGGCCCAGTGGGAGGTAACTGAATCATGGGAATGGTTACCTCCACTCTGTTCTCATAATAGTGAGTTCTCATGAGATCTGATGGTTTCATGAGGGTCTTCCCCCCATACCCCTTTGCTCTGCACTTCTCTCTTTTGCCACCACGTGAAGAAGGATGTGTTTGCTTCCCCTTCTGCTATGATTGTACGTTTCCTGAGGCTTCCCCAGCCAGGTTGAACTGTGAGTCAATTAAACTTCTTCCCTTTATAAACTACCCAGTCTCGGGTATGTCTTTATTAGTGGCATGAGAACGGACTACTACAGAGCTATGTATTCAAATTACATCAAAATGTACATACTGATATTTTAGGAAAGTCCATAAGATATTCACTGAGATGAAATTAATATGATGCAGCTTTCACTTATGTTTTCTTAGGATGCTTCTATAAACTTGAATGCAAGTAGCAACACAAAACTTAGGCATTTAAATGAAGAGCATAGTACTAGAGAACCTAGGTCTCTTAAGGCACACACATGCTGTACAATTACCTAGGTTGCACTAATTATGCCATTTCTTGAGTAACACATAATTTAAGATTATAGAGACCAATAGACATGTGGTTTCCATGTAATTTGATTTTACTCTTCAGGGAACTTGTTTTGCTGTGATATGAAAAACAAAATGAAAGTTGGAATTTATAAAATTAATACTGAAATGAGAGCAGCAAAAACTACATACAAAATGGTAAGTGACAGGTACTTAAAGAACCAAAGAAAATCAACACATCCTTCCCTTGTATGGCATTACAATATACATTTTTTAGGAAATCCAGTAATATATATATGTATATACACACACACATATATATATACACATATATATGTACATATATGTTTGTGTGTATATATATGTGTGTGTGTGTGTATATATATGTGTGTGTGTATATATATATATATGTGTGTGTATATACATATATATATATATATATATATATATTACACATTGCTTATCTCAGCCTCCTTTTCCCAACTTCTACTATCATTTCACACCAGTCTTAATTGTCTTCTCAGTTAAGTTTCCTCCACCTTTCTCTAACTCCTACAGAAAAGTTGTCTCAGTCATGCTAGTTCCTAGACTTTTAAAAAGGGGAAATGGAGAACCAGCAGAGAAGGAATAAACCACAGATGTCTGATGTGGAAAGGAGACAAAGCTTTTATATAGGTGAATTTGACATAATAAAATCACAAGAGACAAAGAAGGGGAGGGAGGTCAGGAGGAAGATGAAAATAGTCTTCCAAAACTAGGATTAGAGATTATTTGGACCAGACTTGGAAAATGACAGGTTTTGAGCCAATGAGGAGTGTGAGAAACTTGGAATGGGGGACAAGAGGTATACAAGAACAATTGCAAAGTGTTTGGAATTGGGTCTATAAAGCTTTTGGAAGACTTAAGCTAAAAAATTAAATTTTATGTTTTATTACTTCTTCCCACTTTTACTTTGTTCCTTTAAATATATTCCCTGTGGAATCATTCAATTTAACTTTTTAACAATGAAATCTAGGACTTATTAATAACAACTAATTTAAATTGCTGGAATTTCTACCCTGTAAATGAAACATCAGTTGAAATTTTGTAATATTAAGTCACTAAGAGATACTGAGAGGTGAAATCATTCCTTCAGTGAGAATTCCCTGAATGTGGATATTAGAACAGTTTCTTTAGTCCCCTCCCACTTCCCCTGGCGGCATTGACTTAAGTGTGGCACTCAGGAAAAATCACCATCTGGTAAAACATGCAGGGATGTCCTACTATAGAGCAGTGCAGAAGAAAATTAGAAGCCACCCATAGTTCCCAGGACAGCAACTCAATCGATAAATCCTTGATTCCATATAACACTGTTTAGTTATTTATGGCAGTCTAATAGACCCCCTGCTGCTTTCTCAATAAACCTTTGTTAATCTAAATTAGCCAGTATTAATGTAAGCCTAGTTCTTGACCTGTGGGTCAGAGGAGGATGTTAATTATGCCTAAACTTTGATACCTGTCTGTCAGGTACCCTCTGTCTTTATTTGAACCTCAATTCTGCCAAAACAATGGAATGTTTATATTTGTAATGCATTACAAAAACATTTTCACTAAACTCTTTAATAGCAACATAATTGTGTGTTATGTTTTAAAATAAGGCTGAATTTATACTTGTGCTTTAGACTAGGATCTTAAAGGATGATGGTTACTATATTGAATGACAAATCATTATCACCTAGGACCAGAAATATAAATAAATAAACGAAAAATAGTAATGAGGTAGAAATGACAATGGTGCAGTGTCTTCTGCATATATAATTTCTCCAACACAAGTAACAGAGCCATTCATGAGGGTGTTCAGATGGTTAATTATCTGTTAGCTTCTTGAAGTAAAATCCTGTGCCAACTGGTGTTATAGTCATAGCATGTAGATAGAGCACGTCAAAAATTGTATGTGATGCTGTCTTATAAAAATGGCAAGTGCATATTTTGGTAATTCAGTTTGAGTTTATGGTTTACGTGCTTTTGAAAAATAAAATCTTTATCCAAAACAATTATTTCTCTGGGATTTTCTGAGTTTGGGCACACATTTTTGCATTTAGCTCAAGCTTTGATTTGCAACTATTTGCTCCCAGTTAATTTTTCTCTAATATACTTTATACCTCAAAAGCCACCTGCTCTTCCTAAGTAGAAAATTATTAAAGAACTGCAAGCCATTTCACACTTTGGCACTAATATTTCACTTATTTAATATGTTTGCAACTTTGGAGCATTTCATCATTCAGAATATGGCTAGTAGACTTTTTATTCTAACCCTTTCTTTTAGAGGTAGGGTGGTTGTGTTTGTTTGTTTACTTTAGTTTATTGAAAGGCTTTATCGTTTCCTCCAAATATGAGACTCTGAATATACAGACTAAAACTGTAGGGAAAGATTGGTTAAAGAAATTCGCTCTCATTTTGTTCAATATATTTTTCACAAAACACATACTATAAATATTTCCAAACTTTTTTAAAAGTGTTTTATCCATATGTTTTTATATATGTTTAAGATTAATTTGTGACAGATTGGTTTTGTTTATACATGTGGCATCTCCCATGATTCTCAGGCTCCCCCAATTGTGTTTGCAAAATGCATTTCCATAATGCTCAGAATTTTGTACCCACAAAAGATAAAATTCAACCAAATCTTCTCTTTACTCCACCCCAGCCCCACTCCACCCCCACCCCGCCCCCACCACTAATTCCTGCCTCCGGACTCAATGAATTTAAAATTCCAGAGGCTCTCAATAGGGGCAGAATTTTTCTGTGGAGATCTTTTAAATTTCACATATTCGTCTTCTGACCTTGCTTCAACCTGAGATTTCTAACAAAAGGAATATCTGTTATACATATATATACATATAACTTTCTTCAGATAAGCTATATCTAGACATGATTTGAATGTTACAAACAACAGAAAACACTTCTGATCGTTTAACCAGAGAGGTCATTTACTGATATTCTGTTGACGTATACTGACATGCTCACAGTCTCATTAGCATCTCAGAAATGGACAAGTCAAAAACAGTTAGGCAAGAGCGAGAGCAGCAGCAAAGTCATGACCCAAAATCCAAACCTCAGAGAAGATTCCTGGCCTATGAATACCAGATGCTGCCCCTGCACTGCTGCTGTGGCTGGCTCTGGTACTCTGCATGGCACTGGCCCTGGCTTCTCTGATGCCCCTAAAATACGAGTGATGTTGGTGCTAGGCCACCATCTACCATGAAAATGGATTCTCACCTTTGCTCATTTGTTTTCTAGTTCCTAATTCAGAATCTGGGGTGATGCATCTAGACAAGCCAGAAGGGATGCTGGGAGACTGAGTGTCTGGCAGTTTTATCTTTAGTGGGGGATTCTTAAAATATAGAAGTTTAGAAAATGGGCACCATGCTCTGGGAAGAAAAGTATATGTATTTCACTCTTGAATCCCTGCTAATACAAAACTGTTTAAAATCCCTTGATTGGTAAAATGTGTACTTTTAAATATACGTAATTGCTAGTTTAAGTTTACTAACAGTTTTTTAATTAAAGAAATGAGTACTCTAAAGCACTGGTTCATAATACACAAACAGACATAAGCTGCTCTAAAGCAAACAAAAAACACAGAAAACAAATCCAATAACACTGAGTGAGAAAAATATATATCACTCCAGAATAATAAACACTTTTATTTTGCATTTATTTTACCAATCCATAATACTATACATCTTAATCTGCCATAATGGTTATAAAAAAATGAGAAGGCCTGGGGTTAGCCTCAGCTACGCTACTAATGCACTATGCTCCCCAGGGTAGTCCTCTATTCTCCCTGGGTCTCACTTTCCTAATCTGTAAAACAGGTGCATTAGCACAGGGTTAAAAATACCTCTCAGAGTGCTTAAAAGAAATTAATAATAATCTTTCCCCTGGCTAGCTCCTCTCACTCTAAAGTCCCCTCATCTCAATGATCCTCCCAGACCACTTTTGATTAGATTTTACTAGGATCTCACACTCTTAGTGATCTGATTTTAGTTCTGTTGTCACTTTCCAAAAACCTCTTGTTTATTTAGATGTTCATTGTTTATCTTTCCACCATGAAAATATAAACTCCCAACAGTCAGAGCAAGGTTTGTCGTATTTACCAATGCATCACCAACATCTAGAACAGACTCCAGCAGCCATTTCACAAATATCTGTAAACAAATCTATGAATGGAGCCATTTCACAAATATCTATTAACAAATACACGAATGGAGAAAAAGGCATGAAAGCACACCGGGAAAGTTAAAACATCTGCAGAAATTAAAATCTCTGTAGAAAATTTTGTCAAGAGTTACCACAAAAGTAATCTAAAACATGTATCTCTGTTGTCAACTGTGTTGTCAACAAAATTTTTACATTTTAGCAAATACTACAAATATGATTCATCTTCCAATTCTGGCAGCAGAAGTATATTTTAGCATATACATAAAGAATTGCACAAGAAGACTTTATATGTCTCTTTCAAAACATTTTTCTTTTTCTGTGAGGAGAAACTTTCTATGTTACATAGACAAGTTCCCCATGATAAATAAGGTAAGATCAAAAGAGGACAGCAGGCACCTACTTCTCTTTCTTTGGTGCTATGGTTCACCTAATATGCTCTCATTCTTTCTTCTTCACAATGATATACCATTGCCACTGGCCTTCTAAATGCTTCTTTAATTTCTCCCCCCTACTGCACTGCATGATTTTTATGAGGATGAACAAAGAATTACTAGTCCATTTCGATCAGCAGTAAATCTCCCTTTTGCCCTTGTTGCTTCTTAACTGGACTTTTAGTCTTATTTTCTGAAAATGATTAATTCAAGTGGAAAGATACTATATTGTAGCATCCTTGGATAATACCTCTTCTTTCTGACTAACTGCTGTTGTGGATGCAACTCCTGTTCATTATACTTTACCAAGGTTTTGACACTTTTCTTGTAAGAACAGACCGAACCAGGAGTATGGAGTCCATGAGATTGGAACAGTCACAACACATGGAATATGCCCAGATTCTGACTTTATTTCCTGATTAACTTGCAAAAAATATTTCTCTCTTTGAACCCAGTTTGTTACTTGTAGTATAAAAGTCTACAGTTCCCTATAAATTAATAGTCTAGAATTTGATGTGTGATATGACCTGGGAAATTCCATAAAGACTCAGTTTACTACCTTAGAAATGGAGATAAAAGTAATTACTATATTGCTTGAATACACAAAACAAAACTAAAAAATTATTTCCACATTTTAATATATAAAACAATAGGTTTACAGTCTAACTAAGGGAGAGTTTGGTCAACTGAGTTTGGAAAAACAGGGTGATATACTGGAAGCCAGAGTATCAACCCAGGAATCAATATTTCAGGTTTTATTTTCAGCTTTGTAACATACTTATTTTATGACCTGAGAGTAATAACTTAAGGTTTGGGATCTCAGGGTTTTTATCTATAATTTGAGATACCACCTGAATTTAAAAACACTACAGTCACTAGTAGAGTTCCTGCATTACTCAGGGTTACCCAGAAAAATAGAACCGTGTGTGTGTGTGTGTGTGTGTGTGTGTGTGTGTGTGTGTGTGTATACATATATACACAACAGTTTCTGTATATATATAGAGGGAGGGAGAAGACAGAGAGGAGATTTATTATGGGAATTGGCTCATGAGATTATGGAGACCAAGAACTCCCACAGTCTGCAATCTGGAGAACTAGGAAAGCTGGTGGTTGTAATTTAGTCCAAGTCCAAAAACCTGAGAACAAGGGAAGCTGATGGTGTAACTCCTGATCCAAAGACCTAAGAATAGGCATAGTGGAGGAGGGTCTACAGTTGGGTCAAGAGGCTGAAGAATCACAAGTGCCAGTGTCTGAGGGCAAGAGAAGATGGATGTCCCAGTCCCAGCTGGAACAGAGACAGAGAAAAGTTGCCCTTCTTCTTCCGTTTTGTTCTATTTAGGCCCACAACAGATTGGATAATGTGCACTTACACCAGTGAATATGATCTTCTTTACTTAGTCTCTCTGTTCAAATGCTCATCTTTTCAGGAAATACTCTCACAAACACACCCAGAAATAATGTTTTACCAGCTATGTGGACATCCCATAGCCCACTCAAGTTGACACATAAAATTAACCATCTCATTTCTCAATCAGATGGGTAACCTCAAGCTTTGGTTTGCAATTATTTGTCCCAAATTAATTTTGAAGTTCTTGGCCTCCACAATCTCATGAGACAATTCCCATAATAAATCTCCTCTCTCTCTTTTCCTCCCTCTCTCTCTGTATATATATACACGACACTGTTTTGTATATATGTGCGGACATTCTTGCTTCTATTTTTCTGGATAATCCCAAGTAATGCAGGGACTGTACTAATGACAATAGGGCTTTTAAATTCAGTAACTGATCTGTCTCATAGATGCCTGGCTCCAAAAGAGAAAGAGTTTATAAGGCATTCATAAGATACAAGTAATACCACATAGATGAGGAAATCCAAGTGTTTCCTTTGTTAAGATGCTCATTTGAAACTCACCTACCTTGAGACAGATTCAGAAAAATGCAGAATAGAAACTGCACTCTTTTTATAGGGATGTAATTATATAAGGAGAAAAGAAATATTTTTTGTTTCATGGTGAAGAAGTGAACTTCTTCACTTCTAAGTTAGTTCACTTCTTAGTTAGTCTATAACTAAGGTTAGTTATAGACCATATTTTGAAGAGCATATAATTTTTGGCTTTTTAATTTTTTTAACATGCCTTTTTAATTATAGACTAAATAAGAACAATGTAATGGTTCTTATTTCCCCAAAACAATGACAACCCAGTCATTCCTGCTACAAGAAAATTGCCTCAGCTATCACCAATGTCCTGGTTTAGCATTTACAATAATTACTTCAACAGGTTAATTAACTTATTAGGATAAACGCATTTTAGAGAGATGGATGCTTCTCAAAATATCCTACACGGGTAAATGATGCTGTAAAGGAAAGAAGGCAGACTAGGATGTACCCTTTAAAAAGTGATGGGAATAGGTCGTTTCTTGGCCTGGGACACTTCTGTTCTTGGAACACTTTTCCTAAAAAAGGAGCCAGGCATTTTGAGTTCCTTTCTTGCAAGCTTTCCTAAGAAAGAATGCCTTTCATTTAGCCTGGTTTTTATCATATTCTCATAAATATTCTGTGCTTTACTTTCACTGGCTAGTGATGATGTGCAGCTTCTTACAGCTCTTAAGCCAAAGTTAGCTGGAAAGTTCCTCATAATATTTGGTGTCACATTTGGGCCATTTTACAGCCGATTATAGAGTCATTTCTATTTTTAAAATATAAAAACGTTTTTCTTTGTTGCTTAAAATGTAGGGATATAACAAGGTTAATTCCAGAATAATAGAAATATTAGTAGAATAATCGTATAGGCACAGTAACATTATGTCTATGAAAATAGACATAATGACAACAAAAGTAATAATAATAATACAGTAACTAAAGATAAACCTTGCATAATAGAAGATATAGCAGAGTTTTATTTTGCAACTACAGCTTTTAGGATTCTTTCTATCTGCAGTCCCATGAATAGTGGGCCCAGAGTGAGCCCATTTTCCTAGGTTACACAGGTACTCTAGGTGCTCAAGTTTACTGCTTTAGGTCATGTCAAGAAGAATTGGAGAATAATGGTTGAGATACACATTGCCTGCCCTTCATAGGTTTAACAGTTGGGCAAATTAGTTTATGTAGTGCTTCTTTCTTTTCATAGCTCTGATTGCCTAAAGTAAATTCAAATGATGATCTCTAATGCATTTTTAGTGCAGAGAAATTTAGACCATGGTTTACACAAAAAGAACAGCAGATGAATGCATATGTGGTGCTTAGATGTATTAAGATTTCAAAATACAAAAAAGCCAAAGTACTATAATGAATGGGCCATATAGTGAAAAAGAACAATAGCATTAGTCCAGTGTGCTATGAGAAAATCTCTGGGTGGCATTGTTAATTGGCAATTGGACTTCTAGAGAGCAGGAGAAAAGGACAATAGGTGAGAACATGTGAACTTAGGAAAAGAGAAAAAAATTCCACTGGCAGTGCTACAGATCCCAAAAGCAGAGCACATTTTAGAGATAAGATAGATTAAGCATGTTTAAGTCAGTGTTTATTAAGGCTTTCTTGAAAAAATGTCAGGATAGTTTTAGTATATAAAGAGTGAATGCTCAATATTTATTTTTCTTTCTGGGTAATAAAGTACTAACACTGAAATTTTAACTCTTCACAAAGGTTCGTATTTTTTCCTATTATATGAGGCTAAAAAAAATCTAACTAAAACAGAAGCAAAAAAGAAAACCTGTATGGAAAGAAAGTAAATTAAAACACTCTTTTGTTCAATAAAACTTGTTCTTAGTTGACAAAATCCCAATGGAAATAACTGTATTCCATTTAGTGGGGTGCAGGGAGGGGGCAGAGCTTTTCCAATTCACATAAATGATCACAAAACATAACAAACAAAATATTAACTATCCTTCCAAATAGCTCAATTGGGAAATAATGATTGGTGTCAGACATAATATCACAAGGTCAATAACCTTTCATCCCACAGTGCAATATTTTACTGTGTTTGCCCCAGAAATCAGTTACAATAGACTCTACCATTTGTCATGTACATCATTTGGATTTTCTGAATGTACGAAGAGTTGACCTTAACCATTCTACAACTAGTAGAAGTTGAAGGTCATGCCATATGTCATTGAAAAGAAATTTTCCTCTAAATTGGCAATAAACTCTTGACTTTGACCTGTGGCTTTAATGCCATGAACTAAAATGTTTTTCATCTTTGCAATTTACATAGAAAACACATGTACTTTATTCGACTGGACTATTCTTTTACATCTTTAAGAATAAGTCCTGTTCTTTTACATCATCAAGAGTTCATTTAAAAGGAAGTATTCAAGTAGTAAGATTTACTTGCTACTATAATGAACTTCTTTAGAGAATATAATTTTTAAAAAATTTCTCTTATCATCTCTACTGCATGTTTGATAGTCATAGAAACAGAGGTAAATATCAATGACTTGAATAATCTGAGAAGCCTTATACAATATGTAGTTGAGAGTTAAAAAGAATTTTTTCTAAAATCTGTAAATATTTAAGATCTGCATTTTAAAATATCTTTATCTATCAGTTGTTACCTTTTCTCTGCATGTGACTTGTTTTTGTGAAAAAAAGAAAGGACTTTTGTTAAATACTCTGTTGCATTTAATACATTTAATATCTTATATAATACCATTGCAGTTATGCAATTTACAAACTGGCTTTTATCTGCCAAATACTCTGCAAAAAAAATGCAATGTATTCATGTACCCCCAAAAATCTAAAGTTGTATTTTGTTTAGTTCAAAACCCATCTTTCAGATCTGTCATTTAATTTCATTTCCTACCATACATACCTTGTAGAATCAGCATTTGTGTTTCTGAGTGGAAAAGAAAATAGAATGTTTCTAAAGGCTTACTACTTATAGCCACCAGTGCCAGGCTAATTTTTGTATTTTTTGTAAAGATGGGGTTTTGTTATGCTGCCCTGAGCTCAAAGCAATCTGCCTGCCTCAGCCTCCCAAAGTGCTGGGATTACAGACATGAGCCACCACACCCAGCCTGAATACCTCGCTTCTATTTTACAAACTTATCTGTGTATCACAAGTGATTGTTGCAATATATTTAGCAATCTGACTTATATGTGAAAAACACTCGTATTTCATATTTTAATAACTTTATTCATTTATTCATTTTTAAATTTATTCTCTCTTCTCCTGTGTGATTGTGATTTTCCTGTAGGCAAGAAACACACTGGAGTCACCTTTTTGCATTAATGTCTGGTATGTATGGAAAATTAGGTAAATGTCTGTTGGATATTGTTTAGAAAAGGAAAATAAAATCCTGTGCATTTAGTATCTGTTATGAAGTATTTCATTTGGGAAGTTTTCCCATAACTTCCTCTTTAGAGTTGCAAGTGCTTACTGTATTTTAGTGTACTATGTTTGGGTTTGAAACTTGACTCCTACACTTAACTAATTATGAGAATTTCGACAAGATACTTAGCCTTGTATGCCTTGGTTTTTCCACACGTAAAATGGATATAATAATTGTACCAACTATATAGAGTTATTAGTAGGATAATCTGGGCTATTACAAGTAAGATGACTTGAAGAGTACCTGGTAGAAAATGCTATGATTATTATTGTCTTTTATTAATGTTTATTTATTTAAAAATAATGCCTACTGCATAGATTTGTTAGCACTAAATAAGACAACCAATGCAAAGAAAATAACACAGTGTTCTGGTAGATCGAACGTGGGGTATGAAAAAGAAGATTCAAGAATGACTGGGGCTTTTCTCCTGAGCATCTAGAGGAACAGTGTTGCCAATAATTGAGATGAGGGAAACTGTGAGAAGAACATCTTTAGTAGGGGTAAATCAGGAGACAATATTGGAAAGGTTCAGTTGCAACATTATTAAATAATTAAATATAGATTTTTGAGTAAGTGAGTATAAAACAAAAAAAAACAGATACAAGTCAATAATTCTAAAATGAAAGTACACACTTGTCCTTGGAGCCTAAATTGAATTATTTAAACCATTTTATATAACAATGGTTTCTAATTTATCAGATACTTGGGACCTTTTCAGAAGCAGATGACAGACACATGAACATATAAATGGAAAATATGCATACATTTAATTTTTATGCTTTAGAGAATAATTTTATCCACATAAACCATAGAAACAATGCTGAAAAAAGTATGATCCTCTTTTTCTATTTTTTAAGCAAAATAAGACTCACTTCCTGTAAAACATCTTTAGTAAGCTGCACAAACAAAACCAAATATAAACTTTATTTCTGCTTAAAAATAATTTCAACAGACAGCTGCTGTTGTTTGGCTTATATGGGAATCTAAAAGTATATACAGTACAGTATATTCAATTTATTTACATATTTAATGAATTCAAAATGTTTTACTCTGATGATAGCGAAGTTTTAAAATCAAAATTTATATAAATATCTTCTAGTAAATCGTATCAGAGTTCTCATAGTTCACTTCAGAATTCTTACTGAGTTATAGCAAAGAGCAACTGCATTTTCCAAGAATCTGAATTGAATTTCTACCAGTTTCTTTGCAAATCCATGGAGTTATCTGGTAAAATCTTATCAATCCTCATAAAAAATGTATTTCAGCATTGAACCATTTACATAGGTATCTATCTCAGATCTCCTCTTCCAAAATTGTGGTATGACCAAAACATTTCTGATTTTAGCAGCATTAGTCATGGTAACTATAAAAACTTGAATGGATCTATTTTTCTCATTCCTAAAACCAAAGCTGTTATCCAAGTTACCTAAACAGTGATTAAAATTATTCCCATAAAACTGTTCTGAATCAGTTGTATCAGTGAACAATAGAAAAGAAAATTAAACCCACAATTCCACTTAAAGTAGCATCAATATTACTCTTAGGAATAAATTTAACGAAACAAATGCAAAATTTTTACTCTGAAAATTATAACACTTTGAGAAAAATTAAAGAAGGCCTAAATAAATGGAAAGATACCTCATACTCCTAGACCAGAATATTTAATATTCTTAAGATGGGAATCTACCTCAAACTGATTTATAGATCCAAAGCAATTCCTATCAAAACCCCAGTTGGTTTTTCTATAGAAATTGGCAAACTAATATTAAATTTCATATGTAGATGCCAGGAAATCAGAATATCTAATGAACATGATTTTTAAATTATTGCTTTATGAAGTCATTCTTTAAGTCATACAGAAAAAGAAGAGTTAGTTACAAAGTATATTTATACTGTCATTTATATTTACCTTTCTAGCTACCTTTGCTGGTGTTTTTCATTTCTTTGTGTACATTCAAGTGAGTATCTAGTGTCCTTTCATTTGAACTCAAAGGACTCCCTTGGTATTTTTATAGAACAAATTTTCTAATGACAAATATCCTTGGTTTTGTTTATCTGGGAATGTTTTAATTTCTACTTTATTCACGAAGGATAGTTTTACTGGCTACAGAATTCTTGGTTTGCAATCTTTCTTCTTTCACCACTTTAAGTAGATCATTACACTGTCTTCTGGCCCTCATGGATTCTGCTTAGAAAACTAATGCTGATCTTATCGTACTATCTTCAAGTGATGAATCATCTGTCTCTAGCAGTATTCAAGCATTTTCTATCTGTAGTTTTGACAGTTTGATTATGATATGTTTAGGTGTGAATCTCTTTGAGTGTATCTTACTTGGAGTTTCCTGAACTTCTTGGATATGTCTATTGAAACTTTTAATCAACTTGAGAATTTTTTGGATTTTATCTCTTCAAGTATTATTTTTATCTTTTTCTCACTATCCTCTGCTTTTGAAACTTCTGTATGTACATATTAGTATGGCTCTGCCCTAATGTCTCTGAGTCTCTGGTCACTTTACTTATTTTTTTCTTTGCATTTCACACTGAATTTTCTCAGTTGACCTATCTTCAAATTCACTGGTTCTTTCTTTTACCAACTCAAATCTGTTCTTGAGGATTTCTATTACATTTTTTATTTTAGGTATTATACTTTTCTACTTCAGAATTTCCATTTGGTTCTCTTTCATTATTTCTGTCTCCTTATTCATATTTTCTATCTGCTGTTACATGATTGTCATACTTTCCTTAATTATTTATACATTTTTTTCTTTCATTCTTTATACATATCTATAATAGGTTGTTTGACATCTTTTTAAAGTCCAGTATGTGGGCTTCCTCAGGAACAGTTTCTATGGATTAATTTTTTTCCCATGTATTGGTCATACCTGTTTGTTGCTTTGCAGATCTTGTATCTTTTATTAAGAACTAGACCTTTTAAACAAAATAATGTGGCAATTCTATAAATGTAATTGAATATTCCCACAAATAGTGCTCTCATTTCCTGCAAGAAATCATTGCTGATGTTTGTTTGCTTAATCATTATTTTGGACTAAATCTGAAAATTATGTATTCTGTTATGTATGGCCACTGAAGTCTCTGGTTGGCTTAGTGGTCGGCTAACAATTGGACAAAGATTTTTCGCAATCTCTTAATTCAATAAGTCTCCCAACCTTGACCAGGCATTCTTCATGTGTTTAACAACACATCTTTAACGTACTTCCAGGATGATTACAACTCTAGCCTTCAATTCTTGCTAGTGCACAGCCTCTATAACAGCAGAGGTGAGAGATTACCACTTCTCACATCACTCCTGTACATACATACAGCCCTCTATATTTTTTTGGCCTTATAGATTTCTAGGAATATGTAGGCACTTTACAAAGCCCTTTAAGAACATTTTATTCTCCCATATTGTTCCCGGGTCTTTTTTTTTAGAATCAGCTGATTTTTAGCCCCAACTATTTGTTATTGCTTCCTCAAGTAGCTGTGATGTGAAACAATTGCCACTAAATTTTCATACAAATGGCTTGGGGACACAGGTGTACACACAGAAAGAATTCTAAATAATATCAAATAAAGACAAGCCCCAAGGAGAAAGCTTTTCATGGAACTGCCAGGCAGGGCAAGTGGTAAAAATTCTCTAGAGACAGGATTATGGGGGAGTTTGAAATCTCTCATCCCCTTATGTAGCTGCCAGACCACTGCCTTTCACAGATATGGTAGTTATGAAGCTGTTGGTTTTCAAGGCTAGTGTGGAGCTACGGAAAGAGGCATGGGGACGGGGAACCATTAAAGCTCACTGTTCTTACTGCAATTCAGATGATGTGCCTTTTTTTATTAGTAGAAAGGAAATTTATCTTTCCTCAAATTGTAGTAATGAGTATTTAGTTAATTTACAGAATTCTGAAAAGGTAATTTTAACATTTTTTGTCATTTGTTTTCTTGCTTTTATGGAGGAGCAGATTGTTGGATATTCTTATCTCTGCCATTTGAAAAGTGGTTCTCATAATGTTTAAGAAGTCTGATATATGTTAAAAGTTTTAAATAGATGTTTGGTGTTTATATTTATATTTTTACAATTATTTATCACTTTAAGTGATTCTTCCCACTTTTTTATGGCAATATTTAAATACAACCTAAAAGAATGGTAGGCCAAGAGAAGTGGCTCATGTCTATAATCCCAGCATTTTGGGAGGCCAAGTGGGGCTGATAACCTGAGGCTAAGAGTTCAGGACCAGGCTGGAAAACATGGCAAAATCCCATCTCTACTAAAAATACAAAAATCAGCCAGGTGTGATAGCTCATTCCTGCAATCCCAGCTACTTGGGAGGCTGAGGCAGGAGAATCGCTTGAACCCAGGAGGCGGAGATTGCAGTGAACGAAGATCATGCCATTGCACTCTAGCCTGGGCAACAAGAGTGAAACTCCATCTCAGAAAAAAAGAAAAGAAAAAAGAATGGTTAACATTATACATTTAACGTTCTGTTTTTTAACTGTTAAAAAGTCCATTAATTTTTTAGAATAGAAAAGTTTATTTTCTTTAATCATGTTACTAGTTTGTCAACCGATCATGAGCCTATTTTCATTTTATAATATAAATATGTTATTATTTTTTTCAAATTTATCATCCAAAATAAAATTTCAAGATGTTTTCAGAAAAAAAAAATAGTAACAAGTTACAGCAGAAGATGACTTAATAATTGCATTCAAGGTATTAAAAATAAAATAATACAAATGTAGCACACTAATGCAAGACATTAATAATCGTGAAAACCAGGCAGGGCTAGTGGGTGAGGGGATATGTGGTAAGTCTACTTTCTAATTCTTTTTATAAAGGTAAAATTGCTCAAAAAATACTCTATTAGCTTTCAGAATAAAGTAGTAGATATTTCTGATAAATATTTTACCAACATCTACTGTAAGGAAATAACAAAACATTGATATCTTCAAAACATAACAAGTATGGGGCTTTTTTTTTAGAAAAGTAAAATTCTTGCATCCTAAATAATTTTCCAATATCTTAAAAATACTATCTTACAGCAATGCACTTTCTGAATTGTAATTTAGAGTTTCTGTTAAAAGTGTGACTTTTAAATAAATTCCTACTGCTGCCTCATACATATGAATAATTAATGCATGGCAAAGCGGGTGTTGAACAATGAGAACACATGGACACAGGGAGGGGAGCACTACACAGTGGGGTCTGTTGGGGGAAATGGGGGGAATGCGGGGGTGGGGAGGTGGGGAGAGATAGCATGGGGAGAAATGCCAGATATAGGTGAAGGGGAGGAAGGCAGCAAATCACACTGCCATGTACCTATGCAACAATCTTGCCTGTTCTTCACATGTACCCCAAAACCTAAAATCAAAAAAAAAATTTTTTTAAAATGATCTCAATATGGGGCTGTATTTATTTCTACATACTTAAGAATTTCGAACTACCCTGCCCTTCCACCCCATACTGCGACCACCACCACTACAAGCACACATATAGAGACTGACAGCCCTATGCTTGCCATGCCACACCCACTGCTGCCACTGCCACCTGTGTAAGCACATAAAGGAACAACATAGCCCCACTTCCACTGGCACCCTGCCCCAAACAACTCTTGTGCACCTAGCCATGCTGCCTCTGCTGCTGGCACATGTGAATGAGTACAGAATTCACTGTCACTTCCCTGACAAAGATCTTTGGCTGGCATCACACATTAGAGTACTGTGGCCAGTAGTCCGGGAATACCTCATCTTCTCCTCCATAGCAGGTTCCTAACCAGGAAAAGCCAGAGAACAAAGGTCTGAAACCAGCCCTCCAGTGTTAAGAGCGTGCAACTCACGACTGCTGAGCTAAGATTTAGCCCCATAAAAACTTCCAGAAGTTAAGCCAGTTGACTGAACACACCTCATACCACAAACAAAACCCCAGAGTGTCAAAAAAGATAAAAGAAAAAAATCCAAAATAATGTAACAAGTATTAACAACAGAAATGACCAAGGTAAGGAAAGAATCTCAGATCTTGAAGACCAGTTTTCTGAAATAACTCAGTCAGAAAAGAATAAAGATAAAAGATTAAAGAAGAACAAACAAAGCCTCTGGGAGATATGGGATTATGTAAATAATCCATGAAAATTTCCCCAACCTCATTAGAAAGACCTACATTTAAATTCAGAAAATTCAGAGAATCTTTGTGAGATACTACAAGATGACTATAGTGATAAGATTGTCCAAGATCAAAAGGAAAGAAAAGGAAAATGTTAAAGGCAGCTAGAGAGAAGGCACAAGTCACCTAAAAAGGGAACCCCATCAGGCTAACAGCAATCCTTTCCACACACAAAAAAAACCTAAAAGCAAGAAAAGATTCAGCGCCTATTTTCTAGAATTCTTAAAGAAAAGAGAAATTTTAACCAATAATTTTATATCCAGCTAAACTTCATAAGCAAAGGAGAAATGAGATTATTTTCAGAAAAGCAAATGTTAAGGAAATCCATGACCATCAGACCTGCCTGACAAATGCTCCTGAAGGAAGCACTAAATATGGAAAGGAAAGACTGTTATCAATCATTATAAGAACACACTTAAGTGCATATACCATTGTCATTATAAAGCAATCACACAAACAAGTGTGCATTGTAGCTAGCTAACAACATGATGATAAAAAAGAAAGAAATTACATCATGGTAAAGGGTTCAATTCGACAAGAAGATCTAACCATTCTAAATACATATGCACCCAACGCAAGAGAACCTTCATTCATAAACAAGTTATTAGAGACCTATGAAGAGACTTGGATAACCACAGAATAATAGCGGGAGACTATAACACCCCACCAATAATATAAGACAGAACATCAAGGCAGAAAACTGGCAAAGATATTTGGGACCTGAACTTAACACTTGGCTAAATGAACATAATAAACATCTACAGAACTCTCTACACAAATAAAAACAGAATATACATTCTTCTCATCATCACACAGCACATACTCTAATCAACTCCATAATCGGACATAAAACAAACCTCAGCAGATTCACAAAACTCAAAATCATACCAACCACACTCTCAGACCACAGCACAATAAAAACAGAAATCAATACTAAGAAAATCACTCAAAATCATACAATTATATAAAAATTAAACAACTTGCTCTTGAGTAAACTTTGGGTAAACAATGAAATTAAGAAAGAAATCAAGAAATTTTTTGAAACTAATGAGTACTAAGGTAAAAAATACAAGAATCTCTGGGACACAGCTAAAACAGTGTTAAGAGGGAAGTATACATCTCTAAACATTCACATCAAAACGTCAAAAAGACCTTAAATTAACAGCCTAGACATCTGGAGGAACTAGAGAAACAAGAGCAAACCAACCCCCAAACTAGCAGAAGACAAGAAATAACCAAAATCAGAGCTGCACTGAAGGAAATTGAGACATGAAAACAATAAAAAAGAGCAATGAGTTCAGTAGTCAGTTCTTTGAAAGAGTAAATAAGATATAGACTACTAGCTTGACTGGTAAAGAAAAAAAGAGAGAAGATTGAAATAAACACAATGAAAAATGGCAAAAGATACATTACCACTGACCACACAACAATAAAGAAAATGCTTCAGAAGGCTGCTATTACCCCCTCTATGCAAACAAGCTAGAAAACTCAGATGAAACAGATAAATTCCTGAAAACATACAACCTCCCCAGACTGAACAGGAAGAAACTGAATTTTTGAACAGACCAATAATGGGTTCCAAAATTTAATCAGTAATAAAAGCCTACCACAGAAAAAGCCTAGTATGAAATGAAATCATAGCCTAATTCTACCAGATGAATAGAGAAGAAATGGTACCATTCCTATTAAAAAAAAAAAAAAAAAATGAGGAGGACAGACTCCTCTCAAACTCTTCCTATGGGGCCAGCATCAATCCAATACCAAAACATGGCAAAGACACTACAAAAAAGAAAACTTTAGGCCATTATCCTTGATGAAAATAGATGTAAAAATCCTCAACAAAAAATTAGCAAACCAAATCTAGCAGCACATAAAAAAGCTAATCCACCATGATCAAGTAGGTTTTAACCCTGGTATGCAAGGTTGCTTCAATATATGCAAATTGATAAATATGATTCATCACATAAGCAGAGCTAAAACAAAAACCACACAACCATCTCAACAGATGCAGAAAGGCTTTCTATAAAATTTAACATCTCTTTATGTTGAAAACCCTCAACAAACTAGACATCGAAGGAATATACTTCAATATAAGAATCATCTATGAAAAACCCACAGCAAACATCATACTGAATGAGCAAAAGTAGGAAGCAATTCCTTTGAAAAACAGAACAAGACAAAGATGCCTTCTGTCACCACTCCTATTCAACATAGTACTAGAAATCCTAACCAGAGCAATCAAGCAAAATAAATAAATATAGCCACCCAAATAGAAAGAGAAGATGTCAAGCTATCTGTTTTTGGATAATATGATTCTATACCTAGAAAACCCCATAGTCTGTGCCCAAAAACTCCTTGATCTGATAAACAACTTCTGCAAAGTTTCAAAACTAAAGTACAAAAATCAGTAGCATTTCTACATACCGGCAACATTCAAGCTAAGAGCCAAATTAAGACTGCAATCCCATTCATGATAACCACAACAAGAATAAAATGCCTAGGAACATCTCTAACCAGGGAGGCAAACAATATTTACAACAATAATTACAAAACACTGGTCAAATAAATTAGAGATGACACAAACAAATGGAAAAACATTCTGCACTCATAGATAGACTCATCTTTGTTAAAATGGTCATACAACCCAAAGCGATATACAGATTCAATGCTATTTCTATCAAACCAACACTGACATTCTTCACAGAATTAGAATGAACACATTTTAAAATTCATATGGAGCCACAGGAGAGCATACATAGCCAAGGCAATCCTAAGCTAAAAAGTAAAGCTGGAGACATCACATTATCCAACTTCAAACTATATTACAGGGCTACAATAACCAAAACAGCATGGTACTCGTACAAAAACAGACACATAGGCCAGTGGAACAGAATAGAGAGCCCAGAGATAATGCCACACACTTACAACCATCTGATCTTTGACAAAACTGACAAAAACAAGCAGTGGGGAAAAGACTCCCTATTCAATTAATAATGCTGGGAAAACTAGCTAGCTGTATGCAGAAGATCAACATTGGAACCCTGCCTGTTACCATACACAAAATACAACTCAAGAAGGATTTAAAACTTAAGTCTAAAACTTAAACTAGAAAAACCATGGAGGATAACCTATTAAATACCATTCTGGACATAAGACCTGGCAAATATTTCATAATGAAGAAACAAAACGCAATGGAAAGAAAACCTAAAATTGATATATGGGATCTAATTTAACTAAAGTGCTTCTGGACAGCAAAAGAAGCTATCAACAGAGTAAATAGACAACAGAACAGGAGAAAATATTTATAAACTGTGCATCCAACAAAGGTCTAATACCCAGAATCTATAAGGAATTTAAACAAATAAGTAAAAAACAGCCCCGTTAGAAAGTGGGTAAAGGTTCTGAACAGATACTTTTCAAAAGAAGACATGCACATGGTCCACAAACATATTAAAAAATGCTCAGCATCACTAATCATTAGTGATACCCCTGAACCTAAAATAAAAGTTTTAGAAAAAGAATTTTACTTTACTGCTTGTTGTTAATTTCACATGACTGTGCACACAAATCATTACGTGATATCACAATAAAATCAAAGTCACAATGAGTTGCTATCTCACACCAGTCAGAATAGCTATCATTAAAAAGTTAAAAAATAGCAGATTCTGGTGAAGTTGTGGAAAAAGAGAACACTTACACACTGCTGGTATAAATTACTTCAGCCATTGTGGAAAGCAGTTTGGTGATTTCTCAAAGAACTTAAAACAGAGCTACCATTGGACCCAGCAATCCAATTACTGGGTATATTCCCAAAGAAATATAAATTATTCTACCATAAAGACACATGCACGTGTATGCTCATTGCAGCACTATTCACAATAGTAAAGGCATGAAATCAACCTAAATGCCAATCAACTGTAGACTACTTCAATAAAATGTGGTACGTATACACCATGGTATACTATGCAACCATAAAAAAGAACAAGAACATGTCCTTTGCAGGAACATGAGTGGAGCTGAAGCTTATTATCCTAAGTGAACTAACACAGGAATAGAAAGTCAAATATCACATGTTTTCATTCAGAAATGGGAGCTAAACATTGAGTACACATGGACACAAGGAAGGAAACAACAGACACTGGGGCTTACCCAAAAGTGGAGAGTAGAAAGAAAGTAAGGATCAAAATACTACTTCTCAGATACCATGCTTATTACCTGAGTGATTTAATTTCTGCACCAAATGCCGGTGACACACAATTTACCTGTATAGCAAATCTGTACAGATACCCCTGAACCTAAAATAAAAGTTTTTAAAAAAAGAATTTTACTTTACATGACGTCACAATAATTACTGTATAAACTATGATTACTGCTAAAATGGTAGTCTCCTAAAGCATTCTATCAGAGTATCATGAGCCATATTAAAACCTTATGATAAAGATAAATGGAAGATACAAACCAGTCTAGCATTTGAATGTGAATACAAAACTCCTAAATAAAATGCCAGCTCACTGAATTCAACAGTGTAATAATCTATACTGTTTAGAGATGAAAAGATAGTTTCAACATTGGAAAATCTAATGCAATTTATTATATTAAAAGATGAAAAGCATTATAATTTGATAATGAAAAATCACCAGTGATAAAATTCAAAACAAATTTCTAATTTGAAAAAAATACCTAAAATATTGGAATAGAAGAACACTATAAAGTTATCTACCAGACACGAAGAACAAATATTATGATAATGGAAAAACATTAAATATTTCCCCGTAAAGCCAATAGTAACACAAAGTGTTTGCTGCCACTACTACAATTATACAGTTTCATTCTGATTGTATTAACCAATACAATAAAATAAGAAAAATAAGTAGGAAGTATCAATACATAAAAGGCATAAATTAAAGCCATTGTTGTTTAGAGACCAAATATGCTAACCGAGAAAATTCAAAAGGTAAAGTAAATACATATGTACATATACATATATACAGAGAGAGACAGAAATTTTTCTATCACAGTGGTATCAACTCCAATTAGAAATTCATAAAATCCTATTTACAGTAACAAAATAATAAAAGCATATATAAGAAGAACTATTAAATTAAGGAAATCTACCATATTATTTTATGAGAATAATCAATATTGTGAAGCTGTCAGTTTGGCAGTTATTCTATGCATTTGTGGTACAGGTAACCTCTAACCTAGGCCCCAACAGCACCCACCTCCTAGTTTTTATGCCCTTGGGTAATACCCTCCCCTTGACTGTGGACTGGACCTAGTTACTCACTTCTAATGAATGAAATATGGCACAAATGATGAGTTGTTTCTTCTCACTTTTGATGACAGAAAAATTCTGGTTGTCTCATTTCCTCTTTTTCATCCTGTGGCTGGATCTGAGGGAGGTCCAGTCGCCATGTTATATTCTGGTTTATAAAGGAGCACAGGCAGCAAGGAACTGAGGGCAGGCTTTGGTTAACAATCAGAGATAAAATAAGGCCCTTGGTCCTATAGTCCATGAGGAGCTGTATCTTGACACCCACAAGAGTGAGCATGGAAGCAAATCCTACCCATTCATAGCTTCAGATGACTTTAGTCCTTGCTGACACTTTGACTGCAGCCTTATGAAAGACCTTGAGGCAGAGGCACCCAGGAAAACTATCTCAGGGCTGACTTCTGATGCACAGAAACTCTGAGATAATATTTTTCTGTTTAATGAAGTTCATAGCACAGTTGTTTTAAATTACTAAATTTTTGAGTAATTTATTACATAGCAGTAGGTAACTAATATGGAATCCAATACAAATACAAGAAAACCTTTTATGACATTTTAAGAACTAATATTAAATTGCATCTAGAAAAATGTTAATTACCATGACAATTCTGAAAAAGAAGCGCCATAAAAAGAAGGGGTTTTTTTTCCAGTCGTGTGTTTTAAAATTAAGCCATTAAAACAGGATGTCTCTTGATTTGGGCATAGACACATAGATAATTAAAAAAGAATAAAGAGTTCAGAAACAAAGCATACACATTTAGGAAGAAATTAATTCGAGTTGGATTAAAGTGCTGAAAATTGAAAAGAGAATTACGTTTTATCAGTTGGTGAAGAAGTCCTTTCTAAATAAAACCTCAAACCAAAAGACATAGGAAGAATTGACATATTTGACTACGTAGAAATGTAATTCTTCTGTATGGTTAAATTTGCTATTAACAGACTTAGGAAGTCCAAGCTAGGAGAAAATGTTTGGAAAATATGGAATAAAGAAAGGGTAACATACTTAACCTAGAATTTATAACTTAATTCTATAAAAGAAAATAAATAGGTCCATAAAATATTTTAAGAGTCAGATCAAATATATATGTATGTATCTGCATTGTATGTATCTTGTGTTGTACGGTTGATTCTTATTATTTATAATTTTATATTTAAGAATTCTCCTATTCCCTTAAAATTTATTTGGAACCCTCAAATCAAAACTCTGGCACCTGGTAGTAGGGTACCTTCAGGCAAGTCACTTAACATTCCTGAACATTTTCTCTTTTGCAAAATAGGATGAGTTGTTTTTTTAGGATTTAAAATTATATGTAAGATTATATATATAATTCCTAGGATCAATGATTCATATTTGCTAATTCAGTATTTGCAGCAATTTTATAGAATATAAATAACAGCGATAACATGAATGGACTCGTGTGTATGTGTGTGTGTGTGTGTGTGTGTGTGTGTGTGTGTAGGTGTATGTAATAAACATGTAAAAATACTCAACCTCATGAGTAATAATGGGAATGCATGTTAATATCATGATATCTTTTACTAGTAGATTAATAAAATTTAAAGATTGATAATTTCAAGTATTTATAAAATATGAAGAAAGTCTTACCAAGTTTTATCAACTGTTGGGAGAGGACACAAGCTAATACAAATTTGTCAGAGATCATTTTACAATATTTATTAAAACCAATCAGTTACTTAGAAATTCATCTCACAGATAGTATAAGGATTTCTTTAGATTTTTTGTAAACAAAAAAAGTAAAAATAATCCAAATATCAGTAGGTAATGTTTTAAATTATTTAGGCACCTTCCTACTCAAAAATAGCATGAAAAAGTAAGAAAACTAAAAGATGTAAACAGCAAAGTATTGATGTCCATTTTATTATCAAGTGAAAAAAAAATAAACTGGCTGTGGACTATTTATAATATATACATATGCAGTGTGTACTTCTTTTATGTATGTGTGCACACACATGCATCCAAGATATAAATATATCATTATATAAATATATAGGAAAAGACGTTGAAGGATACTATCCAAATTATTAATGGCAGTTCTTGCAGTAAGGCAGTAGAATTTTATTTAGGGGCAATCCAGGTGACATTGAGATTTTGTTTGTGCTTTTATTGTTGTTTTTCATTTAGTACTATTATTCTTGAATATTTTCACTTTTTTAAAGCGAGTATTCATCCTTGTATTACATTCAGAATTTAAGTTTTATTTGCCACTTACCACTCAAAAATTTCACACACATGAACATGTCACAATTTTCAGTTTATCTTAACCTAGAAACTTTTTTATTTTCCTATCATTATTTCCATTGCCTATTTAGTATTAAATTGACTGGCTACATTTCAATAGCAGTGAATTGGTTTTCTTTTCTCTATAAAGTTAACGCTATAAAGATGTATGAAACCCAGTGCCCACTAACCAATCCAAAACTTCCTAAATGGGCAGAGAATGTATTTCTCCCATATAAAAATTTCGAGGAATTTCTCTAATTTGTTCATTGATGAATATTTAGGCATCTGGCAACTCTGTTCAAGTTTAAGCAAAACTTCCAAAACTTATTTGATTAACTCAGAGGGTATAAATTGTTCCAGTAGAAGTAGCACTGGCTTTATTTTTCCTTATGAAATATGTCATACATGGAAACAGAAAATATGTTATTTTGCAAGCCCCAAAGTAACTGTTACATGTGTCTAAAAGATCATTTAATTTATTTTTAATGATTCGAATCTTTTCTCAGGGTCAAAGCATCTTTCACATTAACTTGCTTTTACAAATTAATGTTTTGAAGGAAACAGTAAAAGTCAAGTTGCTTGGGAGTACATTAAATTATATGCTAGTTAATAGTGTTAGAGAGATGGCTTAAAAATAAATTGCCCATAATACCTTTTAATAAAGGCACTAAATGTACTTTTTTATTCTCTGTTAAAAGCAGATGCCTATTTGGCACTGTTTGGAATCCCATTTGCCATGTATATTTTGATTAATATTATGCTGGGTAATCTGTACTATGTGGTCTAGGTTCAGTAACCTCACTGTAAAATAATGAGCCTTCAAGAATAAAAAATATGCTCACTATAAAGTTGCATATTCTGAGAAGCAGTGAATGTATTCAAATGAAATGAAAAAAATGAGGTTTTCACCCAGTAAATTTGCTCGAAGTGAAACTTACATTTCTCAATTTGTATTTAGCTGGCAGTCTGTGCACTAAAAACTGGATGAGCTATCAACCTTTTGCATATGTTTTCTTATAAATACTTTTTCTTCTCTGATTCAACTGCCGTAGGACTCTGCAGAAGTAGAGGTCTTAAAGGAGCTTACAGCAACTAGGATGCAGCCATTGACAGTGAGTTCACACACTAAGTGGCATCTTCAGAAAAGGACCAACACTCATATTTTATGAAATATGTGACATGATTTACCCAGAGTTGTCAGAAGAGATGAATTTCAGCCAATGCGAGGTAATAAATAGTAATGTGCACTGCATATATTTGACTTATAACCCTTGGCATTTTGAAACAAAATTCTTTCGAAGAATTCATTTTATACGTCATAAACTTTTCTATTGTTTTTCCTGTTTGGGCTGTCTTTGTCATCAGACTTCTTATGAAAGTATTATTCAAAATTGTAAATGAAGCAATATTTTTAAGAGTATTCACCTAGGACTTTCTTTCCAGTCACCGCTTGAAATAGGAAAGTTAGTAGTGTAGAAAATGGTTGGTTTCATTAAATCAGAAACTAGAAAGAAAAAACCTAGTAAGTTGTTTGTCCATGATTATAGAAAATCCATTATTAGAGTTTAATACTCTTTACTTTCATGAAGCACTTAATATCTTTGGGAAACAGAATAAATGGTTTTGCTATATTTATTTTTACATACCTGGAATAAAACGTAAAGTCTCAGCTAATGCACAAATGAGAATGTTTTCATTCAAGACAGAAAATTTTCCTTTAAAACTAAATGTAGCTTATGTAGCTTACCTCCCACATTATCTTCTTTTGAACTAACAGATATTACACTTTAATGATCATAGTCTAAGACCTAATCAATGCCTTATTTTGCTTTTGTCCAATGGGTGTATGTTACAAGATCATTTGAATAGTCGTTTGTAGCTTTACATTTGTTTACATTTTCTTCTTGTTTTCTCCCTGCACAAAAACACACAAATATTTTTTGGGATTCTCATATAGTATTGTAATTACAAGCATCAAATTAATGTGCAACACCATATTATAATCATACATAAAGCACATAATTTTAAAATCTGCCATCCACATGCAAAATGATATATTTTCAAATATCCATAAAGAGATTTCACTATTTGGTTATATTCATAAAACACAAAAACGGTGAAGGAACACCCCCTCCCTTCCAAGCACACATTGTTTGGCTAAATACACATACACTTTCCGTGTAATATGAATACTGCCTTCAAATATGTGTCTGCTTTTTCACTAGTGATTCTATTCTGAAGTTTCTCCTGGCATATCCTTTTGAGCTCATAAAAGAAACTTGAAGCTGGCCCCTGTAACAAGTCCCCAGAGACTTTGCATTTGCAGTAGCTTCTTACATCTCAATAATAGAAAACAAGACTTGGGAATAGATATATCTTCTCAATCTTACGAGAAGTGTGAAGGCTACTACTTGAATTATTCATCGAACAGGGAATAGAAAGATTATGTGACCACAGCCCACCTTTGCAACTGAACATTTTAACATCATTATAAAAAAAACATGTATTATGTGTCTTTTATGGTACCGAGCCAGACACTTATGTATAAACTGAATTAACGGGAATTGCCCTCTATAAATTCCAGGTAAGACATAACTGAATAACTATAAGACAGATAGTGAATATCCATTTATGTAAATTATATAAAATATCTCTAAATATGTTAGCCAGAGGTGGAAATGTATATACTGTATTTAATTAAACAAGGTTTTTGATTTTCATTTGTTTTTTTTATATCAGCTTTTTTAGACTAGGAAACAATAGAATAAGGATTTTAATAATTGGAGAAGGTACAGAACAAAGAATAATCTGTACTCTCCTATCTTAATTTGTTTCCAAGCACCAAAATTTTATATATAAGTAAATTATTTCAAACTCAACCCATCATAGTTACTATGAAAGGGTTTTGACACAGATCAGTTATTTAACTTTTTATAAGCTTCCCTAACTGGAGATAAATAGAAAAGGGAAATTAAGAAGATTGTGCATGTGTTGACACTCAGGTTAGCTAATAATTTTGTTATTCCTATTTAGCTAAGCCATGAAATACAAAGTCCAAAGTTGGGTCTATAAAAAGACTCTCTAGTAGCATTGAGAATCCTTTGGCAAGACTAATTAAGAATAATAAAACAAATAACAATCAAATAATATTAGGAATTAACAAAATGATACAAACACAGATGTAGTAGAAATTTTTTAATTATAATACATGACTAAAAATTATCCCAATATCTTTAAAAATATACAAAACTCCACAAATTTCCAAACAAATTTATGTTACCTCATTCAATATGAAATAGAACTTAAAGAGTTCTATAACCCAAAGAAACATAATAAGTAATTCAAAATTTTTCTACAAAGAAAGCCACAAATAATTTTACAGGAAAGATTACTAAACATTCAATGAACAGGTATTTCAATCTTCTACAAATTCTTTCATAGAATAGGAAAAATAGGAAGAGTCTCAAACTAATTCTATGGGGATGATCCATTGTTAATACAAAATTAGATCCTTGTTACAAAATTAAAGACCTTTCTCACAAATAAAAATTGATACCTGGCCAGCCACAGTGGTTCATGTCTGTAACCTCAGCACTTTGAAAAGACAAGGTAGGAGGATTGCTTGAGCCCAGGAATTTGAGACCAGCATGGACAACATGGTGAAACCCTATTTCTGCAAAAAATTACAAAAATTTGCTGGGTGTGGTGGCCCATACCTATAATCCCAGCTACTTGGGAGGCTGGGGTGGAAGGATCATCTGACTATTGGGAGATCAAGGCTGCAGTGGGCCGTGATCGCACTTCTGCACTCCAGCCTGGGTGACAGAGTGAGACTCTGTCTGAAAAAAAAAAAAAAAAAATCTAAAATTTTGAAAATGTGAACTGAATGTGCATTATTCAAAATACTGAAAAACTGTAAATTAAATATACATAGACAAGAGAATGGATAATTTGCTACATATTCATATAATGAATTCTGGGAGTATATATGCTAAAGCTATAATAGAAGATAAACTATCAACAGCACAAACTTCAAAATAACAGTAATCTCGGTAAAAGAGGGAAATGTGATCAGGGAGAATACACTAAGCTTCAAAGGTGTGGATACTATTTTATTTTATTTTATTTTTAAGTTGATTTGTAGGTATATAGATACGCATTTTATGTATGCTATTTATAAAATATTAAATACCACGTGAAAATTTAAATTTAGTGGGTATCTTATTCTCTAACCGTGTTATAAAACTAAGTACATGATTATTTGTGATATTCTTATATACTTCTGTGTTAACATTTTATTTGTTAATTTTGTCATTCCTTGTGTTCTTAACTAGCATATAAGCCTGCTTTGCTCTACATTGTCTTGTTCAATTATTAAACTCCTGGGCATGGAGGTCCTTGATGAATAAGCATCAGCTGATTTACTAATCAGCGGGTGATATGTAATAATATTAAGAATTCAGTTGTCTCAGCCAAATCTCTACAGCACTTAACCTAACCTTACATTCTTAATTTTTTAAGTTGATAATTATGCTCAGCATTTGTTTTGCATATTATTCACTATTTTCTTGCCTAGATTATGATTTTAATAAACCTTTAATAAATAACTCCCACCCTCAAAATGATTGTGTCCTGCATAAAAACCACATAAGCCCTAAGTAATTAATTTACTGTGGGGCTAAGTACAATATTGAGCTAGCATTTTCTCTCCAAAGAGTCCTGGACCCAAGAGCCCTTCACTTTTACAATTTGTTGAGGTATCACAGAGATTTTAGCTGAGCTGATTTAAAAAAAGAAGAAGAAGAAAAAGAAAAAAAAAAGAAGCTTTGCTAAAGCAAATGCATATTTAACCCCTACCATAGTTGCCACTTACAAAGGCATTTAAACTACTGCTTAATGAAACTCTTTTCCTTTCCCTATTTTTCTCTTGTATATGTTTAGAAATGCTTTCTACTATAATGTTTGAAATGCTTTCAATAACAATGATATACATTTTATCTACTGTTAAGTCAAAAAGGAAAAAGGCAATGTTTATAAAATATTTTCTTCAAGTTTTTCAAATCATAGACTATTATTACTTCTGTTATACCTATGGAATTCAAAAATCTCTAAAATATCATAGATATCAACCAAGATTACAATTCTACTGGCAAACTATCCGTGTTAAAATATAACTTTTCCCAAAGAATCTGATGAACATTATATTTGGGTGCTTAATTTATTGTCCCAGGATAATGGAAGGGTTTTATTTTCTCAAAAGTTACACATTTTATTTTTTAAAATAATGTCAATATAAGAACCTACTTACATTTATGATCCTCACAATGGCTACCATGCCCCTGTAATATCCTCAACATATTGTTGGATACTTTCAGTTTTTCTTCTTTATGCACATGAAAAGAATTTTAAAATAAATGTGCCCCTTAATAAGCCATATTATATGCTGTGAAGTAGAATTATTTCAACATAATCATGATAAACAATTTGCTGAATTTATTTTGCCTTGTAAACATTGAATACAGGAATTGCTGGCTTTATCACTTGTCATTTATCAATAATATTTTCGTGTGTTTTGCCATAATAATAATCATTTGAAAATTGTACATATTTTAAATATGTACATATTTTGCCATAATAATAACCATTTGAAAATTGTACATAAAAAGCACTAATTGTGCTTTCTAGTGTCTGGTGCACAGTAAGCAATAAAAAGTAGTAGGACTGTGTATCTTCTAATTTTATTTTATCATAACTACCATGTGGATTTCTTTTTTAGTTGTACCCCCTTCTCTCCACCAAGATCTCAGCAATTGGTGCAGCTTATACTTCTGGTCTGTGCCTTAAACAGAATACATCTGATATAAATAAGAATTAATGTCCTACTCAAATTCACAATATGGACTTTAACTGCAGAATTTGATTTAAGAAAAGCATTAAGCAGAAACATAGAACCAGAGGCTCATAATAGAGTTGTGCTAAATATAGTGTCTTTTTGGTTATCACCCAAATTCTACCGGCCATTTTTCATTACTGAAATAACTATGCCAACTATGAAATACACACATGTACATATATAATAGAGAACTGCATTTACATATATATACACACACATGCACGTGCAGGTTGAAGGGAGTGCTCAACAGTACAGTTTCATAGATGTTTCCTATGGTAGTCTCTAATGTGCCCAGATAGGTATTGTGCCTGAGTAACTCACCACTCTTTGTGGTGGATTCACTCCCATCTGTGACCACTGTTTACAGTTTGATGCTAATGAGAAAAAGGATTCAGTCATGATATTAATTGATTAATTTTATGATGGTCATCATCAAAGGCCACAGGGATCCGTTTCACAAATGCATGCTATGTTTGTTTTCCTTCTCTTTTTTTGAGACGGAGTCTCACTCTGTCACCCAGGCTTGAGTGCAGTGCTGCGATCTCCGCTCACTGCAACCTCTGTCTCTCAGGTTCAAGCAATTCTCCTGCCTCAACCCCTGAGTAGTTGGGACTACAGGTGCACACCACCACGCCCAGCTAATTTTTGTATTTTTAGTAGAGACAGGGTTTCGCTATGTTAGCCAGGATGTTCTTGATCTCCTGACGTTGTGATCCACTTGCCTCAGCCTCTCAAATTGCTGGGATTACAGGCGTGGGCCACCGCACCCAGCCATACTATGTTTTTTTTGTTGTTGTTTTTTTATTAAACAAAATATACAAGAGACATAGGATCTTAATATAAATGCTTTTCTTCTCAAGGAAGATGTCTCTTGACTTTCTTATCTAGATTATAAAACTTCTACATTTGAGAGGGCTCTCAGAAAAAAAACTTGCATGAGAGTGAGGGAAACAGGGCAGAGAAAGGGAAGACGTTCAGCAAAGTATGGTTGGTATAAAGTTGACCTTCAACCTGATCCCACAGAGGAGTTCCAGAACATAAGTTATCCCACAGAATATATCCTGCCTTAAAGTACAGTTATTGGACCTCTGCACACAGAGTCAGTCATTGGATACAGCCTTCCTCAAGGTAGAGAGGTGGGGCTTAATGCCTAGGCTCTCCAAGTAAGATGACTCCACTATCCTAAGAGCAACACTCCTGAAAAGGTTACAGATGTGTGTCATTACAGCAAAATCCTGTCATGACAGCTGAGGGTAGACACACCAAACCAAAAAGCGTTCTCAGGGAATCTGAACAGGGCATGGATGAGTCTGTGGCAACTGGTTTTCTTCTCTAGAAACCATAAGCTCAGTAATAACAACTGTAATTTCAGTCTTGTTTAGAAACTGAATGATATCAGACACATACTAGAGATGCAAGATATATTTATGATAAAAATGAATAAATAAATGAATCAATGGCATTATCCAGCAGTTAGCAATCATCCTTTTACCTACTGTAAATTCACTGTCATTTCAATGAGAACTGGCCCTGTATGCAGGTTGAATTTACCAAAGTTCCCGTGTAACATCTAAGTGTGAAGAAAAGCTCACCAGATCAGAACATACATCCAGAATTGTTACTACAATTTTCAACTTAATCGTTGTTTTTCAAAATCTGTTCACTCGGTATTTAGGTCAATACATTACTCTTGTAAGTAATCAGGTCATAAATGATACCTGTTTATCTAGCACATAGATTAGGTGCCTAAAAATGCAAAGAGATCTACAAGTCAAAGAAATGTATTATCTTGTATTGTTAACATTAGCAAGCCAATTAATTGGTTAATTTATGTGATTAACCTGTCACTATTCACTGTTAAGAATTAGTGGCACATGTATTTATTTATTTGCAATATTAATGTAATGCATTGTATACTATTTTTCACATAAAATTATGTCATAAACATTTTGGTTTTCTACAGGTCCTTCATATTTATAGTAATGGATATACAACACACACGTACACACATGTATATATGCATGTATATTCTAATAGATTGTACTATATGTTAGTGAAATATTTTATTTTGTTCATATTTAGCTATCATTATTAGAGCGACAGTGAGCATATTTAAGCTTTTGTTAGATTGCTTATGTGTGATAAAATTACGAATGAAAATAAGACATTCAAGTCTAAAGCAATTTAGCTTCTCTGCCATATTACTTTTCAGAAACTGTATGAAATTACAGAGTTGGCAGTAATAAACAAACATGGAAATTTCTTTGCAGTATTGTCAAAATTGCATGTTTTGCTTTTTTTTGTTTCTTTACTACCCTTACTGTGGAAAAAAAAAAGTCTTAAGATTGCTTTATTTTATATTTCTTTGATAGCTAAAGAAGTTAGATATTTGTCCCCTTTATTTATCCATTGTATTTCCCATGTATAAACTGTGATTTTGTTTGCCCATTACTTTACTTGGTATCTTGAATCTTTCCTACTAATTTGAATACGTATTATCTTTATCATATTGAGGAAAATGTTTATAACATGCAATAAACAATATTATTATTTTGTTTAGGTTATATATTTATTATTTCTCAGAGGATTAATGTGCATATGTACTTCATCATCATTTCTCCTACTAATTCAAAACACAAAAAATTATTCTACCAAATTATTTTTAATTTCTGTACCACATTACTTGCTAATTTTTCTCTTGTTTAATGCTCATTTTTAACTACTGAAAGCACCTATCATCATTTATCTTTCAAGACCGAATGTCACGCTGTCATCCAGGCTGGAGTGCAGTGCTGCGTTCTCTGCTAACTGCAGCCTCTGCCTCCTGGGTTCAAGCAAGTCTCCTGCCTGCCTCACTCTCCTGAGTAGCTGGGACTACAAGTGCATGCCACAAATCCCAGCTAATTTTTATATTTTCAGTAGAGACGGGGTTTTACCATGTTGGCCAGGTTGGTCTCGAATTCCTGACCTCAGGTGATCCAACTGCCTTGTCCTCCCAAAGTGCTGGGATTACAGGCATGAGCCACTGCACCAGGCCTACTTTATTTTAATAATGTTTTCATAATACCATTTGTTGAAGAGACTATCTTCTCCTCATTGTGTATCTTGACATCCTTTTCTAAAATCAGTTGACTGCATATTATAATGTGACTATATTTCACTGAACTTGCACTAGGCAAAATTCTTATGTATTAATTAGGTTAGCCTTTGGGAACCAAAGTGAGTTCTGCTGCAGCAGACCTAAACATCCCTGTCCAGCAGTTCTACAGGGAGCAATGGAGCTCCCAGCATAGCACTTGAGCTCTGACAAGGGACAGACTGCCTCCTCAAGCAACTTCCTGACCCCCATATATTCAAAAAGACACCTCACACAGGAGAGCTCTGGCTGACATCTGGCAGGTATCCTTCTGAGATGAAGCTAACAGAGGGACAATAGGCAGCAATCCTTGCTGTTCAGCAGCCCTGAGGGTGATTCCCAGGCAAGCAGGGTTTAGAGTGGACTTCCAGCACTCCTGCAGCAGAGGGGCCTGAGTGTTAGAAGGAAAACTAAAAAGCAGAAAGAAACAGCTTCAATATCAACAGAAAGGACATCCATTCAGGGACCCCTTCCTAAAGTCACCAAATTCAAAGACCAAAGGTAAAAAAACCCACAAAGATGGGAAGAAACCAGCGTAAAAAGGATGAAACAACAAAAACCAGAACACCACTCCTCCTTGAAGGAATCACAACTCCTCACCAGCAAGGGAACAAAACTGGATGGAGAATGTGTTTGATGAATTGACAGAGGCAGGCTTCAGAAGGTGGGTAATAACAAACTTCTCTGAGATAGAGGAACATGTTCTAACCTAATGCAAAGAAACTAAGAACCTTGAAAAGAGGTTAGACAAAATGCTAAGTAGAATAAGCTGCTCAGAGAATAACATAAATGACTTGAGGGAGCTGAAAAACACAGCATGAGAACTTTATGAAGCATACACAAGCTTCAATAGCCAAAACAATCAAACAGAAGAAAGGATATCAGAGACTGAAGATTAACTCAATGAAATATAATGAGAAGACAAGATTAAGAAAAAAGAGTGAAAAGAAATGAAGAAAGCCTCCAAGAAATATGGGATTATGTGAAAAGACCTAATCTACATTTGATCAGTGTACCTGAATGTAATGGGGAGAATGAATCCAAGTTGGAAAACACTCTTCAAGATATTATCCAAGAGAACTTCCCCAACCTAGCGAGGCAGGCCAACATTCAAATCCGGGAAATATAGAGAGCATCACAAAGATATTCCTCAAAAAGAGCAACCCCAAGGCACATAATTGTCAGATTCACCAGGATTCAAATGAAGGAAAAAATGCTAAGGGTAGCCAGAGAGAAAGGTCAGGTTGCCCACAAAGGGAAGCCTATCAGATTCACAGCAGATCTCTTGGCAGAAATCCTACAAGCCAGAAGAGAGTGGGATCCAATATTTAACATGTTTAAAGAAAAGAACTTTCAACCCAGAATTTCATATTCAGCCAACCTAAGCTTCATAAGTGAAGGAGAAATAAAATCGTTTATGAATAAGCAATTGCTGAAAGATTTTGTCACTACCAGGCCTGCCTTACAAGGGCTCATAAAGGAAGCACTAAACACAGGAGCAACCATTAGCAGCCACTGCAAAAATGTACCAAATGGTAAAGGCCATCAATACAATGAAGAAACTGCATCAACTAACGGGCAAAAAAAAAAAAAAATGCTAATATCAAAATGGCAGGATCAAATTCACACATAACAATATTAACCTTAAATGTAAATGTGCTAAATGCCCCAATCAAAAGACACAGACTGGCAAACTGGATAAAAAGTCAAGACCCTACAGTGTGCTGTATTCAGGAGACCAATCTCGTGTGCAAAAACACACATAGACTTTAAATAAAGGGACAGAAGAAGATTTACCAAGCAAATGGAAAGCAAAAAAAAGCAGAGGTTGCAATACTGGTCTCTGATAAAACGGACTTTAAACCAACAAAGATCAAAAGAGACAAACAAGGGTATTATATAATGGTAAACAGAAAAATGCAACAAGAAGAACTAACTATCCTAAATATATATGTATCCAACACAGAAGCAATCAAATACATAAAGCAAGTTTTTAACAACCTACAAAGAGACTTAGACACCCACACAATAATAGTGGGAGATATTAACATCCCACTGTCAATATTAGACAGATCAACGAGACAGAAAATCAACAAGGATATCCAGGACTTGAATGCAGATCTGGACCAAGCAAACTTAATAGACATTTACAGAACTCTTAACCACAAATCCACAGAATATACATTCTTCTCAACACCACATCTCACTTACTCTAAAATTGACCACATAATTGGAAGTAAATCACTCTTCAGCAAAGGCAAAAGAATGGAAATCATAACAACCAGTCTTTCAGACAACAGTGCAATCAAATTAGATCACAGGATTAAGAAACTCACTCAAAACCACACAACTACATGAAAATTGAACAACCTTCTCCTGAATGACTACTGGATAAATAAGACAGAAGAAAAATGTTCTTCAAAACCAATGAGAATGAAGACACTCATACCAGAATCTCTGAGACACATTTAGAGTAGTATGTAGAGGGAAATTTATAGCACTAAATGCCACATGAAAGTGAGGAAAGATCTAAAATTGACACCCTATCATCACAGCTAAAAAAACTAGAGAAGCAAGATCAAACAAATTCAAAAGCTAACAGAAGACAAGAAATAACTAAGATCAGAGCAGAACTGAAAGAGATAGAGACACACAAAAACCCTTCTAAAAATCAATAAATCCAGAAGCTGGTTTTTTGAAAAGATCAACAAAATAGATAGACTTCTAGCCAGACTAATCAAAAAGTAAAGAGAGAGGAATTGAATAGATGTAATAAAAAATGATAAAGGGGATATCACCACAGATTCCATAGAAATACAAACTACCATCAGAGAATACTACAAACATCTCTATGCACATAAACCAGTAAATCTAGAAGAAATGGATAAATTCCTGGATACTTACACCCACCCAAGACTCAACCAGGAAGACGTTGAATCCCTGAATAGACCAATAACAAGGTCTGAAGTTGAGGCAGCAATTAATAGCCTGCAAACCAAAAAAAGTCCAGGTCCAGATGGATTCACAACTGAATTCTACCAGACGTACAAAGAGGAGCTGGTACCATTCATTCTGAAACTATTCCAAACAATACAAAAATAGGAAATCCTCCTTTACTCATTATATGAGAACAACATCATCCTGATACCAAAACCTGGCAGAGACTCAACTAAAAAAGAAAATTACAGGCCAATATCCATGATGAACAAAGAAGCAAAAGTTTTCAATAAAATACTGGCAAACTGAATGCAACAGCACATCAAAAAGCTTATCCATCACAATCAAGTAGGCTTCATCTCAGGGATGCAAATACCTGGTTCAACATATGCAAATCTATAAATGTAATCCATCACATAAAGAAAATCAAAGACAAAAACCACATGATTATCTCAAAAGATGCAGAGAAGGCCTTCAACAAAATTCAACAGCACTTTATGCTAAAAACTATCAATAAACTAGGTATCGATGGAACGTATCTCAAAATAATAAAAGCTATTTATGACAAATCCACAGTCAATATCATACTGAATGGGCAAAAACTGGAAGAATTCCGTTAGAAAACTGGCACTAGACCAGGGCACCCTCTCTCACCATTCCTATTCAACATAATAATGGAATTTCTAGCCAAAGCAATTAGGCAAGAAAAAGCAATAAAGGGTATTCGGTTAGCAAAAGAGGAAGTCAGATTGTCTCTATTTGCAGACAACATGATTGTATATTTAGAAGACCCCATTGTCTCAGCCCAAAATCTCCTGAAACTGATAAGCAACTTCAGCAAAGTCTCAGGATACAAAATCGATGTGCAAAAGTTATAAGCATTCCTATACACCAATTACAAACAGAGAGCCAAATCATGGGTGAACTCCCATTCACAATTGCTACAAAAAGAATAAAATACCTAGGAATACAACTAACAAAGGACACAAAGGACCTCTTCAAGGAGAACTATGAATCACTGCTCAAGGAAATAAAAGAGGACACAAACAGATGGAAAAACATTCCATGCTCATGGTTAGGAAGAATCAATATCATGAAAACGGCCATATTGCCCAAAGTAATTTATAGATTCAATGCTACGTCCATCAAACTACCATTGACCTTCTTGACAGAACTGGAAAAAAAACACCTCAAACTTCATATGGAACCAAAGGAGAGGCTAGATAGCCAAGACAATCCTAAGCAAAAGGAACAAATCTGGAGGCATCGTGCTACCTGACTTCAAACTATACTACAAAGCTACAGTAATCAAAACAGCATGGTACTGGTACCAAAACAAAGATATAGACCAATGTAACAGAACAGAGGCCTCAGAAGTAACAACACCCATCTACAACCATCTGATCTTTGACAAACCTGACAAAAACAAGCAATGGGAAAAGGATTCCCTATTTAATAAATGCTGTTGGGAAAACTGGCTAGCCATGTGCAGAAAGCTGAAACTGGACCCCTTCCTTACACCTTATAAAAAAATTAATTCCAGATGAATTAAAGATTTAAACATAAGATCTGTTGCCATAAAAAACCTAGAAGAAAACCCAGGCAAAACCATTCGGGACATAGGCACAGGCAAGGACTTCATGACTAAAACACTAAAAGCAATGGCAACAAAAGCCAAAATAGGCAAAAGGGATCTAATTAAACTTGAGAGCTTCTGTACAGCAAAAGAAACAATCATTAGAGTGAACTGGCAACCAACAGAATGGGAAAAAATTTTGCAAGCTACCCATCTGACAAAGGGCTAATATCCAGAATCTACAAAGAACTAAAACAAATTTACAAGAAAAAAATAACCCCATCAAAAAGCAGGTGAAGGATACGAAAGGATGCTTTTCAAAAGGAGACATTTATGCAGCCAACAAACATATGAAAAAAATGCTCATCATCACTGGTCATTAGAGAAATGCAAATCAAAAAACCACGATGAGATACTATCTCATGCTAGTTAGAATGGTGATCATTGAAAAATCAGGAGACAACAGATGCTGGAGAAGATGTAGAGAAATAGGAACACTTTCACACTATTGGTGAGAGTGTAAATTAGTTCAACCATTGTGGAAGACAGTGTGGCGGTTCCTCAAGGATCTAGAAATAGAAGTTCCATTTGACCCAGCAGTCCCATTACTGGGTATATATCCAAATGTTTATAAATTGTTGTATTATAAAGACACATGCACACATATGTTTATTACGGCACTGTTTACAATAGCAAAGACCTGGAACCAACCCAAATACCCATCTATGATAGACTGGATAAAGAAAATCTGGCACATATACACCATGGAATACTATGCATCCATAAAAAAGGATGAGTTCATGTCCTTTGCAGGGACATGGATGAGGCTGGAAAGCATCATTTTCAAGAAACTGACACAAGAACAGAAAACCAAAGACCGCATATTCTCACTCATAGGTGGGTGTTGAACAATGAGAACACATGGACACAGGGAGGGGAACATCACACAGTGGGATCTGCTGGGGTCTGGGGGGTTAGGGGGTGGGGAAATTGGGGAGGGATAACATTGTGAGGAATTCCTAATGTAGGGAACAGGGGGATGGAGGTAGCAAACCACCATGGCAAGTATATGCCTATGTAACAATAGTAACAATCCTGCAATATCTGCACATGTACCCTAGAAATTAAAGTATAATAAAAAATGTATTTAAAGAAAGGAGATCTTAAATGAACAACTCAAGGAACTAAAAAAAAAATGAAAACTGAAGCTCAAGTTAGCAGAAGGAAGGAAATAACGATTAAAACAAAATTAAAGAAAACAGAAAAACAATTTAAAAATCAATAAAACAAGAGTTGGAATTTATTAAAAATCAACAAATTTGGCAATAAAATCAGAAATTAAAGAGGAGACATTATAACTGAAGCAACAGATACAAAAAGTATCGTGAGGGACTATTAGAAAAAATTATATATACCAACAAATAGGATAACCTAGAAGAAATGGATCAGTTTCTAGAAACATACAATCTGCCAAAACTAAATCATGAAGAAATAGAAAACTTGAACAGGTCAATAATGAATAAGATTCAAACAGTAAATAAATACCTCCCAACAACAACAAAAATATCTCAGAACCAGATGGCTTTATTGGTAAATTCTATTAAACATTTAAAGAAAAACAAACAGCAATCCTTCTTAAACCTTTCAAAAAATTGAAGTAGAGAGAAAATTCCAAATTTGTTTTATGAAGCCAGCATCATCCTGATACCAAAGTCAAAGACACTGTAAGAAAAGAAAACTTCAGGCCAATATCCCAGATGAATATAGATGCACAAATCCTCAACAAAATACTATAAAACTAAATCCAATAGCACATTATAAAAAATCATACAGTACGATCAGGTGGGACTTATATCTGGGATGCAAAGACAGTTAAATATATGCAAATCAATTAATGTGACCGATGGATAAAAATAACATGATCATTTTGATGAATGCAGAAAGGACATTTGACAAAATTTAACACAATTACATAATGAAAATTCTCATCAAACTATATACAGCAGGGATTTATCTCCCCATAATAAAAATCATATCTGAGAAGCTCATAGCTAACATCATTCACAATAGTGAAAAATTGAAAACCATTCCTCTAGCTTCAAAAATAAGGCAAGTATACTCACTCTCACTACTTCTATTCACATAGTACTGGAAGTTCTAGCGAGAGAAGTTAGGCAATTAAAGTCATTTCAAATCAAAAAGTAAGAAGAAAATTACCTTGTTTGCATACAGCATGATCTTAAATCTTAAATCTTGGAAATCCCAAAGACTACACACACACACACACACACACACACACGTTAGAACTAATAAAACAATACAGGAAAGTTGCAAAATACAAATTCAACACATAAAAATTAGTAGCGTTTATATATAGTAACAATGAACTATCCAAAAAGCAATTAAGAAAACCATCACATTTATAATAGCATAATAAAGAATAAAATCCTTAGGAGTATACTCAACCAAAAAGGTGAAAGACTTGTATACTAAAAACTACTTATCACTGATGCAAGAAATTTAAATTGATGCAAATACATGGAAAGATATCTTGTTCATAGGATGGAAGGTTTAATGATGCTTTAATGTCCATACTACCCAAAGCAATGAACTGATTCAGTGCATCCCTATCTAAGTCCCAATGACAATTTTTGCAGAAATAAAAAAAAATCATAACATTTTTATAGAACCAGAGAAGACTGAATAACCAAAACAACCTTGAGGGAAAAAAGCACATAACCTGAGACATAGCGATTATGTTAATGATTTTATAATATATTACGAAACTATGTTAATTAAAACAGTGTGGTTCTGATATAAAAAGACAAAACAGACATTTAAGACAGAATTGACATCCCTGAAATAAATCTACATGTATACAGTCAACTGATCTTTGAAAAGAATGCCAAGAATACACACAGGGAAGAGAATATGCAATGGGGAAATTTCACATATATTATTGTTGATACTGAATATCCACATGCAAAAGAATGAAATTTGGCCCTTATAAAAAAAGAAAAAAAGGTCTCAAAACAGCTTACCAACAATATAGAAAGTGAAACTGTAAAACTCCCAGAAAAAACGTAGGAGAAAAGCTTCATGATGTCATGTCTGGCAGTGCTTTCTTGAGTATGACAACAAAGGCATGGACAACAGAATAGCTAAATGATAACACATGGACACATAGAGGAGAATAACACACAGTGTGCTTATTGGAGGGTAGAGGGTGGTGATGAAATAATCTGTGCAGCAAACAACCATGACACAAGTTTGCCATATAATAAACCTGCACATATACTCCTACACTTAAAATAAAAGTTAAAAGGAAAAAATAAAGGGAGATTATCTCAAACTAAAAGCTGCTGCACAGAAAATTAAAAAAATCAGTGGATTAAAAAGGCACCATATAGAATGAGGGAAAATATTTGATTCGAAAGACATATATCTGATGAGCAGTTAATATTCAAAATATACAAGTAACAACTCAACAGACAAAAAACAAATAATCTAATTACAAACTGGGCAAAGAACTTGAATAGGCATTTATCTAAAGAAGACATACAAATGCCAACAATTATGTGAAAAGATGCTCAACATCACCGGTCATCAGGGAAATGCAAATTTCCTGAAACTACCATAAAATATCACCTCATACCTGTGAGAATGGCCATTACCAAAAAACAAACAAACAAAAAACAAAAGATAACTTGTTTTGGCAAGAATGTGAAGAAACTGGAAGCTTTGTGAACTCTTATAGGAAAGGTAATTTGTGCAGCCACTATAGAAAACAGTATGATGGCTCCTAAAAAAATAAAAATGAAATTACCATGTGATCCAGCAATCTCACTTCTGGATATACATCAAAAATTATTGAAATCAGGATCCTGAAGATCCTGTGTTCACTGCAGCATTATTCACAATAGCCAAGATCAGAAACAACCTAAATGTCCATCCACAGATGAACAGATAAACAAAATATGGGATATATGCACAAGAAAATATTATTCAGCCTTTAAAAAGAAAGAAATTCTGCTGTGACAACATAGAAGAGCCTGAAGGACATTATTCAGGCTCAAGTTAAATAATCCCAGTCATAGAAAGATTAATACTGCTTGATTCCACATATATGAGGTATCTGTAATAGTCAAACTCATAGATACAGAGAGTGGAATGGTAGTTGCCAGGAGCTAGGGGAAAGGAAAAATGGAAAGTTGCTGGTTAATGAGTATAAAGTTTTTGTTACGCAAGATGAGTATGTTCTGGAGATCAGCTGTGCAACCAATATTGTACTGTGCACTTTAAAATTTGGTACAAAGGTAATCTCATGATAAGTGTCCTTACCAATAAAAAAAGAAAAAGTAAACAAAAACAGTCACATCATATTTCGTGTAACATTATGAGAAGATAAATATAACCACCAGGAATATTTTCAATTGACTCTGCAATTGCCAGTAATAAACATACACAGTGAACTGTTTGGAGGCAGAATACTATTTTCATTGCTCTTATTGACAATAAACAAAAGAATGCTCCTGGAATAAGGTATTTCATTTATGATTTTATTTTATTGTAATTCATTTCCTGCTTATGAAATATTTGAAGTAGCTCATTCTTTATATGGTAAATTATTTGTTTCTTATTTGTATGGAAATTTGATTATTGATTCATTCTCTAAATCTTTTATAATATAGGAAAAAAATTCTAGATCACTGTAAAATGTGTGAGCATGCCCTCTGAGTTCTGCAACTAAAGTGTTCCTCATCTTTTCATTGTCTTAAATGCCTATTCAAACTTTGAAACATTTTATTTTATTTCATTTCATTTTATTTTAGAGACAAAATCTTGCTCTGTCACCCAGGCAGGAGTGCAGTGGTGCAATCTCAACTCACTGCAATCTCCACCTCCAGGGTTCAAGTGATTCTCCTGCCTCAGCCTTCGGGGTATCTGGGACTACAGAAACATGTTACAGCCCCTGACTAATTTTTGTATTGTTAGTAGAGACGGGGTTTCGTCACATTGGCCAGTCTGGTCTCAAACTCCTGATCTTAAGTGACTGGCCTAGTTCGGCCTTCCAGAGTGCTGGGATTACAGGTGCGAGCCACCGTTCCTGGCCCTGAAGCATTTTAAAATGCAAAACTTTTCTTGATTCTACAGGTAACCATGCAGGAAGAATTTGTTCCCTTTTCCACTTTCAAATATGTATATATTTATTTCTAGTATGTATAATGGAAATATATAGGTTTAAGAGCTCGGGGGAACAAAAAAAACATATTGAAATCCTAAGTCTGCTATGTATTTGCAGTGTGAGTCTGAACTGAGGATTTTTGCACCTCCATTCTCTCATTTGCTAAATGGAATACTGCCATTTCCCTCGCAAGGTTGGTATGTGTCATTTATGAAAGAATATATGCTAAATCTCAACAAAGTTCATTTTCACTCTTATGTAACATTTTTAGTGTTTGCATTTATAGTTACCATAAAATTTTCATCCTGCTATAATATTTTATCAGTTTACTTGAGGTCAGAGAGTGTGTTTTATTCATTCTGGTATCTAATTTGACTCAGTGAGTTTGGGAAATCAGTTGATGTGCTCCAACCTCTGGAAATCAAAAAGATCAGAAATTTCTTGCCCAATTAATTCCTAAAAGTCAGTGTGTGTATAGTGGCTGGAGTGTCTGCTAGAGTATTTGTATCCACAGTGCATTATCCCTGATACATAGGCATTAATTCCTCAAGAGGTGCTTGTTGATGATGTTTGGGGAAAAAAAAATGGATTTTGTTGCCTCTTTCCAATTTGGAAAATATATAATGGATTTTTTTACAGTCTTATTACATAAAGTTTTTATTCCTTTATGTCTGACATCTCATTAGTGTCGAAGTCAGTCTGAATGGTGTCTCTCAACTCCTTGTGACTCTGAAAAATCACCAGGGACCATCCTTATTGGCAATTCCATGTAGACCCCCAACACACAGGAGAAATGTAAATTGAGTGATAGTCTCTAAAGAAAATCTGCCACTTGGAGAGTGACTCCTAGGGCATAAATCCAGGTTGGACAGTTCAGCCTTGCAGAGTCCAGACTGCAGCTGCTCTGGAAGGTCTTCACTGTGGGATAGTCCTGAGATCTTTAGGAAACAACATTTACATGTTGGTCTCTCACATATTTCTAGTCTTCTCTTATTTATCACACCCTCTAACAAAATTACTCCAAGAGGATTTTGAAATCTCTAGTAAGAACTATGCCAAGTTCAAAGTATTTTCCTAAGATAATTACAGACAAAATGTCTTGGGCATTATTTTAGAGTTGGGAAGATTAGATTGAAGAGAGATCAATAATTTAGTATTGTAGATTTTTTATTGATGCCAGAACATTAGGGGAAACAAACTTTTACACTGTAATTAACAATCCTTCTTTGGATGAAGATGGTATGCTAGGGAAGAGAGGAAGGGCAAGAAGTGACTCAGTTAATGCCTGTTACAGTTGCTATTACTATTGTTTTGACTTGTTACAGCTGTTACTCCTATTGTTTCTAAAAAATAATTAAAGCATGAAGATGTTAAAACATGTTCATAATTGTATGGAAAAATTGAATCTCTGCTCCTATATTTTTCTGTGGCCATACAGTCAATCTGTTATGATTGTTAACATCAATTAAACTATTTACATTTGTTTTGCCCATAGTCTGTAGCAACCCAACCATGTTCTCTCACAAATAACAATGTTTCTAAATGTCCAAAAGATGTAGCAGCTAAGCCATACAAGTTCACCATAGAAGGGATCTGCATGTTTTCAGCGCACACACACACACACACACACACACACACACACACACACACTTTCATACATACCCATGAATGTTTTTCTTATTTTTCCCTACCTAAAACAGTAGGTATTAAACACCAATTAACTTACATTCTTAAAGAAAGGCAATGAAAATTTGCAAGTCTGAAATATATTTTGATCATACCTAGAATTGTTGACATTATTTTAAAGAAGATAATGTCCTAGGAGCACACAGAGGTTTTATTATTCTTCTATAAATATTGTCTCATATAACATTTTGTCAAATATATTAAGTGCTTTACTTATAAATATTACTTTGTAGCATAATCATTTAGTAGGTACATCATTTAGATTCCACTTACTAAGTAAAAGAAAGGATGATTTCATTACCCAAATTAATGCTAACCACATAAATTATGTAGTCCTTAATTATGCTTTAAAATATTGTATCAATTCATAGCAGAAAGACATTTCCTGCTTTTTATAAGTTAATCAAATAATGTTAAGTAGTTGTCAGTAACATATTTCTTTGGGTCTCAAACAAGCATCTAACTATATAGAGCAGTAAGTGGGGAAAAATCACTTAAAAGGCAATCCTGTAAGGCTAAAGTAGAAAACCGTACAAATCAACATATGTATTACCTTGAAATGGAAAATATGAATTAATTGTTACAAAGCAGAAACTCACAAATTGGCAAGAAAGAATGTTATAGAAAGTAAACTAGTACAAGCTAATCTGAAACCACCAGTTTCCATCTCCAGTAGGATTGAATAATTAAAATAATTTAATTATTTTCCAGTCAATAATTACAGTTTATTATCCTTTCTTGACTTTTCACTTAAAATCTTACTGATGAAATTTTTATACAACATCACTAGTAAAACTATATTTACCCAAAAGCCAATCTAAAAGAGCTCCCAATAGTTAAAGCTAAAACAATTTGAGCAATTTATCTCTTTCCCTTATGGATCATACTTTCAATGTTGTGTTTAAGAATTCTTCATCTATTAGACACCTATCTCTTGCCATATACAAAAATCAAATTAAAATAGATTAAAAAATTACACTGAATACCTCAAAACGTGGAGCTACTAAAAGAAAACATTGGAGAAAATTCAGGACATTGATCTAAGCAAAAATTTCTTAAGCAATACACCACAAGCATAGGCAACCAAAGCAAAAATGGACAAATGGGATCACCTCAAGTCAAAAAGCTTCTGCACAGCAAATAATACAATCAACAAAGTGAAGAGACAACCCACAGAATGGGAGAAAATATTTGAGAGCTACCCATCTGACAAGAGGTTAATATCCAGTATACATAAGGAGGTGAAACAACTCTATAGGGAAAAAAAAAATCGAATAATCCAGTGAAAACATAGGCAAAAGACTTGAATAGACACTTCTCAGAAGAAGACATACAAATGGCAAACCAAAATATATAAAAACTATTCAACATCATTGATCATTAGAGAAATGCAAAGCAAAACCACAATGGGATATCACCTCAATGCAGTTTAAATGGTTTGTATTTAAAAGACAGGCAATAACTAATACTGTTATGGACATGGAGAGAAAGGAACTCTTGTATACTAGTGGTGGGAATGTAAATTAGCACAAGCACTGTTGAGAACAGTTTGGAGGTTGCTGAAAAAACTAAAACTAGAGCTACCATATGATCCAGGAATGCCACTGCTGGGTATGTACCAAAAGAAAAGAAATTAAAATATCAAAGAGATATCTTCACTCCTATGTTTGCTGCAACACTGTTCACAATAGCCAAAATTTGGAAGCAACCTAAGTGTCCATCAACAGATGAATGGATAAAGAAAATTTGGTACATACACACAATGGAACACTATTCAGCCATAAAAAAAGGAGATCCAATCATTTGCAACAACATGGATAGAACTAAAGATCATTATGGTAAGTGAAATAAGCTAGGCATGGAAAGACAAACATCACATTTTCTGACTTATTTGTGGGATCTAAAAATCAAAACAATTGAACTCATGGACATAAAGGTAGAAAGATCGTTATGGGAGGCTGGGAAAGGTAGTGGGGCACTAGGGATAGGGTAGAGGTAGGGATGGTTAATGGGTAAAAAAGAAATAGAAAGAATGAGAAAAAACTACTATTTGATAGCACAATGGGGTGACTATACTCAATAATGATGGTACATTTTAAAATAACTTAAAAAGTGTAATTGGATTGTTTGCAACTCAGTGGATAAGTGCTTAAGGGAATGGATACCCCATCCCTCATGATGTGCTTATTTCACACTATATTTCTGTATCAAAAGTTTACATATACCCCATAAATAAATGCATCTGCAATGTACCCACATAAATTAAAAATTAAAAAAAAATTTAGAAAGAAATTCTTCATCTAACACCAGGCCACAAAAATTTTCTCCTATATTTTCTTTCAATAGTTTTATAGCTTTATATTTTACATTCAGATACTGGATCCTCCTGAGTGAATTTTGTATATGGTATAACTCTTAGGCCAAGGCTGATTTGAGTGACATATGAATCATGAATTGTTCTAAAAAATTTGTTGAAAAGATATTTTTTCATTAATTCCTTTCTCATATTTAAAAACAATCAAACGGCCATATCTATACAGACATATTACAGTGCTATCTTTTCTGTTACCTTGATCACTGTGTGTATCTCTGATGATGTCACTGTATCTTAATTACTACAGCGTTATACTAAATCTGAAAATTAAGTAATGTTATTCCTCCTAATGGAGTTTCCAAATGGATAAGGAAAACCCATTTAGAGGAATAACATTACTTAATTTTACATTTACTATGATTCTCAGTTAAGATGGCCTAATAGGAATAGCTCTAGTCTGCAAGACCAACACAGAAGGTGGGTGATTTCCAACTGAGGTACCCAGTTCATATCACTGGGACTGGTTACACAGTGAGGGCAGCCCACAGAGGTCAAGCAGAAGCCGGGTGGAGCGCTGCCTCATCAAGGAAGCACAAGGGGTCAGGGAACTCCCTCCCCTAGCCAAGGGAAGCCACAAGGGACCGTGTCATGAGGAACAGTGCTATCCAGCCCAGATACTATGCTTTTCCCACAATCTTTGCAACCCACAGACCAGGAGATTTTTTCAAGTGCCTACACTACAAGGGTTTCAAGCACAAAACTGGGCTGCCATTTGGGCGGACACCAAGCTAGCTGCAGGAGTTTTTTTCATACTCCAGTGGCACCTGGAATGCCAGCAAGACAGAAATGTTCACTCCCCTGGAAAGGGGGTGAAGCCAAAGAGCCAAGTGGCCTTGATCAGCGAATCCCACCCCCACAGAGCCCAGCAACCTAACATCCAGTGGCTTGAAATTCTCGCTGTCAGCACAGCAATCTGAAGTTGACCTGGGACACTCAAGCTTGGAGGGTGGAGGGGCGTCCACCATTACTGGGACTTGAGTGGGTGGTTTTCCCCTCACAGTGTACACAAAGCCTCCAGGAAGTTCAGACTGGGTAAAGCCCACCTCAGCACTTCAAAGCCGCTGTAGCCAGATTCCTCTCTAGATTTCTTCTCTCTAGGCAGGGCATCTCTGAAAGAAAGGCAGCAGCCCCACTCAGGGCTTATAGATAAAACTCTCCTCTCCCTGGGACAGAGCACCTGGGGGAAGGAGCAGCTGTGGGTGCAGCTTCAGCAGACTTAAACATTCCTGCCTGCTGGCTCTGACAAGAGCAAATCTCCCAACATAGCACTCAAGTTCTGCTAAGGGGCAGACTGCCTCCTCAAGTGGGTCCCTGACTCCCCTGGCCTCCTGACAGGGAGACACCTCCCAGCAGGGGTCAACAGACCCCTCATAGAGGAGCACTCCAGCTGGCATCTGGTGGCTGCTCCTCTGGGACAAAGCTCCAGAGGAAGGAACAGGCAACCATCTTTGTAGCCTCTGCTGTTCTGCAGCCTCCACTGGTGATACTCAGGCAAACAGGGTCTGGAGTGGCCCTCCAGCAACTCCCAAATACCTGCAGAAGAGGGTCCTGACTGTTGGAAGGAAAACTAACAAACATAAAACAATAGCATCAGCATTGACAAAAAGGATGACCACACAAAAACACCCTCCAAGGCCACAAACAGCAAAGACCAAAGGTATTAAATCCATGAAGATGAGGAAAAACCAGTGCATAAAGTCTGAAAATTCCAAAAACCAGAATGCCTCTTCTTCTCCAAAAGATTGCAACTCCTTGCCAGCAAGGGAACAAAACTGGAAGGAGGATGAGTTTGATGAATTGACAGAAGTAGGCTTCAGAAGGTGGGTAATAACAAACTCCTCCGAGCTAAAGGAGAATGTTCTGACCTAATGCAAGGAAGCTAAGAACCTTGATAAAAGGTTAGAGGAATTGCTAACTAGAATAACCAGTTTAGAGAAGAACATAAATGACCTGATGGAGCCAAAAAACAGCACAACAACTTCATGAAGCATGCACAAGTATCAATAGCCAAATCAATCAAGTAGAAGAAGGGATATCAGAGATTGAAGATCAACTTAATGAAATAAAGAATGAAGACAAGATTAGAGAAAAAAGAATGAAAAGGAATGAACAACGCCTGCAAGAAATATGGGACTATATGAAAGGACCAAACCTACGTTTGATTAGTGTACATGCAAGTGATGGGGAGACAGGAACCAAGTTGGAAAACGCTCTTCAGGATATTATCCAGGAGAACTTCCTCAACCTAGAAAGAAAGGCCAACATTCACATTCAGGAAATATAGAGAATACCAAAAAGATACTGCTCAAGAAGAGCCACCCAAGACACACAATCATCAGATACACCTTTGACATAAAGGAAAAAATGTTAAGGGCAACCAGAAAGGTCGAGGTACCCACAAAAGTAAGCCCATCAGACTAGCAGTGGAACTCTCTGCAGAAACTCTACAAGCCAGAAGAGAGTGGGAGCCAATATTCAACATTCTTAAAGAAACGAATTTTTAACCCAGAATGTCACATCCAGCCAAACTAAGCTTCATAAGTGAAGGAGACATAAAATCCTTTGCAGACAAGCAAATGCTGAGAGAATTTGTGTCTACCAGGCCTGTCTTACAAGAGTTCTGAAGGAAGCACTAAATATGGAAAGGAAAAACCTAGCAGACACTGTAAAAACTAACCAAAATGTAAAGACCATCAACACTGTGAATACACTGCATCAACTAATGGGCAAAATAACCAGCTAACGTCATAATGACAGGATCAAATTCACATATAAAAATATTAACCTAAACATAAATGGGCTAAATGCCCCAATTTAAAGGCACAGACTGGCAAACTGGATAAAGTGTCAAGACCCATCAGTGTGCTGTATTCAGGAGACGTATCTCACCTGCAAAGACACATATAGCACATATAGGCTCAAAATAAAGGGATGATTTATTATACATCATATATATATATATATATATATATATATATATATATATATATATATCTTATAAAGGGATAATGAAGATTTACCAAGCAAATGGAAAGCAAATAAGCAGGAGTTGCAATCCTAGGCTCTGATAAAACAGACTTTAAACCAACAAAGATCAAAAGAGACAAAGAAGGGTATTACATAACAGTAAAGGGATCAATGCAACGAGAAGCACAAACTACCCTAAACATATATGCACCCAATACAGGAGCACCTATATTCATAAAGCAAGTTCTTAGAGACCTACAAACAGACTTAGACTCCCACATAATAATAAAGGGAGACTTTAACATCCCACTATCAATATTAGACAGATCAATGAGACAGAAAATTAACAAAGATATTCAGGACTTGAACTCAGATCTGGACCAAGAGGACCTAATAGACATCTATAGAACTCTCCAGCCCAAATCAACAGAATACACATTTTTCTCAGCACCACACAGCACTTATTTTAAAATTGACCACATAATTGGAAGTAAAACACTCCTAAGCAAACAAAAAAGAACAGAAATCATAGCAGTCTCTCAGAGCACAGTGCAAACAAATTAGAACTCAGGATTAAGAAGCTCACTCAAAACTGTACTGCATGGAAACTGAACAACCTGCTCCTGAATGACTACTGGGTAAATAATAAAATTAAGGCAGAAATAGATAAGTTCTTTGAAACAGATGAGAACAAAGACACAGTGTACCAGAATCTCTGGGACACAGTTAAAGTAATGTTTAGAGGGAAATTTATAGTACTAAATGCCCACAGGAGAAAGCAAGAAGGATCTAAAATCAACACCCTAACAATAATTAAAAGAGCTAGAGAAACAAGAGCAAACAAATTCAAAAGCTAGCAGAAGGCAAAAACTAAGATCAGAACAGAACTGAAGGAGATAGAGATACAAAAAAACCTTCAAAAACTCAATGAATCCAGGAGCTGGCTTTTTGAAAAGATCAACAAAATAGATAGACCGCTAGCCGGACTAATGAAGAAAAGAGAGAAGAATCAAATAGACACAATAAAAAATGATAAAGCGGAGATCACAACTGATCCCACAGAAATACAAACTAACATTTGACAATACTATAAACACCTCTACACAAATAAACTAGAAAATCTAGAAGAAATGGATAAATTCCTGGACACATACACCCTCCCAAAACTAAACCAGGAAGAAGTCAAATCCCTGAAAAGACCAATAACAAGTTCTGAAATTGAGGCAGTAATTAATAGCCTACCAACCAAAAAAAAAAAAGCCAAAGACCAGAAGGATTCACAGCCAAATTCTACCAGAGGTAAAAAGAGGAGTTGGAACCATTCTTTCTGAAACCATTCCAAACAATAGAAAAAGAAGGATTCCACCCTAACTCATTTTATGAGGCCAACATCATCCTGATACCAAAACCTTGTGCGCGCACACACACACACACACACACACACACAAATTTCAGGTCAATATTCCTGATGAACATGAGTGTGAAAATCTTCAATAAAATACTGGCAAACTAAATCTAGCAGCACATTAAAAAGCTTACCCACCACAACCAAGTTGACTTCATCCCTAGAATGCAAAGCTGGTTCAACATATGCAAATCAATAAATGTAATCCATCACATAAACAAAACCAAAGACAAAAACCACATGATTATCTCAGTAGATGCATAAGAGGTCTTCAATAAAATTCAACACCCCTTCATGCTAAAAACACTCAATAACCTAGGTATTGATGGAATATATCTCAAAATAATAAGAGCTATTTATGACAAACCCACAGCTAATATCATACTGAATGGGCAAAAGCTGGAAGCATTTGTAAATTAGTTCAACCATTGTGGAAGACAGTGTAGCAATTCCTCAAGGATCTGGAACAATAAATACCATTTGACCCAGCAATCCCATCACTGGGTGCTTTGAAAACCAGCACAAAACAAGGATGCCATTTCTCACCACTCCTATTCAACATAGTATTGGAAGTTCTGGCCAGGGCAATCAGACAAGAGAAAGAAATAAAGTGTTCAAAAGAAAAGAGAGGAAGTCAATTTGTCTCTACAGCTAGTGCTCGACTTACGACCACGGTCGGGACCGCGGACTGGTCGTAACATGATTCGGTCATAAGTTGAGTAGGCTATATGTACAGTTGAAATGGTGCACGCAGAGATGGTAGTGCTGCCGGAAGCTGGTCCGCACTGTCGTATGCCCAGCTGGGCAACATTTGCACTGCCAGACGTGGAGCAGCCATGGCTAGCGATTGTGGTCATAAAGTCGAATGGTCGTAAGTTGCATAGGTGGTAAGTTGATCAATACCTGTATTTGCAGATGGCATGATATTATATTTAGAAAACACCATCGTCCCAGTCCAGAAACTCCTTCAGCTGATAAGCAGCTTCAGCAAAGTCTCAGCATACAAAATCAATGTGCAAAAATCACAAGCACTCCTATATGCAAATAATAGACTAACATAGAGCCAAATCATGAATAAACTATCATTTACAATTGCTACAAAAAGAATAAAATACCTAGGAAAAAAACTTACAAGGGATGTGAAAGAACCTCTTCAAAAAGAACTAGAATCCACTGCTCAAGGAAATAAGAAAAGACACAAACAAATGCAAAAACATTCCATGCTCATGGATAGGAAGAGTAAATATGAAAATGGCCATAGTGCCCAAGTAATTTGTACATGAAATGCTATTCCCATCAAGCTACCCTTGACTTCCTTCAAAGAATTAGAAAAGAATACCTTAAATTTCATATGGAACCAAACAAGAGTCTACATAGCCAAAACAGTCCTAAGCAAAAATAACAAAGCTGGAGACTTCACATTACCTGACTTCAAATTATACTACAAGGCTACAGTAACCAAAACAGCATGGTATTGGTACCAAACAGATATATAGACAAATAGAACAGAACAGAGGCCTCAGAAATAACACCACACATATACAAACATCTGATCTTTGACAAACCTGACTAAAACAAGCAATGGGGAAAGGATTCCCTATTTAATAAATGGTGTTGGAAAAACTGGCTAACCATATGCAAAAAACTGGCTAGCCATATGCAGAAAACTGAAACTGGACCCCTTCCTTACATTGTACACCAAAAATAACTCAAGATGGATTAAATATTTAAACATAAGACCTAAAACCATAAAAACCCTAGAAAAAAACCTAGGCAATACCACTCAGGACATAGACATGGGCAAAGACTTCATGACTAAAACACCAAAGTAAGTGCAACAAAAGTCAAAACTGACAAATGGGATCTAATTAAACTACAGAGCTTCTGCAAAGTAAAAGAAGCTACCATCAGAGTAAACAGGCAACCTAGAGAATGGGAAAAACATTTTGCAATCTATCCATCTGACAAGGGGCCAATATCCAGAATCTACAAAGAACTAAAACAAGAAAAAAACAAACAACCCCATCAAAAAGTGGGCAAAAGATATGAACAGACACTTCTCAAAAGGGGACGTTTATGCAGCCAACAAACATATGAAGAAAAGCTCATCATCACTGGTCCTTAGAGAGATGCAAATCAGAACCACAATGAGATACAATCTCATGCCAGTTAGAATGGCAATCTTTAAAAAGTCAGGAAACAACAGATGCTGGAGAGGATGTGGAGGAATAGGGATGCTTTCACACTGTTGGTGGGAGTGTTAATTAGTTCAACCATTGTGGAAGACAGTGCGGGATTCCTCAAGGATCTAGAACCAGATATACCATTTGACCCAGCAATCCCATTACTGGGTATATACCCAAAGGATTATAAATCATTCTAGTATTAAGTCACATGTACACGTCTGTTTATTGCAGCGCTATTCACAATAACAAAGACTTGAAAGCAACCTAAATGGCCATCAGTGTTAGACTGGATAAAGAAAATGTGGCATATATATACCATGGAATACTATGCAGCCATAAAAAATAATGAATCCATGTTCTTTACAGGGATCTGGATGAAGCTGGAAACCATCATTCTCAGCAACCTAATACAAGAACAGAAAACTAAACACCGCATGTTCTCACTCATAAGTAGGAGTTGAACAATGAGAACGTATGGGCACAGGGAGGGGAACATCACAGACTGGGGCCTGTCAGCAGATGGGTAGCTAGGAGACAGATAGCATTAGGAGAAGTACCTAATGTAGATGATGGGTTGATGGGTGCAGCAAACCACCATGGCACATGTATATCTATGTAGCAAACCTGCACATTCTGCACATGTATCCCAGAATATAAAGTATGATTTAAAAAGAAAGTAAAAAGAAATATACTACAATGCTAATTTTCATTTTAAGATTTACAATACCAAAGTCCTGGCTGGTTTGAATAAATGTTTGAATAACTAAATAAATAAACCTTTTTTCAGTATAATTAATAGATATACAAGAAATGAGGAAAATATAAAATCACCATTAGAACACAATAGTAACAACTGCTGTAGGCAATGTCCACTAATAAATGTTATAATTTGTATTGGATGAAACTTTAAGGAGAAACAGGATAGTTTCACAACTTCTAGGTGTCTTTGCAAAATATTTATAAGTTACTGTGGTGGTCTTAATATATATTTTCAAAAATATACTCCTTCCTTCAGGAGGTAAACTTCAATTGTCCTCTCAGGTGTGGATTGGATTTCATAACTCACTTTTAAGTAGAACATGGAAAGGTAAGAAAATAATAATAATGATTTTGAAGTGGAGAAACCTGGATGGCAGCACTTTCACCAAATGCTTATGGTTAACATCACCAGTAACAGGCATCTAATATTAGGTACCCAATAAGATGGAGTGAAAAGGACCTACCACCTCTGTGAGATTCTTTCCAATAATGCATAACCTCACACTAATCATGAGAAAACACCACACAACCCCAAATGGCTACAAAATACGGATCATTACTCTTCTAAAATGTCAAGATCATGGAAGACAAGGAAAGACTGGGGAAGTGTCATAGATTGGAGGGGACTGCAGAGATAGGAAGACTAAATGCAACATGGCATCTTGCATTAAATCAGGGAATAAAAAGCCAGTAGAAAAACTGACGGAAACCAAATAAAATGTCCAGTTTACTTAATATTATTGTACCAGTGTTAATTTCTTAGGTTTAAGAAATACACCATGGTTATGTATGTTGTTAACAATTGGGGAAGATTTATGAAGAATATACATTAATCTCTGTACCGTATTTGTAACTGTGTAAATCTAAAATTATTTCAAAATAAAAGACTAAGAAACCACATTTCCCTTTCTAAGTTATAAATAAAGCATTAACAATCAAATAAATTAACATTCTCTTTGTTTATATTCTCCATCAGATGAATTAACTAAAAGTAAAACACAATCCTTAGATAAAACTAAAATATTTCCATTTTAATTAAGTTAGTAGCATCCCACAGTGACTAAGAATTTCATATTGCATATATAGTAGTCTCGTCTTATCCACATAAAATGCATTCCAAAATTCGCAGTGGAATGAAATCACTGATAGTCCTGAAAACTATGTATACTGTTTTTTTTTTCTATACATATATAGCTATGATTAAGTTTAGTTTATAATTAGGCATAGTAAGACATTAACAGCAATACTAATAATAAAATAGAACCATTATAACAATATACTCTAATAAAAGTTATGTGAATATGGTCTTTTTCTTTCCCTTTCAAAATACCTTACAGAACAGTAGTTTAGTACCGCAGGTAACAGAAACTGCAGAAAGCAAAACTGTGCGGAAGGGGTGACTCCTATATGTTCCTGGATGAGAGACTATAGGGTGTACTCTTGGAGCATATATTTATTGTTTTTGCCAGTGTTTTCCCACTTTTCCTTTACTTTGATAAAAACATATTGATTTTTCTTAGAGAATTCCTCTCATGCTTAGTTCATTTGGTTTTGCATGGGGCAGGATTAATCAGGGCTAGGTATGAAGGTCAAAGTACTGCATATGCCTGGTTCTGGTGGTGGATTCTAGGATGAATATATCACTTTTGGTGGTTCAATCAAGGCTAATCCTAAGACATTTTTTAAGAGAATACAAAACAACTTTGTCTCATTGCACTGAAACTATTATTATAGGATTAATAAAATCTTAATCGTGGAGTTATTTGGGTCCACAGAATGGAGTCTGGAGATGAAATCAACTCAGTGGAAAGCAGAGCCAAGGGATGAAATAAATGAGAAAGAAAGAAAGACATGGTCTTGATGAGATTTCCTAAAGCCACTTTATTTAGCTATGTCTTCAGATCATCATCCTTCTGGAAAACTGATTCCAGACTTTTCAGTTTTATGAGATGACAAATTTCATTATTCTCATTTTATAATTTTTGAAGGGTCTGAAGTTAGGTTATATGCAACCTGCATCAGCAAATGTTCAAATTATCGATGTTAACATATTGTGTAAAATAAACCTTAGGTAGTTGTGTCCATTTTTAGACAAGAGATGAAGTATTTATTTTGAACTCTGTTGATTTATTCCATATCCATTCCATTTAAAGGTGGAGTATAACAACCTCATCTTTATTTTAAGTTGCACATAACACACAAGATATCACAAGACAGCCCATGACAAGAGCACCAATAAAGAACAACGCAATCTATCAATGCTGTAGAAGTTACAGGTAACTATATGTGCAATATTCAGTAACTAGAGAGAATATGTTGGGCAGCATCTACAAATGAGCCCCAAATGACTTAGCTCAAAGTCAAGAGTCTTCACAATCTCACATAGGATATAAATGAATAAACTTTTATTTCTTAAACCAAATTAAAGAAGAAGCCATCGAAATCGAGGGTTTTATGGAAGCAAGACTTGAAGCAAACAAAACCATGCCCTTGCACTTACACCTCCATCCATCTATTCAGTAGTAACCACATGAATTAAGAAGCGTTTGTATATCCCACTTGCCTTCTCATGATTCTATGCTTTCATTTCCATACAATTCCCCAGTTAATCTGAAATGCCACATTAAGTATATAACTCATAAAGTATAAAAAATGGACTTTTCCATTCTTATGTGTTATTTCATGACATGCTCAAAAGGAAAACAGGTGCTATTAAGAAAAGATCTCTCAACTGAGGCTATCATATTAGTGAACTCCTTATTTAGAAAACTATAGCAGGTAGGATAAGATTACATCCATCGCATGCAGGCGATATGATTGTAAAATCAGGACCTATTGGATTCTTTTCCAAATAAATCAATTTATCATTCCTTAAATTTTTCACTCTTGAAAAACCTCTTACCCCCTCTCACCCTTATTTACCCAAACGGTTCACAAATTAAGTTGCATAGAACTTTTCATGGAAGATTTACAAAGGCGTGATAAGAGGACTGGTGGTTCTCTTCAATTCACTCTTTGAGAAGGAAGGGCGTGTGGAAATGGCACTGATTTGAATGACATTTGGAGTAATGGCCTGCCATTCTGCTGGCACTTTTAGTGTTAAGCAAGTGATCTGCAAAGTAAAGTGGATTCACAGTTAGAGTCAGTACCAGTGCACAGGTCGCCCGTAAAAATAGAAGATTCCATTATTCTTCAGGCTCCCTAGAGGGAGCAAGGTCTCTAGCATCATTACCAGGACTAAATCTGACTTTTCTGCCTCCCCTAATTTCCTCCTAGTAATTATAGGTCAAGCACTCTTTTGTAAATTATAAAACCTTTGTTCTTATCAAAAATGAATAGCTGAGGAAAAAAATTATAAAAAGGGTCTAAGGAAAAAAATTTCAATTAGAAAATCAAGCTAATTTGGTATGACCAAAGACTGTCAGGCATACTGACAGTGCTCTATTATGCAGTCATTTGGGCTCTTTCAAATTAGTTATGTTAATGTCCTGTGAGTGAATGTAACACTTGGATGGGACAAGATTTCTGCAATTAATTTCTGCAGTCAGTGGAGAGACAAGCAAATTTATTTTCCCCCTCTCTGGGAATTGGTAGTGGAGGGTGTGAGGTAGCAAAAGTGCATTTAGGAACAGAGTACAAGCTAAACACAAGCCCTAAATAAAGCAGAAACAATGGGAGCCAATGCCTCCTCATTCATTCAATTGACAATGTTTTCCAGCTTAAACCTGTTTTATTAATTATGTTTGACATTTCCTTAATTAGTTTCATTTACACCAAATCAATCCCTACTGCTGTATGGCATCATTTATCATTTTGAAAAATTTGCATACTGAGTGCTGACTTTTCCTACTTAATTATACATTAAAAGTGTCAAGCGCGCTTGCTGCCTGGCATTATCTGTGGCAGAAAGGTTTGTGGCTGGACGGTAATGGTATTAATCATTAAGAGCCCCCAAGTGCTGCTGGGTAATATCTGGGGAGTAGAGTGGCTCTCAGTTTAACACTAGAGAGCAGAAGTGCTTTTGTAAAATGACCCAGAGCAAAAACAAAATAAATGACCTAAAACATCCAGTGTGCTATAATGCTTTGCTCTTTCAATAAAAATAAGCTGTGGTCGGAAGGCTTACTATTAACTATTCATTTTCTGTAAATTTAAACACTATGAATCCACTAATAGTACATTTGTGGTCTCTGCTTGGACCTGAGAACAAGATATTTGGGTTGAATGTATAATGGTGGCTTGGTAGTATACTTCCAATATATGCCAACTCAAATGCACTACTTTACAAATGAAAGCTACAAAATATAGTATACCATTAATACAGTGATTGATGTTACTCATTTCTTTTCTACTTATAAACTTTCAATGAATAAGCAACTGTTTTTCACAGAACAACATGGAACACAACTGAACATAGAATATGGTTTGCAATCTAATATTATAACAAAACTTCACTTGCATGCTATAACAGTTTTCATTGTTACATATTTTCAGTGAAAAATATGACTTTTCAATTTTTAAACACAAAGCATGATTATGAGCAACAGGAATGAAAGAGTTAACAAGAACCTGTTTGTAAATTGTATACCAACTATGCCTCCCTTCATGTCAGAACCCAAACTTAGTGCATTTAATATTCAAATTCATTTTCAAATGCCTGCCCATTAACATAATATACGCCATTTTGCAAGCCTGGTCAGAGAAATCTGCAACTAAATAATTTTCAAGTTTCCTTCATATCAGATGCATTATATGCAGTGTGAAATTATTTCCCCACTCTATCCCTTTGCTTAACAGCAGAAAAGCAACACACAATATAGTAGATATTACTGCAAGTACATTACATTCTTTAGTAGGTACTATATATGCAGGAAAGTTTATAATTGTTAATTTTAAGTGAGCATTTAATTGCATAGTTTGTGTATAATTGTAAAGTTAATATGCAATTGCAATGAAGCACTACTTGGAACTTAGAAAAAAAGTAACATACATGGCACAAATATATTTATGCAAATATAATAAATACCTCATTTGTGTTTTCAGTTAAATATCCTGTGTTTCTAATAATGCCATCATTAAGTGTACTTTTTGCATATAAAAATAATTCAATAATAAAAATATACATCTAATTTAAATGTATAATGTTGGAAAACATCAAAATGATCCATGTATCCGAAGACAATTCAGTTCATTTTTAACACAAGGTTGAAACCAATCACATAATTTTTATCTACCTTGTGTCTACTAAATTTTATACCTCTAAATTCATACATATTTTTTCTTACCATTTTAAGCCATAATCCTTCATTCTAGGTACAGATTTTAAAAGGGCAAATAGCTTTCCTTATCAGGAAAAAATAACAAAATATCATAAATAATAATGATGATGATGATAAAAAATAATGCTTTAATACTTATTATGTTCCAGTCACTATGCTAAATGTTTTCTATTTATTATCCTAATTCTCACAATAATCTGATGAGACAGATATATAATTACCCCACTAAGGCTTCCAGCTTTAAGTAACCAGTCTAAGGTCACAGGTCTATTAAATGGCAAAGTTCAGGGTCATAAGATTGTTGCTCTAAAGTCCATGTTTCCAGGGATTTTGCTGAACTACATCTGCTTATAATCTTCCATGAACCTCTCAGTGCATGTGTGTTATGGTAAAAAGGATACCAGCTTTTTGAAACTGACTGATGTGTTAAATCTATCACTTATGATTGTATGACTTTAGGCAATATTTCCTGGGTTCTTTTTCATGTATAAATTGGACACAGAGTACTAATTTCATATGAGTATTAGTCACATCATAGTTGGTAAGTGCCAAAGGTGATTTGTCCTTTCCCTATCAGATGTAAAATACCTGTTTAAATTTGACTCTTCAATAAAACTTAAGCTCTAATTTGTTGGTTTTGCTCACTACATTTTCCCAAGGGCTTAAAACAAAGTGGCCACATCCTAGAAATTCACAACTGTCCAATTGTCCATAATTGAGCCAATTTAAGGTAAATGTTTTATTCTCTGCAAGTGAACCCCTCTGTCATTATCAAGCAATCTTCCTCACCCTAGTTCTCACAATACACTCAGAATCTAGTCGGCTTGGGAAAAAATTACCCTTCTTTTGTCCATTGCTCCTCCACTGAATTCCTACTCTATGTCTAGGGCCAGAGTACTTCTCATGATCCCTCACTTGTGAACCTTCTTAGTGAAAACTGGGGTAAGAGCAGAAGTTAATTTATGTTCCTAACCTAATCAGAGCTAACTCAGAGTTAGACCCAAAGAGAAAATCAAGACTGCAATTCTTCACAAACAGCATATTCTATATTATGTAGCGATACAATTGTTTTAATTAGTTGATAACCTGATCCAAAGACAAAAAAATATTTACCCAGGGTATTTAATATCTGATTACAATATTTTAGAAGGTATTTGAAATTGCAAATGTTAAGATTGTAAAAGTAGATTCTTCCTGGCACTGGATTTCATATATTTAAAAGACAAAGTCTTCAATGTGTGAATTGAAATTCAAATAATCACACAGTGAAATAAAAGTATGCATGCATGAGTCACATAAATATAAAGTGAGTTTATATACACATCCCACAAAGATTTACTTGCTTTCTTACATGGAGTAGCTCCAGATGCATGTGTCCTTTCAAGAACACACGCACACACACACACACACAAAACACACAACACACAGTGTACACATATATATGCATATTAAATATACACACACGTGTGTATACACACACACATATATATGTATATATATATGCGTGTGTGTATATATATATATATATATTCTACAGTTCAGAGACTCTCTTGTTAAAAAAATTAGTAAAACTCATTTACTTCTCTCTTACAGGATTCATTAACCTTTGTCTTCTTTTAAGAAACCAGGAACTATTCTAAAACTGACATTGTCATTAAAAACCAATAGGAAGTCACCATTTTTAAATTAAAGTCATTAGATAAGTTTTTCAAGAGTTAAAAAAAGATTGGAAAAAAATTCAAATGAGAAAAATAATTTTGCTTTCAGTATAAAAAGACCCCAAGAGGAATTTCTCAAGTTTTGTTAGAAAGTACTCTTTTGCGATCAGAATAGCTCTATGAAAATTCAACCTGGAATGTTTTTAAGAGTTTAACTCTTTCATGCTTTAAAATAAAACAACTCTTTAATAATAAGTATATGATTAGCATACAATAAAACAAAATAAATGTTGCAAAATAGGGAAAAATATTTTACAGAGACAGACTTCTAAGAAACACATATTTTATAATTTGTTAATAGTTTATTAATTTGTAATTATACGTTGCTGTAATAATTACACTTCCACTATCAAAGAAACACTAATACCCTTCTTGTTTTTTTGAGAATATACTTTCTTAAATTGTGATATAAACAAACTATATAATTCTTCATATGTGAACTATCTTTTCTATTGTCCAAATATATCACATTTATTCTAGCACTTTTGCCTAGCCCTATCTATACTATGGTTTCCTACTCAGAGAAATGGCTTTTGGTTGGATGATGACCACCCAAACCTAGAAGTATAGGTGATAACTGTGGAAGTTTTAATAAGTGTGAAGTTAACCCCAGCCATAGTTTGATAACTGCTATTCTAAAACACACTAAATTTGGTAATATTGAACATGACTTTAGAATATAATGTCTACTACTTCTCTTTCATATTTAGTTAGCCAGAGAATCACATAAACTGTAGCATAATACTTCCACTGGCAATTTTCTGTATTTCTCTCACTCCTATTTCATATTGCTATCCCTTAATGTTACTAAAATAGCCTTCAAAGAAAACATCCTGCCTCTAGGCAGTTTCTCTGTATTTCTATGTATAGAAACTCACTACTGGATTATTTTTTTAATGCTGCACTCATCCTTCAACTTTTCATATCAGAAACACTCCCAACTTTCCATGTGAATTGCCAATTGTTTTATGTCCTAGTCCGCTAAAAACACTCTTAAATATTTGTTCTAGGTTTTCCACATCAGAGGTTTTTAATACACATTTGCTCTAGTTCTGAATATTCTGCCATTTGCTACCTGCATATCCAGTTTTACTAATTGTGATATCCTCATTTGAAAATGGTATCTTCTTTCTCTAGTTTCTTATAGCCTTGAAAACACCATATATTACTGTTTATAATTTACTCTATAGTATTGTTTGTTACAGTTTACTGTTTGCATATGCTCTTCCCTATACTACATCATGAGTTTCTTGGAAGATGATACCATGGCTTCTTTTTCTTCATATATCAGAAATGTCATGGACATTGCAATTGATATGTAATTATCTGTATCCTCATTTACACTATGAGTTCCTTATGAAATAATACGATGCTTAAAATAATTTGTGGCTCACAATCAACATATATGAGATTCTGTTTGAAAATTAAATAAATTTCCCCTTTTGACCTATTATTTTTTACAAGACCAGATAAAACTATTATACATATATAGAAAAAAATGAAGCAAAGTATTATTACAAAATGTTTTGTCCTTCAAAAAACTTGCCATTTCAATAAATCCTTATGAAATTTTATTTGGAGGTGGAAGTCAAACAGCTACATTACAATTTACTTTTATTATGTAATTACTGTTATACAATTTTAACATTTTAAAAGTGGAATATACTTGTATTCAATTCTTTTAATTAAAAATTTTACAAGAAAAACATGACTTTTTTCAGCACGGGGTACTTGGAATGTTTACAAATATTTACCGTTTTAACAATAAGAGACAAAATCAGACATTTCTGAGTACTAAATTTTCAAAGGACACAATAGAAATCAAGAATACAATAACACAACCAGGAAGCTTTTGAAACAACTGAATGTCAAATTGTGTACTCAAATGTTGTGTGTCATAATTGTAGGTTATTTGATATGGCTCTATTTCTAAATTCCTGAGTCTTCAAAAGGCAAACATAAGTAGTAAGCAATGAACTGTGTCTCAGGAGGTAAGACTAACCTGAGGCTGGCTGCTTTCATGTAGAGAGCTTTGGCAAATAATGCTTTATTAGATAAGTAAGCAGCAGTTCAACATGAACAACAACAAAAGTAATGAGAAAATAATGAAAAAACAATTTGGCAGAGCTCCTTTTTTTTTTCTTTGCCTGAACACCTTGCTAAAAACCTAATATTTTTTAAAAAAATGAAAGTTATAGCCTTTGTTATTCATGAAGGTTAACCTAACTTTCCTGTATGAAAAGAGAGAAGATTGAGCAAAAAAAAAAAAAAAAGGCAAAAAATATATTGATAACTCTTTTATTACCCAATTAAAACAACAAATAATTGTGTAATTAAAAAGTTATCAATATTTTTGCCTTTCTTTTCTTTTTAATTAAGTGTAATTAAAAAATTTATCATGGCCATGAGTAATATGAAGTCAAAAGCTACAGATTAAAAATATTTTAAGGTAAAACATCACATCTAACTTCTAAATTGAGAATCACAGCTTTTCCTTCAACCATGCATGACTAAAGTTTATTTTTAAATTTCCAAATTATTTCCTCCTCTTAGGACTTTTCTGACTAAGAAGAGATTTAAAAATTATTCAATTCAATTGAGAAAGAAGGAAGGAAGAAACCGGTCGGTCAGGCAGGCAGCTAGGCTGGGTCCTTGGTAAAAGTCCTTCAAACCAAGAACAACCTGAGAATAAAACCGCAGGCCCCAGATAAGAAAATGTTCTTGGTCCTTGAATGGAAACACCTACTCTGTAAACTTAAATGAACAAATTCCATTCCTTTTCAAACACAGTTCAATCTCTTTGATGTGGCTTAGTCTTTTACTTTTCACATATTTTACATATGTCTACCTTTCTGTGATTGGCTGCAGTCCGAGTCTTCATTTACACAGGGTGAATCGTTGCTTCAGCCTCTGATTGATCCTGGGTCAAGGTCCCAGGTTAAGCCTTCACCTCTGCCTCCAATTGGTTATTTACACTATCATACCTCTTTCTGAGTGGTGCCTTCTCCATAGCCTGCAGACCAATCAGCACACTCCTCCCCCCTCCCAGTCCATGAAAACCCGGGACTCAGCCTCACAGCTGGAAGTCCTCTTTAGGGTATCCTCTCTTTGCTGAGAGCTTTTCTGTCATTTAATAAATCCAACTCTGCCTTACTCTCCAGTGTCACACACCTTATTATTCTTGGTTGTGGAACAAGAACTGGGAGCTTACCATTGGTGGGAGTGAAAGAGCTGTAACATTCCCTCTCAGTCACCAAAGAACAGGAGTGAGAAAGCTGCAACACAATTGGACTAAGCAAAAAGAGAAGGTGTTGATTTATTATTAAAAGTTTCCTGGTAGATAAGAACTCTGGAACTCGGTGTCCTTAAGACATTCATCAACTTACTCTGTGGTAGCAAATATGGGCAACAGTGGCTTTATTGGACTTACTAGTATTCTAAGTAGCTCAGGCAAAAGTTCCAGCATTCTGACTGTTACAGTTTGTGTCACATATCTAGTCCTGAACCAATCAAAGTGGTGCCCAGGGGAATGCAATATATCCACTGGACAGGTCTGAGAATTACACCAGTCTGAAAGCAGGGGTTGGGGTCAGCCGCATCTCAACCATATGAAATCAGTTTGATCCACCAAAAGAAACATTGACACCAACAAGATGAACATAATTTTTAAGAACACATGGAAATTTATGTGTGTGTGTGTGTGTGTGTGTATACGGAAGCTTGAATTCCAAATTTAAAAGTTAGCCTTGATGTTTTACCTCCAATTTGTTTTATCTGTACTTTTTATCTTAATATGACTCATGTAAATATATATATATATATATATATATACACACACACAAACACACATATACATACATATATGGTATATATACACAAATAGATACCAAACTATATATATTTATCAAATATATACTATAGATAGATTTTTTTATTTTCTTTTGTCATTATGCACACACATAACTGTTTAATAAAAATAAACATTATTACATTTCCTAAAATACCTAAGACAACCATTTTCCCAAATATATTAAACATATTAATAGTATTTTTGTTTCTATATGACATTTGGCTATGTGTCAATATCATAAGCTTACTAAGCTCTGAATGTAATTCAAGAGTATTGACCAAAAAAAAAAAAGTATAGTCTAGTCTGTTTTTGACATGGTTAAGAAATGAAGAGCTCTAAAATAACATTATCATTAACTTCTTCATGTATGGGTGGTGAAGTCCTCACCTTGAATCATTGTCTTCTATTGGCCACTTCTAAGATCCAAGCATTTATAGGTATTTTTATAGACTGGGAAAGTTTTATTTGCAACTATGCCCAGGAGAATCCTGGGACATAATTTAAACTGTGCCCATTCTGGAGTTCTGCAATATCTAGATATATCTGGTAAACTGGGGAAGAGTGGAGAAAAGTCTTAGGGAACCAGACATGATAAATTTAAGTCAGCATCATATATATCACCTGTCATGCCAGATAAGAAGGCACTCAGTACAAGATGGCCACTCATATTTGATCCATTGCCAGTCAGCACAAGATGGTCACTCATAAGTGATCCATTGCCAGTATAGTTCCTGGAAGCATAACCAACAAAAGAAGCCTAAAATAAAAATTGGAAACCTGTAACAATTTAGGAATACAGGATCATTTCCTCAGGCTCCTTAACAGTCCATTAGAAAAATAAAAAGAAAGCCCTCCCATTTCCACCATAGGCCACCTCCGAGTTTGGGCCCAAGGCAGTCAACAGTGGGAAGGACCATTGTGAGCACCTCAGTGAAGCAGAGAAAGCGTAGCCTTGTCCACTGTGCTGTGCAGTGTAGTATGGTGCAGCAGCAGGGTTTTTAAGGGATGCAAAGAACAGGAAGGCACTGCTGTTGCCTCATGGAGCTGTGGTTCAACAATAGAGCACATCAGTGCTGAGTAAGTGGAGACCTGAGAAATTCAACCATTTCTGAGTAAATGTGAGGTTTACTTGGAGATGTGCAGAGATATTCAAGGAGCATTTGCACTTCTGCCGCTTACTAACAGTATGACTTTGAGCACATTAGGAATCTCTATGTCTCAGTTTCTTGATCTGTAAAATAGAGATAATAATAATATCGGCCAGGTACAGTGGCTCACACCTGTAGTCCCAGCATTTTGGGAGGCTGAGGTGGACTGATCACTTGGGGTCAGGAGTTCAAGACTAGCCTGGCCAACATGGTGAAATACCCTCCAATAAAAATACAAAAATTAGCTGGGTGTGATGGCATGTACCTGTAGTCCCAGCTATTCATGAGGCTGGGGCATTAGAATCACTTGAACCTGGGAGTCAGAGGCTGCAGTGAGCTGAGATCACACCACTGTACCCTAGCCTGGGTGTCAGAGCAAGACTCCATCTGGGAAGGAAGAAAACAGGCATCTATAGGCCAAAGAGAGAAGCTTCAGAAAAAATAAATCCTGCAAATATTTTGATCTCAAACGTCTAGCCTCCAGAATTGTCAGAAAATAAATTTCTGTTACTGAAGTCACCCAGTCTGTGGTACTTTGATGTGGAACTCTAAAAATTAGTATACTAGCTGTGGCCATGACATTGAATTTGCATTAATGAAGTATAAGCAGAAGTGATCTGTATAGCTTCTAGGTCATTTTCTTAAAAGCTAAGTTAGAATATGCTAGGTTGTCTCTTTACTTTCTTACAGGCTGGAACACAGATGTTGTAGGGCTCAGCTTTGAGTGTTCAAATAAGGACAGCACCTAGGGCAACAGGGTGGAAGAAACCTGGGCCCCTGAATGACTGCATGGAGAAGAGCCATTCAGTTAGCCAGGGCTACTTGTCTCTGGATTATTACGTAGGAGATAAACTTTTATTTAAGCTATTTAATTTTTTAGGGGGTGAACAAGGGTCTTTGTTACGATAGCTTAGTGTTTCCCCTAACAACAACAATAAAAAATGTATAGAGTATCAGGCAAAGGACTCCTACTCTGTTTCATGTTAATTTTTCATTTATATTCTATACATAATACAGTTATACATCATAAACTATAAATATTTATAATTTAAATATGTAAAAATGATAATATCTATATATTTTTGATTGCATATTACATTGTGACACAAATGCCATTTTTATTATAATTCCATTTCCATTATAGTTGTAGCATTAATATGTTTAAAGTATGCTTCTGTCTTTCCTTTTATTAATTAGTAAAAGGTCTTTATGAACTATGAATAAACTCAATTCCATCCTTCCTGAAGATCATCTGACCAAAGGTATCACCTAATCATCCTTGTAAATAAAAAAAATGGTGTCTACTCACAGTCTGGCCCCAGACACTTGGTAGCCCCTCAAGACCTTCTCTGATGGATTTCTGATTACACTTTGTTATTATTATTACTTGTTAACATCTTACTAAACTATGGGGCTAGAACATATAGGATTATTTTCTACAAGTTTATTAATTTTCCACCTGTTCATTTATGATCACATGAAGTGATTTTTTACAGACACTGATTATCATTGGATGCAAGTTTGGTGAACATAATACCCTCTCCATCTCAAAAAAAAAAAGAAAAAGAAAAAGAAAACCAATAATAATTATTGTTGTTGTTGATGTGAGGATTGTGTTAATATACTTGCCCAAAACTCACATCTACTGTCTATTTTATTGCTACAACTATTGTTTACATCGTTTCTTGAGTAATTTGAGAAACAATTTTCAGTCTCTAGTACCTTTGGAGACAAAGTAATAGAGTGGAAGGATCATGAACTTGGGAGTTTACAACTCTATTACTGTCTATGTGAATTGGGAAAACTTGCATATAACACTTTAACTCAGTTTTCTTATCTATAAAATAACTATAATACGTCATTTCCCCAGAATTATTAGGAAAAGCCATGATAAAATATCCAAACTATTAAGTAATACTAATCAAAATTTCATAAGTACTTATTGTACACCAAACATTGGTCTAAGGAGTTTAATTCATTTACTCACTTAATGTTTCCTCATAGGAACATTATGAAGTAGGTACTGTTATTGTCTCCATTTTACAGAAAAGGTAACTGAGGTGCAAATCATCTTCCCAAAACCTCACAACTAGTAAGGGATGAAAGCAGGATTTGAATAGAGCTTCAGTTAAAAAGTAAACAATTTTAAACAGCATAGAATACCTCCTCTCAATGTTTGGAAAACTATAGGTGTTCAGTAAGCAGCAGCTGTCATTATTATTTTGGTCTTAGCATATCTTGATTATTCTATAGATGTTCAGAAATACTTCTCAATAAATAAAAGGTATTGAATTAGAATAAAGTATTGTGTTTGATAAGCCAACTTATTTCATATGTGCCTGAAATATTGCATTTATCATTGACATTTTAAAAATATTTGATAATGCATCATATAAATTTTTTCTCGGTTTTTGGTAAAACATAATTTCAACAGTACTGATTAGGATCAGATTTGTTTTCATGTGTAGTCAGTCTTTGTCCATTCAGGCTGCTATAACAAAATACTATAAACTGAGTAGCTTATACACAACAGAAATTTATTTCTTATAGTTTTAGAGGCTGGGAAGCATAAGATTGACGTGCCAGCAAATACAGTGTCTGGTGAGGGCACATTTCCTGGTCCATAAATGGTGCCTTCTTGGGACCTCTCATAGTGAAGTGGCAAATGAATTCCTTTGGTCCTGTTATAAAAGAGCACTAAACCTATTCACTAGGTCAGAGTCTGTCAAAAAGTGCCACCTCCTAATACTATCACCTTGGGGATTAGGGTTTCGACATATGAATTTTGGGAAAACATCAGGAGAGATCAGGTAAACATAATAAAAGTAGTTTTTTCTATGTAGCTCTATATAATCTGTTGATTTAATCATGTTTTAATGATGAAAAAATAACATCTCTATTGTGTACTTATTTCTTTCTAAAATCATCTTTAATTTATGTAATCTCATAGACATTGTGGCTATTTCAAAATAATCAGTGCATAAAATTATGGATGTTTAACTTAACAGCAATTCTAATTATTAATCTATGATCATATGTTATTATTAGTTTTCTTTTAGAAATTATAAAGAAATAATAATTGTGCCTAAGTCATCTAAAGCATCTAAAGATGGTCTAGCTATCAAAATAGAGCATTACATAGACATATTTTCATGCTAAGATTAATTGTAATAATGGCCTAACTCTTGAGCTTTTATTTGCTTTTAAGAATTAGAAATTTTCATGGGGCATATTTTAGTTGTTCAGTTAACTCTTTAGAAAATAATGCATGAACCAACTAATGAGTATTATTAGACAAGTATTTTTTCACACATAAGTTGTATGCTAAACATTAAATATATATGTTTTGATGTTAAAATATGTATCAGTATTAGGTAAAAATGTAAGTTGAGAAAATTAGCCTCAGAATGAAAATATTGATGGAAACATAATTCAGTATATTTAATTTTATATTATTTTTATCCTTAGAGGTTAGAATCTACATAAGGTAAAATTAATCATATGTTGGTCTAAAATAGTCCCTAACATAGTTTTCATTCTCTTTAACTTTTTCCCTGCTAATATTTATTCTAATTCTATTTGAATTATCCTGTCTCTCTTTCTCTCTTCCCCTCTTACTCAGGAACACATAGAAATTCTTTCTACCTTAATTTTTGTCCTGAAGAGAATTACTTCTTATTAACTCTTTAAGCATAAAAAGATAATAATTGAATTTTGTACTCATAAGTTTCTTTTTTTTTTTTTTCTTTTTTTGGCTAACTGCTTTGTTGGCACTAAAGTTAAATAGGCTAATGCCAAATTCTTCGTTTTAAAGCAGCTTGTGCAGATTGTCATTTTTCCTACTTGAATTTAGTTTTTATACTAAAAGGAATGTGCTATTAAAAATCAAAATTGATTACTATTAGATGCTCCTAACACAATTTTCAATTTGAGAGTCCCCCTCTCTCCTATCAGCACCACCCCGAGGTGATTCACACACGGAATGTGGAATACATTTACCAGGCCCCCATACACAGGCTTGGCATTCTGTTGTAATCATTCTTTTCATAGCACAATTTGTGGGTCTCTGTGAAATGCAGCCATTGGTAGTTCTGCCTGAACTCAAATGAAGTGATATTGAATTTCTATTATGCATGTGCCTTGGAAACCTCACAGCTCTCCATAAAGATTTTATTCACACAGCAGATTTGTTGTGACTTAGATAGTTTCAGACAATTTTAGATTTGAATGGACATGGCAGAATCTGACAGTATAAAAAAAAAATATCGGGAGAAAGAAACATGTAGAACCAAATGATATATTAAGCAACCTCCTGAACAAAGCAAAGAGAATACTTGTGATTGCAGTAAACAAAACCAGAAAGTATGTCTTTGAAGGGCTTCTCATGGGGGCTAATCTTTGTATATTGCATATATGAGCTGGTGATGGAACTTGTCAACTCCTTTCATCCTACAAATTAAGTTTTGATAAAGCCCTATTTCTTATATAAGCTTCATGTGTTTGAAATAAATTGTTCATAATAAGACACATCCTAGTTTTCATATATTTTCCCAATAGTCTAGGACACAAATACAATACAGAAAATAAATGCAATTGCAAACAAACATTCATTCCTCAACTAGAATTTAGAGGATTTAATTGGAAAAGGATGAAGAGTAATTTTTATTGTAAATATAAGATATGGAAAGCAAATAACAGTAAAATTAATTCATGGCAAAAGGAGGAAGAGATGAGTTAATATATTTAGGTAAAAAAATTAATGTAATATGAAGTTTTCTTCATTACTGAGAGTGCACCATGCATCAGTCATAATTTAGGCTTTGAAGAAATAACACTGAACACTGTAGACAATATTCATTATTACATGAAGCTTATTTCCTAATGGGAGAAAACAGTTAATAAAAAAGTAAATTAATTAAAGAAATAATAATTCTAGGTAGTAATAAATGCTACAACAAATATAAAATAGAGTTACGGGACAGAATCTATCTGTGATAGTGGCCGGGTGTGAAGGGGAGCTCCTTTATTTTTGGTGGCCAGGGAGAGTCTCAAAAAGAGATGATGTGTGTTGAGCCATGAACAAGAAGGCAGTCGCAGGCTTGTGGGCAGAGCACACCAGATCAACATAATAACATACGCAAAGTCCGTTTTTAGGCTAATTTTTCCATCAGATGGAATTTCTTCAGACCACACATCTATATTACTTTAAAAATATTTCACCTTTGGAAAAGAAGTTGGAAAGAGAGTAAGTAAGAATGAACCAAGAAATACAAAGGAAAATACCTAGTAGCTATTTTAGGTGTGTCAAAACATGTTTGCCCTGATAGATATTAAGAACTATATATACCTAAAGAAAAAAATCAAGATAAATAGTACATTTAGTTATTGACTTTTGGAAGCTTTAGTTCTGACCCCAAATCACTCAGCCATTTCTTTTTACCATGATCATTCTCTCTTTTCCCAAGTAATGTTTATGTGTTTGATTTCTATGAATATCCATTTTATGTGAATTATTTAATATAGCCCACCCTGACAACATTATTAGCTCTGCAAAATTTATCCAAGAACTGCACTCTCAACATTCTCCTTCATTCCCTATGCTCCTCTCTAGATCAGCTTCCCCAAATTACAATACTCTGCCACCTTTATGTCACAGTAATATATATTACTTCACACTGAGATGTTAGCAGTTTATCATATTTAAAAAGAGAGAGAGAAAAAAAGTAACTGTCAATACAAAGTAACATATGTCAACAAAACGTATTTCAAACATCCAGCAATCCTGACAGAAAAGATATTTATAAATAAAATACCATGCTACTACTCTTCAAATCACACCTTTATTCAGCCTGCATGTAAGCATGACTTTGGATATAAATTGGGATGAGCTCTGATCCAGAAACCTTTAGATAAGCATCATCAGTCTAGAGGACCTCTGGATCAGCCAAGTTTGTAGATATGAATTTTAATCACTAATGTGGGAGGTGGAGCTCGGTAGGAGATGATTGGATCATGGGGGTGGATTACCCATGAATGGTTTAGTACCATCCTCTTGGTACTTTCCTTGTGATAGTAAGTTCTCATGATATCTGGTGGTTTAAAAGTGTGTGGCACCTCCCTCCTTCCCACTTTTGCCATGTGATGTGCTTTTGCCTTCGGCCATAATTGGAAGCCTTCCTGTGGCCTCCTCAGAAGCAGAAACTGCTGTGCTTCCTGTACAGCCTGCAGAACTGTAAGCAAATTAAAACTCTTTTCTCTTAAATTACCCAGTCTCAGGGATTTTTTAATAGTAATGTGAGAATGGCCTAATACATGAATTAAATGGATCTATGGTGTAGATTTTAAGTTGTCTTTACAATCAAGGAATTTTTATAACCTCAATATTTTTAAGCTCTTTGAGGACAAGGACAAGTCCTATCCCAAGCATGTCATATATTCCCCACTAAAATAGAATTTGGAATTGTTCAAGAAAGGTTGTATTGGATAAGTTAAATAGGTAAAGAAAAATCAAGACTGTCACAATTGGGGAGAGACTAAATTCATATCGGCTGAAACCAACGATGGGACAGACTGTAAGCAGCAGATTGAGCTAATGGAAAAATTATGGAATTTTGTTAGGGAGGAGACCGATCAGTGTGATTAAGCCATCCATATTTGCTAATTGGCATTTATTTAAGTAAGGCTCCTCCAGTCCCACAGAGATTGAGAGATAGGGTGTTCTTTCCTAATAATTACATTTCAAAGGGATGGCTTCCAGGTCCTTGAGAAAGCATTCCTCAGTTGTAAAACTGGCAAGAATTAGGAGAGGATTTATATATCAAAGAGAAAAAATTTACAATTGCAAATTTCCTAAAGTTCTCGTCCCAGGAAAAATAAGTTTAGGAATCTATAGTCGGGCAGAAACATGTCTAAAGTTAAATGAAGTGGAGGGGAACCTTAAGGCCATCTTTGTCAAAATGTAGTACTCTCTCAATAAATAGTTGCTGAATAAATGAATGAATATACCTTCCAAATATTTTAGGATTCTAGCCAGGCTTTGAAAACTTCTAACTACAACATATCTGAATAAGTCATTATTTTAAAATGCCCTTAGCTTACGAATTCTGTAAAATTTAAATCTTTCACACTTTATTGTTTATTATAATGCTCAGCATATAACATATATTGATGGCAATTAATAGTTTAAATACATATGTGAGGTCTTTTGGGCTTAAATTTTTGTATTTAGGCCTCATTTTTCCCTTTGTCTTACTGTGTTAATTTCCTTTTTCTTTTTTTTTTTTTT
>NW_016107403.1:1004367-1050201 GCF_001604975.1 Cebus imitator
TGTGCAAGTTGCTTTCCTGGACATAACAACAGCTTTTTTTTTTGCTACTTAGAGGAACTCAAGTTTATATGAATAGGCCTCATGTGGGGAGTCTTTTGAAGCTAGGGACTTCAAAGCAGATCACAGACTTCCAGTGGGTTAATCACTTAATGCAAGAGTGGGTAGATGGAATTACCACCATTCAGTCAAGCTAAACTTATCCTTTTCTTGGAAGATAGCAAGAAAATGCCCATCTTTTAGTTCCCAACAATACTCCAGTTGAAGACATGTCTGTGAAGCTGCTCTGCTTACAAGGTATTTCATGTAACTCAAGATGGAAATAAGTTCCAAATGGCTACTAGTGCCATTTGATGCACCATTTCATATAGGGGGGATTATCTTTCCATCTGCTGCAAATATCAGGTTTTAAGCATTAAAATACACCTATTCAACACATAACAGATTAGTAAAAAAAGAACAGCAAGATTATATAAAGTTAAATTGGAAAGAAAGCTGGACTTTCTGACTACAAAAACAATTTTAGGAAGAATGTTGTACACTGAAGCTCTAAAATGTAGAACATCTGAAATGCCTAGAAACAAGGAGGAGATGGAAGGTTGGGTATTAAGTACACCAAACTATGATCATCAGTTTCTGTAAAAAAAAATCACCTCATGTGATTGTAACAGAGTGGCAGATTGAGAGGGGCTCAGCTCCCTCCCTGTACTTGCCGAAGATGTAACCGGGTGTGTCCAGGTTCTTGGGTTCACTTGCCCCATGAAGGGGGAAAGGGCCCTGGCAGCACAATGAGCTTACCGTCAAGTAAATATTGGACTTAAAGAGTTTAGCAGAAGTGATTTATTAGGCGCAGAGAGAGAGGGGAGAGAGAGAGAGAGAGAGAGAGAGAGAGAGAGAGAGACACCTCCCACTCTGCCCGTGAAGGGTAATCTGAGGGGGATATCAGTATAGATAAGGGACTGGCGAATTTTAACCCAGGAGTTACTCCCGCCTCATTGCTGTTCTTGTCCAATGAGAGGAGTTCTTTCAAACTTCCTGTGGAGTGATTGATCTTTGACTCTGATCCCAGATTGGTTGCTTGGGCCCACAACAGAGTCCCTCCTCCAAGGGCTTTTGGCAGGCTTTCTGAACAAAAGAAGCTCCTCTGGAATTTCTACCTAGCCCAGGCATGGGAAAGTTAGACAAAGAACTTTACATTTGAAAACCCTCTGGTCCCTGGATGGGGGCGTTGATGGAGATACGGCGCTCGGAAATGATCATAAGTGAACAAGTAGAAAATCAATAAGCCTGTGGAAAATAATTCCGTATGTCCCAGCCCCGTAGTTTAGTAAAATGTTAACAAGTAACAATAATAAGAAAATGTAATCAGAAAGCCTTCAAAGAAAGTCTTGAGGGGCTACCAAGCATATGGGACCAGACTGTGGGTAGACGCCATCTTTCTGATTTACAAGGATGATTAGGTGATAAACCTTTGGTCAGATGATCTTTAGGAAGGATGAAATTGAGTTTATTCATAGATCATAAAGACCTTTTACTAATTAATAAAAGGAAAGACAGAAAAGAATACTTTAAACATTAATGCTACACCTGTAATCGAAATGGAAGTGTAATAAAAATGGCAGTTGTGTCACAATGTGATATGCCATTAAAGAGTATATAGATATCATTTTTACATATTTAAATTATAAATGTTTATGGTTTATAATGTGTAACTGTATTATATTATGTACAGAATGTAAATGAAAAATTAAAGTGGAAATAGAGTAAGAGTCGTTTGCTTGACACACTATAAAATGTGTTTTTTTGTTCTGTTTTGTTAGGGAAAGGCTAAGCTATAGTAACAAAGACACTTGTTCACCCCCACAAAAAAATTAAGTAGCTCAAATAAGATAAAAGTTTGTTTATCTCCTACGTAATAATCCAGAGATAAGTAGCCCTGGCTAACTGAATGGCTCTTCTCCATGCAGTCATTCAGGGGCCCAGGTTTCTTCCACTCTGTTGTCCCAGGTGCTGTCCTTATTTGAACACTCAAAGCTGAGCTCTACAACATCTGTGTTCCAGCCTGTAAGAAAGTAGAGACAACCTAGCATATTCTAACTTAGCTTTTAAGAAAATGACCTAGAAGCTATACAGATCACTTCTGCTTATACTTCATTAATGCAAATTCAATGTCATGGCCACAGCTAGTATACTAATTTGTAGAGTTCCACATCAAAGTACCACAGACTGGGTGACTTCAGTAACAGAAATTTATTTTCTGACAATTCTGGAGGCTAGACATTTGAGATCAAAATATTTGCAGGGTTTATTTTTTCTGAAGCCTCTCTCTTTGTCCTATAGATGTCTGTTTTCTTTCTTCATCTTCACCTGGTCTTTCCTCTGCGGGTGTCTGTATCCTAGTATCCTGATGAGAACACCAGTTATATTGGATTAAGACCCATGCTAATAACCGCATTTAATCTTAATTATCTCTTTAAAGGCCCTATCTCCAAATACAGTCGCATTCTGGGAGAATGGGGATCAGGACTTCAACATGTGAATTTTGTGGGGACACAATTCAGTCCAGAAAACCTAATATCAAAGGAGGCTGAGAAATTAGTAGTTGAATGTCACTTAGCTAGATAAAGCTTCCATTCTATTGCTAAAAGGAGGAAGAGAAAAGTAAATATTGGGGAATAGTTAGCAGCATCTGCCACATTATTATAGAATTAATAAGTACAAGACCAAGTTTATATCAGGTAAAAACTCACCAACCAAAAAAAAAAAAAAAGGAAGGATATATAATTGATAACAAAACTCAAAAGCAGTGAAAGGGGAGTGAACAAAAGAAAATGACAGAGGAAATTCCCAGGTCTGGGCTTGGAGGAAGAAATTTCTTTCTGGGCCCCAAGAAAGAAATCCAGCATCAGTACAAAGCCCTGCTTAAAAGAAGCTCAGTTCCAGGAATAGTGAGGCCATTTCAAGTATGAGGAGTAGGACTTAAGACAAATATAACACCTGGAAATGTTTCTTAAGCATTAGGAGGCACAGGTCTCATGATGCTAAGCCAGTCTCCTCTGACCACCACAAAACGTGAATGTTATTTGAGCCATCCATAAAAAGAATTGTATCATTCTATTACTCCCTCTCTAAATTAATGTTTGATCACGCATGCATGAGATGTTCTCAATTTACAAATTTTTAAAAGAGTTTTACTAAATGAAATTAAATCTCTGTGCTATGTGAGCAAACTATAGTGATGTGTTGTTTACAAAATTTATTGCATGAACATAAGAGGATGATAGGTGGTAAATAAAACTCTTCTCATTTGTTAATCAGAATAGCTTCTAGCTAAATTTTAGTGTTTTCCTTTTGTTTCTTAATAAATGCCCAAATGTGTTCAATAGATTTTTTAAAATTCCTCCACAAGGATAAATCTGAAGTGTAATTCAGAAATCTGCACATAGCTTCAATTTCTTTTCCCAAGTCCCATGGCAATTCTATACCGTGAAACTATAGACATGTGAGCAGTTACAAATTGTTAATTTATGAAATTTATTTGGATGGATATTTGACAGTTTCTTTCTGCTGTGACTCATGTTTGAGCACATTCCAGGAGCACCCTTTGCTTTTTACTTTACACATACAGAAAGAAAATGGGAGCATAAGGCACTTTTCCTAAGAAATATTGTGATTAAAAAATAGTTATACAGCAAAAAAACAGTTGCAAACACATAGTATCATTCATTGCTAATGAGTTAAAAGGATACCACAGTGCACATATAAATCACTATACAGTACCTTGCAGTTTATTTAAATTTATTGTGCCTCATTATAACTGAGCTATGCACCTTTAGGTCTGAGTTGATTAGGAATGCGATAGCTCAGAATAGCTTTTAATTCAGAGAAACATGGCCTGACCTTTACCATAATCCTGTGTGAAACACACTATAGTTTAGACATTAATAATGATGCAACCTTTTTTTCATACTGGTGAGATGCTACTTAAAATTTGATATTATTAGTTAACAGGCCCAGGCCAATACATCAAAACCAAATTACCCTTCTGTGTATAACTACAGTACTTAATTCTGAGTTCTTCATCTCTCATAACTATTACTTCCTCTTTAAAAATGCTAAAAACCAAAATGTAATAGTGTCATGTCATAGCAATAAGTCACAGATACAAACCAAAGGCACTGCTCCTCACTCCCCATGGACTGCCACTGTATGCTGTTAAGGATTTGTGCTTCATGATCTACGTTTTAACAGCTAAGGCATTGCTTGTCTTTGACCTTTGTCTCTCAATTTAAGAATGCCATTTCTTTAAACTACCTTCCAGTAAGTCAACTAGCACAAATAATAGAATTTCCTTACCATTCTGGTTCAGACGCAGTTGGAAATGCAAATCATGGTTACAAATATTCAGTTTCTTTTAAAAAATTATTTATGCCATTTATCACTATAAATACAGCAAACAGCAAATAATAAGGACATTGAAAGAATTTAATTTATCTAATAATTCATCATAGCGCATAATGGAAAACAGCATTGTCCTTTGCCACCGATTTCCACCCTTTTTCACTCTTGCTTGTCATTCCCCATAGGAAACTCATTTTGGTTCTCTTCAATGTTTGCCCTGGTATTTAGCTCATATTCCCAAATAACATGTTTATATCATTAAATCTCAGCTTTTAAATTTTGGATATTTTATATTGACTTTCTATAATAAAAAAAGTAAGATATAGCCCTCTTGGAACACTGTTGCTTCAAAACTTAAGATTTCCCTTTGTTATCATTCCTGGGGATTTCCTCTGCCATTCTCCTGTGTTCAATTCCCTCTCACAGAATCCCTTTCTTTGAGTTAGAATTTCCCTCATCTGTGAAAAACAGAAAAACACCACAAAGGATTAAATGAAACGAGTCTACTTATATCATGGACAAAAGAATGGTCCTCTGGTAGATGGAAACTACATTGTTAGGGAATAAGGACCCTCAGATTGCATTGCTTTGCCATGCTTGCTCTTTATTTCCTGGGACACCAGGTTCTGATACAAGATGGATGACGGAGCTTCAGCCATTATGTGTACACTACAGAAAAGAAAGGAAAAACTGACTACCTCCACTTAAATTCCGTAAGTGGAACTTACTCAAATGGCCATGCCTACCTTCAAGGAAGGCATGATAGGAAATTTGTCTTAATTTCAGTAATTCTGTTGCTAAGAAAGGAGAGTGGGCAATATTGTGAGATACTATACCATACTGTATCATCCTTCTAGATTATTTTAGTCCAGCATATATTGAAAGAGCTTTGGGAGAAAAGGTAAGCTAGAGATATATTTCTGGAAGAATTGCCTCTCTTAAAATATCTTTATTTTCACACTCACATTTGATGGAAAGATTGGCTGGGACTTAAAACCGAATTGTAAATGCTTTGCAGAATTTTAAAAGGCATTTCATTGTCTTCTAGCTTCCAGAATTTATTATGGGAAGTCCAAGTCTACTTTGATTCTTAATTTTTTTTTGTTTGAAATCCTTTTGTATCCCTGTCTATGATCTTTTAGTATAATCTTTTCACTCCAGTATTCTACAGTGCCACAATAACATGCCTTATATGGGTTTCGTTCCACTCGTTCCTTAAATTCAGCATTGTGAGAGTCTTTCAATCTGGAAATTAAAGGACACCCCCACTCCCCTCCCAGCCCCCTGCTCCTTTCTGGGAAATGTTTTTACCTTATTTATTTGACATTTTTCTTACTCCTTTTATCACCTTTCTCTCCTTTTGGAAGCTGGACTCTAGAATCAGTCAAAATGAATTATGCTGTATCGCAGTAGAAAACAACCCCAAATATCAGTAGTTTAATACAGCAGATATTTCTTTCTCACTGATACTATGAGTCTAAAAGAGACTAGCCAAGTGCTCAGCTCTACATCATTTTTACTCAGAAGCTAGGAGAACTGAGTCTCCACCCTCTGAAGGATCTCAAGACTGAATGAAGCAGGGGAAAGGCAACATGGTAAGGCACACTCTGACTATTCAAAACTTCCACCCAGAAAGAACTCATATCACTTTTACTCACATTTTATCAGTCACAGAAAGTCACAGGCCCTTGCTGATCTGCCAAAAAGAGAGGAGGTGCAGTCATACTATAGGTGCTTGAAAACACAGCCAGAATGAATCTTGGTTAATAGCCTTGAGAACTGTAACAATCTTCTGGAAGGATACTCTAATTTGCTTTTTCATTTGCTCTCTTTTTCTTATTGTGAAGACTCAGTTTATAAGCAGTGAACTGCATACAACTTAAGTGAATATCTTGATAAATTTTGCATATGTAAACACTGTGCACCATAACCCAAATCAAGATATAAATTATTCCCAACACCTCAGACTTCCTGCTGCCTTCTCTCAGCCAACCTCTTCATAGGTAACTGATATTTTGACCTCTCTCATCATAGATTCATTATGCCTGTTTTTGACCAACATACAAATAGAATCATGTATTATGTACTCTCTGTGTCTGACTTCTTTCACTCAGCCATATATCTGTGAGATTCATCAGTAATATTGCAAATAACAGAATGATTTTCTTTAGCATAGTATAGCCATTTCATTCTATAAATACAGCACTCTTTATTGATCCATTCAACTGTTGTTGGGCATTTAGTGTTTTTTGGAGGGGCTATTATGAATCAAACTGCTATAAACTTTACTGTATATGTCTTTTGGTGAATATATGCCTTCATTTTCACTGGCTTTTCATGTAGGGTGAATTTCAGGATCATAGAGCATTTAGGTTTAGGACTACTCTCAATTTTCCAAAGCAATTGTACCAATTTGTACACCTACCATCAATATGGGAGAATTCTGTTCCACCTTTTCTTCTTCCTGATGCTTTCATTTTCAATATTCTGGCAAGCATGTAGTGATATATCACTGTGGCTTTAAATTTCATTTCCTTCATGACCAATGAAGTTGAGCAATTTTTCATAGGCCTACTAGCTAGTAGTCATCAGGGAAATGACTGTAGGTGGGAAGGGGCTTATCAGCTGAAGAGCCTCAGTATGCAGGATTACTGAAGAGAGACCAATATTTAAATACCTTTCCTTTTGGTTCTGCCAGTTTTCCCTGAGGAACCTTCCAGTCCACAATCTATGAAATATAAACCTAGAGTTGAGTACAGATCCACCATATTCAAACGTGCCTATTGTTCCTGAACCAGAGTCCTTCTGGTTTCTTCTCCCAGAAAAATAAACATCCAGACCTCTGCTGGAGTTGAGGAGGGAGTCTTCTGGGGGTGGTTTGGAGTGCAGGTAGAGTAAGTGGCTTAACTGCTTTGTGTCACCTACTTTCAACATTCTTCCTGCTTCTACCCCAGCACCATATCCAACATGCAGTTGCTGCCAATTCCCCAATCCTTGGAATAAATCAAATTATTTATTGATTGATCCTCAGCATGAAATAATAACTAAAATTCAAATTTTTCTAGTCTTAATGAGTTGCCAATTGTCTGTTTTACATACAGTTTAAAATATTATGTTGATCTTTATTATATGCTATTTTCTGCCCTCTCGCCCTTGACTATTTTCTTTTGTCTTATATGTTTCTTAACATTTTTTTATTCTTGTCATCATTTTAGTGGTGTTTGAGTAAAAAACATGTTTTCTGAATTCACTGTCTGATTTGGATTCATTCTTGCCTCTCTTTGGCACAAGAAAAATTACATTCTAGAAGCAAAACAAAGCAACAAATGAGCTATTTTTCTTAAATTGAAAGTGAAAAATAATTAATCTTCTTCCTTAAAGTTCAACAAGCCTTAGTTTTTCTATTTTTTTCTTTCACATTCATGAAGCATTTTATATAGTTTTAAGAAAACCAACTCTCAAATTGACTGAATTAAAAATATATGACTTTTTAAAATGAAAAGTTGGCAAATATTAAATAGACTATATTGAAAAAAATACCATTTTTTTAAACTGCAAGAAATATCCTTTTTCTAAGTCTCTTCAAATTTGGACAGTACTCATTAAAATTTCTTTTTAAAAAATAGATTGTGTTATTTATTGCCATTAGATCAAATAAGCCAGTTTAGCTGGCCAGACAATGTTCTCCTTTCACCATTATTCCATGTGTTATCCCTTCTGCGAATGTGCCCTTAAATGGAAAATTCCTTCTACAAATGGACAAGAAAATGCCTTAAGACTAATATCAAATAATAGCTGAATTCTCCAACTAGTACCACCAAATAACCATTTGAGATCCATTTTTATTAAGATACAAATATTAAACAGAAAAAAAATAACAAAGCCAGTGGAAATACCATGTATTATTTAAGCCATCGTTTTCAAATAGAGTAAGGGGATATGAGGAAGGCTGGTAGAGAAATTCACTGGCTACTTACATAAAGAAAATTCCGTCATTTCAGAAATGCATGCCACTACCTCCCCTCTCAGTCACCTCATCATATGAAAAGAAATTAGTTGCAAATAAATAACTTGTTCTAGATTACATAACCATTTGAATCAGAGTAAAAATAATATTTTCTAGGAATCCCAACCGTGTTAGTTTTGTCTTTTCCATTTATGAACTATGTGCATTTAATATCAATTTTTTCCTCTTTTCCAATTGCTTTGACGAGTCCTCCCGGAAAAACATTAAATAGCAGTAATTTGGATAGCTATGTCTTGTACTTGACTCCAAGGGAAATGTTTCTTGTATTACCGTATCAGTCATAATTCTGAGTTTTGGGTTAAGATGTACATGTTTTACATGCTATCAACTTACTATTATTTTATTAAGAACAGATATACTAAAAGCCCAGACTTCACCACCACACAGTATAACCACGTAACAAAACTGCACTTCTATCCCCTAAGTTTATACAAATAAAAAGTAAATAACAAATAAATAATAATTTTAATCAGTAACTGATGCTGAATTTTCAGCCTCTATGAAAAATGATCACATGATTCTTCTTCATATGTTTAATTATATTAATGGAATTTCTACTTTTAAACCATCTCTGTATTTCTGCTGTGGTTCCCAGTTGGCTGTGTTTTAGTTTATTTTTAGCATGCTTCTGTATTCTATTTGCTAATACTTTATTAAGGATATTTTAATTGACATTTATTAGTTCATTATATTCTTTTCTGTGTTATTTTTTCTGATTTTCTTATCAAGGTTTTGCAGACTTTGTCAAAGAAATTTGAAGAACCATTTACTTAAGTCTGTTTGGAAGATTTTACTTACTTTTTAGGGATAAAAATTCTATGTATTTTTTAAATTTTTAAAGTTTTTATAGGCTATTGGGGAAAAGGTGGTGTTTGGCTACATGAGTAAGTTCTTTAGTGGTGATTTATGAGATTTTGGTGCACCCATCACCTATGCAGTATACACTACACTCAATTTGTAGTCTTTTATACCTCACCCTCTTCCCACATTTTCCCCCTGCATCCCTAAAGTCCATTATGTTATTCTTATGCCTTTGCATCCTCATAGCTTAGCTCCTACATGTAAGTGAGAATGTAAGATACTTGGTTTTCCATACCTGAGTTACTTCACTTAGAATGATAGTCTCCAATCTCATCCAGGTTGCTACAAATGCCATTAATTCATTTATGGTCGAGTAGTATTCCATCAAATATGTGTACCAGTTTATCCATTCATTGATGATGGGCATTTGGGTTGGTTCCACATTTTTGCAATTGCGAATTGTGCTGATATAAACATGTATGTGCAAGTATTTTTTTCATATAACAACTTCATTTTCTCTGGGTAGATATCCAGTAGTGGGATTACTGGATCAAATGGTATTTCTACTTTTAGTTATTTAAGGAATTTCAACTTTGTTTTCTATAGTGGTTGTACCATTGGCGTCAGCAATATAAAGTGTTCCCTGTTCACCACATCCATGCCAACATCTACTATATTTTTATTATGGCCATTCTTGTAGGAGTACAATAGTATTGCATTGTGGTTTCAATTTGCATTTCCCTGATCATTAGTAATGTTGAGCATTTTTTTAATGTTTGTTGGCTATTTGTATATCTTCTTTTGATAATTGTCTATTCACGTCCTTAGTCCACTTTTTGATGAGATTGTTTTTCCTTGCTAATTTGTTTGAGTTCATTGTAGATTCTGGATATTAGTCCTTGGTGAGATGTATAGATTGTGAAGATTTTTCTCCACTCTGTGGCCTTTACTCTGCTGTTTCTTTTGCCATGCAAAGACTCTTTAATTTAGTCCCAGCTACTTACTTATGTTTTCGTTCCATTTGCTTTTGGGTTCCCAATCATGAAATCCTTGCCTAAGCCAATATCTAGAAAGGTTTTTCTAATGTTATTTTCTAGAATCTACCATGATCAAGTGGGTTTCATACCAGGGATACAGGGATGGTTTAAAATATGCAAGTCAATAAATGTAATACACCACATAAACAGAATTAAAAACAAAAATCAGATGATCATCTCAATAGACACAGAAAAAGCATTCAACAAAATCCAGCATCCCTTTACGATTAAAACTCTCAGCAAAATTGGCATACAAGAGGCATACCTCAATATAATAAAAGCCATCTATGACAAACCCACAGCCAACATAATACTGAATGGGGAAATGTTGAAAGCATTCCCTCTGAGAACTGGAACAAGAGAAGAATACCTACTTTGCACTTCTCTTCAACATAGTACTGGAAGTCCTAGCCAGAACAATCAGAAAAGAGAAAAAATAAAGGGAATCCAAATCATCAAAGAAACTCCAACTGTCGCTGTTTGCTGATGATATGAATGTATACCTAGAAAACCTGAAAGAGTCCTCCAAAAAGCTCCTAGAACTATAAAAGAATTCAGCAAAGTTTCTGGATATAAAACTTATGTACACACATCAGTAGCTCTTCTATACACCAACAGTGACCAAGTTTAGGATCGCATTAAGAGCTCAATCCCTTTTACAATAGCTGCAAAAAAAATAAAATAAAATACTCAGGAATATACCTAACCAAAGAGAAAGACCTCTACAAGGAAAACTACAAAACACTGCTGAAAGAAATCACAGATGACAGAAACAAATGGAAATACATCCCATACTTATGGGTGGGTAGAATCAATATTGTGAAAATGACCATACTGCCAAAAGAAATCTACAAATTCAATACAATTCCCATCAAAATACCACCATCATTTTTCACAGAACTAGAAATAAAAACTATCCCAAAATGTATATGGACCCAGAAAAGAGCCTGCATATAGCCAAAGCCAGACTAAGCAAATCTGGAGACATCACATTATCTGATTTCAAACTATACTATAAGGCCATAATCATCAAAATAGCATGTTACTGCTATAAAAGTAGGGACATAGACCAATAGAACAAAATAAAGAACCCAGAAATAAACCCAAACACTTAACAGCCAACTGATCTTTGACAAAGCAAACAAAAACATAAAGTGGGGATGGACACTCCATTCAACAAATGGTGCTGGGTTAATTGGCAAGTCACATGTAGAAGAATGAAACTGGATCCTTGTCTCTCACCTTACACAATAATCAACTCAAGATGGATCAAGGACTTAAATCTAAGACCTGGAACTATAAAAATTCTGGAAGATTATAAATAGTGAAGAAATTATATGTTACTTTAAGTTTTGATAGACAATCTGTAGAAATATCTTGGTGTGATGCTTTTGGGGTGGGAGTAGCTCTTTGAAAGTGTTGTCTCCAATCTTATATAATTTACCTTTTGAGTTTTAAGTCTCATTTGCTATAAATTTTGAAAATGTTTTCTCACAAAATCATTCAGATACAGAAACCTATGAGTATAGAGTAGAGCAAAATCCCTGGTTATTTTGTTATAATCACTTATTTTTGTTTTGTGACTTTCTTTTATTATATATTAAGTTCATATGTATATTCATTTAATTGACAAATACGTATCTGCCTGATCCAGAAATTGTTTAAGTAGCCAGAATACAATGATGAATAAAAGAAGAAAGTGGGGAAAAAGAGAGAGAAAGACCATATTTTTCTGTGTGTGTGTGTGTGTGTGTGTGTAATTTGTATGGAATAAATAATTAACATATATTTAAAGTGTTTTATATATAGTTTCTAAATTTTCTCAAATTAATTTTAATGTCACCAAAATCTGTACTGTTTGGGGGAGGGAGTATAGACAGGAGAAGTATGAAGCTAAGACAATTTCTTCTAATTAAAAAACCAAATCTCTTTCAGTGTCAAAAAGTATATATGTTTAATATTTTCTGAATTATCCTTCTTGCCTATGGATATAGTTTGAATAGATGCCCCCGCCAAATCTCATATTGAACTCTAATCCCTAATATTGGAGGCAGTCCCTAGTGGGAGGTATTTGGGTCATGGGAACTGATCCCTCACAGCTTGGTGATGTCCTCACGATAGACAAATCAGTAGCTTTGCTATACACCAACAGTGAAATCTGGTTGTTTAAAAGTGTGTAGCACCTCCATCCACCTCTCTCTTGCTTCTGCTTTCACTGTGTGAAGGGCTTGATCCTGCTTTGCCTTCCATCATGAGTATAATCTCCCTGAGGCTTACTCCAGAAGCCAAGCAATGGCAGCACTATGCTTGTACAGCCTGCAGAACTGAGTCAATTAAAACTTTTTTCTTTATAAATTACCCAGTATCAGGTATTTCTTTATAGCAATGCAAGAATGGCCTAATACACCTACCTTCAATATTTTTCTCTGGAAGATACCTATCAGGTGCATCTCCCTCATAGAAAACATTAAAGATATTTTCTGATATGACTTCTGACCCTTCTGTTGTTTCTGGAGTTTTGCTATTTGATTCAGTCCCTGAGTACAGACATTGGCACCTGCTAAAATACTGTTTTCCCTGCTTGTTGTTGAGAATCCATGCTGTTACCCTCTGCTAAAGTCTGCTGATTAAAATTGATGAGTTCTGCATAATAAGGGTGGGTGCTTCGAAGATGGAGTTGGGGATTGTAATCTCAATGGCCTACCTCTTTGCTAATCTGGCTTAATTTCATTTCTCTCTGGTGCTCTCAGGTGCCCTGAGTCTTACCTATGTTACCCACCAAACCCTTATCTTCATCCTTCTACCTATAGCTTTTACAACATAGTCTACTTATTACTTTCAAAAGCCTATAGATCCTTTGAAGCATCTGTAATAAGCCTATGTCACTCAAAATGCCATTGCTTCCATCTAACTCTCCCAGTTTATTGAAGATGTCTCTATTTGGTAAACTATCTAAATCTTTTATTCTAGTTCCATCATTAGTCATGGCAAATTCAACAGCCATAGACGCAACCCATCTCTTATTTGTATACTATATCAGAAATCTTAATCTGTGAAATGTTACTCTCCTCATTGTAATAAATATTTTACACCATTGTACTATTTCTAGGTCTTGTTGATTCTGCGTTGTATATTTTGCCTACTCAAAGACTTATTTCTAAAAATATCAATCATCTATATTTATATGTCTACATATGCTTCATTCATTTTCACTATTTTATGGAATTTTATCATAAAATACATGTATCACATAAAATACATGTGTCCCTTGTCCCTTGTCCCTTACCCTGATAGTGTACCTATATATTGTGAAAAAAAAAATCACTTCCAAATTCTTTAGATGGAACCATTAATCAGATATTTCCCTTAATTATATATGCCAGCTAAGTGTCGTATTTTTCCTCCTTTGTTTTCTATTGCCCTTTTTTTCACAATATAATGTTGAAATTGTCCAAAGTCTTTAGTCTTCATGCATTTAAAACTTACAGGGATTTCCCCTTGATCTGCATCCACAGTCACCAAGCAACAATGTTATTATTTTGACTCACATTTATTGGCCTTCAAGCAGAGAAGTGACTTTGGGGTTCATGAAAATATTCAATGCATTTCTGTCACTAAAAATTAAGAGGCATTCTAGAGACACCTGTTTCTGATAAAGATGATGAAACAGGGACTGAATTTACTCCATGTAAAGTGACAAAATTATAGACAAAATATGTGAAGTATTGGCACTTAAGACATCAGAATTCAGGTCAAAAAGAGCAGTGAATTGTAAAAGATGATTAAAAGAGGAGATAAGCTCTATATTGCCCTAACTTAGTGCCTGAAAAAGTTTCCAGGATGCAACTTGAAGGAAATAAACATACACGTAACTGGAATCTCTCAAACGATGCATAAGAAGTTGAAGGGCGGAAAAAATATGTGAAGTAATAATGGCTGAAATTTTTCTAAATGTGATTAAAATTATAAAGTACTAGGCTAAAATGCGCATGTAATCCCAAGTACATTAAAGATGAAAAGAAAACTACACTGAAACTCATCATCATGAAATTACTTAAAAACAGTGATAAAGAGAAAATCTTAAAAACAGCTATAGAAGAAGACACACTACATGCAGAAAAACAAAGACAAGGATTGTAACATATTTCTGGTGAGAAACAAAAGACACTGGAATATACATATGCATGTGTCTTTAAATAGAAAAAAAAAAGACACTGGAATACCTTTAAGTACAGGACAGGGAAAAAAGTTGAAATTTGGCCTATAATTTTTTAACCAGTCAAAATATCTTACTTGATTGCTTAAAAATGTGTAGCACCTCCCTCATCTCTCTTTTTCCTGCTCCAGCCATGTGACATGCCAGCTCCTCCTTTGCCTTCTGTCATAATTGTAAGCATCCTAAGGCCTCTCCAGAAGCTGAGCAGATGTCAACACCTTGTTTCTTATATAACCTGCAAAACTGTGAGCCAATTAAACCTCTTTTCTTTATCAAGTACACAGTCTCAGGTATTTCTTTATAGCAATGCAAGAACAGGCTGATACAAGATGCCCATTCTTACCACTTCTATTCAGTATAGTACTGAAAGTCCTTGCAGAGCAAAGAGGCAAAAGAAAGAAGGAAAAGACGTCCAAATAGGAAAGGAAGACGTAAAATTGTCACTGTTTGCTTAGTAAGAGTGGCAGGTCTTTTCTCCCTTAGTTCTTCTTCCTTTATTATTCCCCTTCCAGCAATCAACTCTTCAGTCCACAAGCTTCTTTGTACCTTGGTTGCAAAATTACTGTTTACTTTATATGAGTTCGGAGTTCAGGGCACAACCTCATATGGTATTTCCCTTTTCCAGGTCACTCTTCAGTCCAAAGACAAAAGCACTTTCATTAGTTCTCTCAGTCACTTGGAAGGTCAAGCCTTGTCTATCTGGGTCCCAGTGAGTTTCTTTGAAGCCACTAGAATCTAAACTCAGAATTTCACTGCTTTTCACTCTAAGAATTAGGAATCCTCCAACTACTCAGCCTCTAGCTTTGGTTACCCCAAACTTCTACTTCTCTGAAAAAACACTTCTGGTACTATTTCTTCTCATCCTAGCCCGCTCCCAAACTTCTCCTAAAGTTTCTTCACAGCCTATAGCAACATTCTCTCTGAGGACTCCATTCAGGTTTCTGATGTCTTCATGGGATGCAGAGCTGAGGGAGATCTCTCCACCATGGGCTTTATTCTATTGTCTTTAAGTTCTCCTCAGCCAGCCAGTTCCACAACCAATGTGGGTATTGAAGGCTGCTTCAGGCACAGAAATGCACAGTCATCCTTCAACCCCAATGAAAACCAAGTCCCAGCCCCTGAAGTCAACAGAGGACATGAGCTACTCTTCCAGACTTACAGATAGATCTTGACCAAGAAAGAAACCGGATTTCTTTATTCCCAATCACTAAGACATGTCTAAAGTGACCAGGAAGTAAAAAGCTTCTCCCCCAGGCAGAGCCTGAGAAAGAAGAGAAGAAGTTGAGGGTTTTGAGGAAAGTAATCATAAGATTCTTCAGTTACAAGACTCAGAAATTAGGTAGTTGAAGACCACTGAAGTCTTTTATTATGCTGGGCCCCATGTTTGGAGATTCATTGTGTGTCCTTTAATGGCTGAAGTACTGTTCTAGGCACTGAGAGAAGACAAGATGAGAAAGACAAGATTCCCTTCCTGTAAGGAACATCTTATCCTGCATCTAAGACCAAAATGGAAGTCAATGTGAAACAAGGAAGCATTTAGAAATGGCAACACCGTACCTGACTAAGAGAGAAGCTATCTCCATGTGATGGGGAAAAGTGTTCACAAAATAGGCAGAATTTGAACTATGGCTTTAGAGAAGGAATGAGAATTAATTAGAGAGAAAATCAGGGACAGTAACCCTGGCAGAAGAGAGTTTATAAGAGAAGGTTCAGAAAGAAAAATGCTTGGTATGTATTCCCAGAACACTGTGAGGTTGTGGGGTGGGGGTGACGAGGGAGAGGTAAGTGCAGGTTCATACTTCCCCTGATGTCCTGAGGCTGCTGGGCATCAGGTCAAAGAACACGGCCTGCTCAGTAGTGAGCTCCCTGCTGCCAACTGAGTGGTTTGTCACATGTGATTTACCTCAGCATATTCTGTGCCCTCACCTGGCAATCTTCTTGTTTTGCTTTATCAATGAGTAAAAGGTATGTTTTCACAGGCCTGTTAAAACTATTTCGATAGAAAGTTAAAAAAAAAAAACTTATCTAAGAGACTCAACTCATAAACATTTGCTTTGATGTAGTTTTCTTATTCTTATGTATTGGGAAATGGTAAACCAAAGGTGGATAGCATAAAAGCCTGAGATCTTGGCAGAGAGACATGAACTTGAGTTTGGACTGTAAAGCTACCCAAGAAGTGCATAAACAGGTCCAAAGCACAAGCCTCTGCAGGGTCCCTTCCACTGGGTTGAGCCCTTGGATTGGAAGAAAGAGCACCAGAACAAGATCGAGGGGTCCCGGGATCCCATCCTGCACCTACCAGAACTCTCTGTGTAACTTTCTGCAAGTCACTTTGTGCTTCTATGCCTCCATTTCCTTCTCCCCAAAATGAAGTGTCTCAATGATCTCAAAAGCAATGTATTTAGGAAGAAAAGTGAGGAGATTTTATGTCAACCAAAAAGCATTCAAATAAATCCTTGTGAAGCCATAATTTGGGACAAGTTACTTAACCTATGATATCCTCACTTTCCTCCCATGTAAAGGGAAAAAATATTACCTGCCTGAGGTTGCTACAAGAAATAAATGAGATATTGCATGTAAAAATGCCCAGCATAGTATCTAGAAAGTAGTTGGTGCCTGCTGCCTCCTTCCCTGGCCATTGAAAGAGTCCTTTGAGTTACAAAATTCTATGTTTCCATCAATGTAATGTTTCCACATTAGCACAGAGTCTGAGGTCATAGCAGGGATGAAAACCATGAGACACAAATCTAAGCAAACATTTTCATCAGAGGGCCAAAAGAGGATTCAGTTAACCAGTCAAATCTGATTTAGGATGCACTTTTCTCTGTACAAGTGCTTCCTAAACATGCTTATTAAAAACATTGTAGATTCCAAAGCAGCAAGTCTGGACAGAGACCTGGGAATTTGAACACTTAACTGGCACTAGACAGTGTTTTGGAGCGGTAAACCTGAGAAACGACACTTAATGTAGTTCCTCGTGAACTCTCAGCCTCCTACTTCCCTGATGCCTGGCCTACCGTGGCTGTTGGCTTCACTACCTGCCACTGGGATTCTTGTGCTTCCTAGTATTTGTCCAGTTTATACATCAGTTCTGCCACTTACTAGCCAGCTCAGTGCATTTGGGAATTGACATTGCAGCATCTGCATTATGAAAGGCTTGGCTACTCCTTCTTCCCTCTGTAGAGATTTTTTAATTGTTTGTGCTTTTGTTAAGCCTGAGCCCAGGAAGAGGCTTAGCATGTCAGTTTTCCCCTTTGTAGCAATTTGGGCTGAAGATAGATTTGGAAAGGAAATTGGACTTAAAGAGTAAAGAAAGCAGTCAGTTCTCAAATGTCCACATTTTCCATTACTGTTATTACCAGGAACTTTCAACGTCTGTCAGGGCACTTCAAGTTTCTCAGCTCATGGTGCTACTAAAGGGCTGATCTATCCAATTGCTTCACTTTGGGAAGTGTTCATATATGCCTGTCATGCCCATGAAAATGCAGACCTCAGGCTAACGATTGTCACAAAGCAAGATGTACCCCAGGTTTAGCCCATCCAGTGTTCTTTCCAAGTGCCCTCCAGGAAGACAGCACACAGCACTGCTGCAGCCTTTTGTATGGCCCATAGACCAGTCAGGTACCTAGGGAATTGCCCACCCTTCTCATGGAAACACCTCTCTTTTTCTGAGCCCCTCAACACCTGACCTCACTCTCAAATTCTTTCTACCCGAGGCTCTGATTCTAACCTGGTTCCCAATCAGTAGTATTTCAAGGAGCCCTGCCCTAATGCAGAAAGACCCACAATGCACCACAGAGTCAATGTGGCCAGAATCCTGCTCTAACCTGTCGTTTATCCCAGCTATGGTCCAGTTCCTCTGGAATCAGGTGTTGGCCCTGTTCCTGTCTTCAGGAATTAGTCTTCGGTTTGACCTCATACCTGAGGATGAGGGTACAGTTTATCAAACCCCTCACCTCAGCCACCTCCCAGGTTGCTGTATTCCTCTGCCTATCTACCCATATATTCAACCTTCCTCTCACCAGATCTTCCTGCCCTAGCCTCCTAGACATGGAGCTCCATCTTCCTGGGCTTCTTCCCACACCTGCAGATGGCTCCAATTCCACCAACAGCTTCTAATCTCCAGATCTCTTATCAGAGGCTGATGGATAGTTTTGAGTCCCAGATACATAGGGAGGTATAATAAAATCCCCAGAAGAGGATATCTCCACATAGATTCATGGGATGTGTGTGACTCTCTATGAAGTAGCTCAGAAACCCAAATTTCAGAAGAAACATTTTGATCCTGCTTGTGTTGCTTCTACAGGCTTGTGTGCTACAAAGGAAAGGTTGCATTAGTTCATCAAGTCAGGTTCACCAAGAAGCAGACATCAAGATGGGATTACAGACCAAGCCCAGTGGCTCACATCTGTAATCCCAGCACTTTGGGAGGCTGAGGACGGCAAATCACCTGAGGTCAGGTGTTCGAAACCAGCCTGGCCAACATGGCAAAACCACATCTCTACTGAAAATACAAAAATTAGCCGGGCATGGTGGCAGACACCTGTAATCCCAGCTACTCAGGATGCTGAGGCAGGTGAATCACTGGAACCCGGGAGGCAGAGGTTGCAGTGAGCCAAGATTTCATCACTGCACTCCAGCCTGGGTGACAGAGTGACACTCTGGCAAAAATAAAAAATTAGAAATGAAATGAAAGAGTTTTTGGGAGAAGTTGCACAAGAAGGTGAAGAAAGCCTCAGACCATGATGCAGTTTTCACACCATGGAAGGAGAGAGGACAGGAAGGAAGGCTGGCTAGGAAGAATTTCAGACTGCAGAGCCATTCCAAGAAAGGTTCTGCCAAGTCGCTAGGGAACGCTTGGACCAGAGGTGGGAGGAGAGCCCATCTCACCAGAATGGTCCTGTCTTTGTAAAATAAAAATGAAACAAAAGGGAAGTTTGCAGGTATCTTGGATTGATAAAATGAGTTAGAGGCTCATCCATTTCATAGCCAGTCTTTAGAGAAGGTGGTAGCTGTGAAAGAGAAGAAGAAAGCAGTCTGAACTCAGACCTGTAGGAAGAAGGACCAGGAGCATCTAGGCAGACCTGTAGGAAGAAGGACCAGGAGCATCTAGGCAAGCAGCTGCTATCCACAAAGCAGCAGCCTAGGGCCTAAAAGGGCATTGAAGTTTCCTGGGAAACAGCGAGCACACCAAGCTAGAGACTTGGTAAAAGTCACTTAAGTGTCGTGAGCCTTTGATCCAGCCTACAAGCTGGGAGGGCCTAGGCTCCCGATCCAAGGATTACTGGACCTCGTCTATGGCAACCAAGGGCAAAATACGAAGGCCAACACAAAGGCCGCATTTAACTTGACTCTGAAGCAAATGCTTTCTCTCACTTGTCTTTTCTGATCTGTCTGAACTCACCCCACACAAGAGCAGGAATGTCTTAATTAAGATTTTCAGATTGATGATCTTTGAGAAGTTCATTGAAGACCCAGCTCTCTCTCTATTCTTGACTCCCCCCACCCCCAGGGCATTGAGTCAAACTTTGAGGAGGATGGTGACCTGCAGTCCCAAGCTCCAAAGTCCCGTTCTACCAGGAAGGGGCAGAAGGCATTGATGGACTTGGTGGACTTCAGCAACTGGGGGAGAAGCACATCGTTGTTCACGTCCTTCTCCGACACCAGCTGGGCCATGATCAGTGTGACATTCCAATCCTGAGTCTGCAGTCTCTGCTGAGCACTGTTCTGGGCACTGGACTGTTCCCAGGTGATTGTGGACTCAGTAGGAGAGAGAACTTCCTATGCTTTTAGGTGAACTGCTACTGTGGCTTCTTGCCCAGGAGCACAGCTTCTTGCTGTCCACTGCTATGCCTAGCTGGTTGTTTGTCTTCACCCCTGAAACTGTAATCCTCATTCTCCATGGAGTTTGTGTTGCAAAGGAGAAATCAGCTGAGGGGCAGTTGTGGGGGGAGGAAGGACACACAGTGGAGGCTGGGCCAGGGCTGGGGCACACTGGGGTTTGGGGCAGAGGGGACAGGGTGAGGTGCACCGAGGTATGAGACTGGGGAGGAGTGAGTCCACTGTGTATGGGGTTGTGGGCAAAGGTGGAGGAGTGAGCTGTTCCTGATATTTTTAATGATGTATTCTATAACATTTGATACATATGAGAGTATAGATGTGAGAGAGAGAGAGAGAGAGTGTGTGTGTGTAATGTATATTCATGTAAAACAAATACTCATGAGCTCACTATCCAAACTAGGAATTGCAACATAAGCCTCTAACAGATTTTCCCTTCTATTATAAGACAGTTTTTTAAATTGTTTCTGTTAAATATAGAATAAATACAAAAGAATAACTGTAAAGGAAAATAACACAAGTAAGTTCTGTGTGCCCTGTATGCCTCTCCCTAATTCTGTTTATGACTATTTGCTACCACCTAGAAATGTGATTCTAAGAACATGTCCTAGGTGAAAGTGTTCTAGATTTAGAACATTTAGAACATACTTACTACTTCGAATTTCATAGCATAACACCTTCTCAAAGTTGAAAAGTATTTATTTAATTTGGCCTTTTTTTTCTCATTTAAAAGGAGTTATTACTTTGGGTAAAGAAAAATTGGAAGATAAAGGGATATTTAAAACAACTATTTTGTGGAAGTCAGGGACCATCTTGTATTTTTCCATGTGTCTCTAGAGCAGCATGGTGTCTAATGAGCAATGGACTCTCCATGGGAATAAGCACATTGAAGTTGTTTATAATTGAATCTATAAATCAATTTGGGGAAAACAGACATGTTTGCAATGTGGAGTCTTTTTATTCAGGAACATGATGTATCTCTCAATTTACTTAGATCTCTTAAAATATTTTCACTAAATGTTATAAATTTAATAGTAGCATTGTTCATAATAGCAAATAAATTGAAAATAACCCAAATACCCTTTGATAAGAGAATTAATAAAATGTTTGATATATTCGTATAATGAAATTCTATACGATGGCAAAAGTAAATGAACTAAAGCCACACACATCGACAGAGGTGATACTAAAAAACAATTTTTAGAAAAATACATAGCATATAAAATGTTTTTATGAGCCCAGAAAAGGAATCTGAATGATATATTGTTTAGAAATACAAAACTGTGTAGCAAAATCTTAAGGAAAGCCAACTTGGCCTTGAATGGTGGAGTAATTCAGACCAACCCTTCCACTGAAGACAGACAAAAAGAAGTGGTGAAATGTTTTGAATTTTCTTTAAGCATCAAAGAACCAACAAGATGTTAGAAAACTTACCAGACCAAGATCTAGGAAGAAGACAAGAATCCAGGAAGATGAACCCACCATTGACATTGCTTTTGTCCTTTGGACATATATTGACCTGGAGATGATAACTGAAAGACAGAGTTATACTTTGGAGAAGGCTTTAAAGAACAAAGTGCAAAGATCACAATCCAAGGCAATACAGAGTAAGGATCTCAGAAAACAACCTCCCATTTTGCACCCTGAAAGACTGCATCTTAGAAAAGAGAATAAACTCAAAACAAATGAGTTTTTCCGTGGACTGTATACCAGCTTCAAGCTCTCTGGGTAACATAGAAAATATCAAGCTCTGAAGTAGTATTAAGATGAATTCAAATTGCTAGCTCTCCCCCATACCATCATAATCTAACAAAATATTTTTTTAAATACTCCTTAGAAAAAGACAAGCTCTTCCTGGGTCTCAAATTATTTCTAAAAATAATAGTTTGGTTACAGGATAATTGACATGATTAAAGATAATCAGACACTCAAGAAGAAAAGATGCCATGAAATGGAACTAGCAAGACTAATAGACAATATGGGGGGAGGCAGAGAATATGACCAAATAGAACCCTCCAGGGATCCCCCTGCAGGAAAAACAAGTTAAACAACGATCCAAATACAAAAAACACCTTCATGAGAATCAAAAATTAGGTGAGCAATTATAGTGCCTAGTTTTAAATTTATATCAAGGAAATAGGGTAAAAAAGAGAGTTTTGAATTACCTATACCACCCAACCTTCGTCAACAGCTACATGGCATGAAGAGAGAATCTGTGTGCTTGGGGGAGGGAGAGCAAAACGATTGTGGGACTTTGCATTGGAGCCCAGTGCTGCCCTGTCACAGCAGAAAGCAACATGGTGCAGAATTCAGCCAGTGCCCACATACTGAACATTTAGACCAGCCCTGGCCAGAGGCAACTTGTTCATCCTAGCAAAGTCTGAGTTCTGGCAAACTCCACCACCATGTGCTAAAGTGCTCTGGGGTCCTAAAATAAACTTAAAAGGCAGTCTGGGCCACAAGAACTGCAATTTCTGGTAAAGTCCTGGAGTCATGCTGGGCTTGGAGCAGTGGTCTTAGGATGCATGTGACTTAGTGAGACACCAGCTTGGGTAGCCAGAGGACTGCTTGTGTCACCCTTCCCCCAACTCCAGGCAGCACATCTCACAGATCCAGGAGAGACACTTTTCTTCTGTTTGAGGAAAAGAGAGGCGACAGTAAAAAGGACTTTGTCTTCCAACTTGGATACCAGCTCAGCCATGGTAGAATAGGGCACAGACAGAGCCCTGAGACCCCTATTTCAGGCCCTAGCCCCAGGATGGCATTTCTGGACACATCCTGGGCCAGATGGAACTCACCACCTTGAAGGGAATGTCCTAGTTCTAGCAGGATTAACCACCTGCTGATTAAAGAGCCCTTGGGCCCTGAATAATGAACAGTGGTAGCCAGGCAGTACTCACCACAGGCCTCAGGTGAGCTTCAGGTGTGACCCAGCATTTTCCCAGCTCTGGTGGCTGCCACAAAGGGAAAGACTTCTTTTTCTGGAATTAAAAAGAGGGAAGAGTAAAGGAGGCTTCATCTTGCCTTTGGCTTACCAGCTTAGCCACATTAGAGTAGAGTGACAAGGAGGTTCCTGCTGTCCCTGATTCCAGGTCTTGGCTCCTGGATGGCATTTCTGGACCTTCCCTGGGCCAGAGAGAAACCCACTGCCCTAAAGGGAGAAATTCATGCCTGGCAGCATTCACCACAAGCTGACTGAAGAGCTCTTGGGCCTTGATAGAACATTGGCAGTAGCCAGCCAGTACTCGCCACAGACCTGGGGTGGTGGTGCCCACAGGGAGAGACTCCTCTCTTTAAGTAATGGAGAGGAAGACTAGGAAGGACTTTGTCTCATGGCCAGCTCAGCCACAGTAGAATAGAAAACTGGGTAGATTTGTAAGTTTCCTGACACCAGACCCTGGCTTCCAGGTGGCATCTCTGGACTCTCTCGGGACCAGGGAGAACTCACTGCCCTAAATGGAAGGACATAAGCCTGGCAGTATTTACCACCTGATGCTTGTAGAGCCCTTGGGCCTTGAGTGGAGACAGGCAGTAGCAAGGCAGTGGTCACCATGGGCCTGGGTGAGACCTAGTTCTCTGCTTGCTTTGGGTCTGATCCAGTGCACTACCAGTGATGCTGGCCATAGGAGGTGCTTGTGTCAGCACACCCCCAGCTTCAGGCAGCTTACCAGAGAGAGAGAGAGAAAGAGAGAGAGAAACTCTATGTGTTTAAGGTAAAGTAAGGGAAAAGGATGAGTCACTGACTGATAATCCAGAGAATTCTCATGGATCTTACCTAAGACCACTAAGGTGGTATCTGTACAAGTCTGCAAGACCCACAGTATTACTGGGCTTGGGGTGCTCCCTAATGCAGTTATGGCTGCAATAACTGAAGACTTATATCACAACTCAACTCTCTCTGAATCCTTAGAAAGCCTTCCCAAGAAGGATGGGTACAAACAAGCCCAGACTGCCAGGACTACAATAAATATCTAATCTTCAATTCCCAGACATCAACAAACATCCACAAGCATCAAGGCTATCCAAAGAAAACATTACTCACCACAGGAACTAAAAGAAGGCATGAGGGGCCAATCCCAGAGGGGTGAAAATGTATGACTTTTCAGACAGAGAATTCAAAATAGCTGTTTTGAGAAAACTCAGTGAAATCCAAGATAACACAGGGAAGGAATTCAGAATCCTGTCAGATAAATTTAACAAAGAGATTGAAATGACTACGAAGAATAAAGCAAAAATTCTGAAGCTGAAAACTGCAGTGGACATACTGAAGAATCCATGAGAGTCTCTTAACATCAGAATTAATCAAGCAGAAGAAAGAATTCATAAGTTTGAAACAGGCTATATAAAAACACATAGTTGGAGGAGACAAAAGAAAAGGAATTTTAAAAAATGATCTACCAGATCTAGAAAATAGCTTCAAAAGAGCAAATCTAAAGTTATTGGCTTTAAAGAGGAGTTAGAGAGATTGGGGTAGAGAGTTTATTCAAATGAATAACAACAGAGAACTTCCCAAACCTGGAGAAACATATCAACATTCAAGTACAAGAAGGTTATACAACACCAATCAGATTTAACTGAAAAAAGACTTCCTCAAAACACATTTAATAGTCAAATTCCCAAAGATCAAAGATAAAGAAAAGCTCCTAAAAGCAGCAAGAGAAAAAAAAAAATTACAGAAAAAGGAGCTCCAACATGTCTGATAGCAGACTTTTAAATGGAAACCTTACAGGCCAGAAGAGAGTTGCATGACATATGTAAAGTAGTGAAGGGGGGAAAAAAAAACACTTTTACCCTAGAATAGTATATGCAGCAAAAATGTCCTTCAGACATGAAGTAGAAATAAAGACTCCCAGACAAACAAAAATTTCAAGATTTTGTCAACACCAGACCTGTCCTATAAGAAATGATAAAGGGAATCCTTCATTCTGAAAGAGAAGAATGTTAATGACCAATAAGAAATAATCTGAAGGTACAAAGCTACTGGTAACAGTAAGTACACAGACTATTATAACATAGTAATTGTGATGTGTAAACTATTTCTATCTTGAGCAGGAAGATTAAAAATGAACCTATCAAAAATAGTAACTACAAATTGTCAAGATATAAACAGTATAATAAGATGTAAATAAACAATAAAAAGTTGAAAAGCAAGGGAGATGATTTTAAAGTATAAAGGTTTTGTTAGTTTTCTCTTTGATTGTTTTTGTAATTAGAGTTAAGTTGTCATCAGTTTAAAATAATAGGTTATAAGATGTTATTTGCAAACCTCATGGTAACTTTAAATAAAAAAAAAACTACAACAGATACACAAGACACATATAAAGCAATAAATTAAAGATACCAGCAGAGAAAATCACTTTTACAAAAAAAAAGAAGGAAGGAAGGAAGGAGGGAAAAGAAAGGAGGGAGGGGGGAGGAAAGAGAAAACAAATAACAAAATGAATGTAGTAAGTTTATACTTACTAATAATAACATTTAATGTAAATGGACTAAACCCTCTAATTAAAAGCATAGAGTGGTTAAATAGATTTTAAAAACAAGACCCAATGATCTGTTGCCTACAAGAAACATGCTTCACCTACAAAGACACACCTGGGCTAAAAATAAAGGGGTGAGAAAGATATTTTATCAAAATGAAAACCAAATAAAAGGCAGTAGTAGCTGTATCAGATAAAATAAATTTCAAGACAAAACTACAAAAAGAGACAGAGAGAGGATTATGTAACAATAAAGGGGTCAATTCAACAAGAAGACACAAAAGTTGTAACATATATGCACCCAGCACTGGAGTGCTCAGATATACAAAAGCAAGTGTTATTAGAGCTAAAAAGAGAAATAAATTCCAATACAATACATTGAGACTTCAATACCCCACTTTCAGTATTAGAGTGATCATCCAGATGGAAAATCAACCAAGGAATATTGGACCTAATCTGCAGCAAATAAACCTAATAGATATTTACAGAATATTACAACTAATGGCTGCAGAATACACATTCTTCTCCTTAGCACATCAATCAATCTCAAGGATAGAATATGTGTTACACCACAAAAAAAGTCTCAAAACTTTCTGAAAATTGAAATCATGTCAAGTATTTTCTCTGACCACAATGAAATAAAACCAAACATCAATAACAAGAGATATTTTGGAAACTATACAAATACCTGGAGATTAAACAATATGCTCCTGAATGATCAGTGAGTCTGTGAAGAAATTAAGAAAAAATTTTAAACTTCCTTAAAACAAACAAAAATAGAAACACAACATACTAAAATCTATGGAATACAGCAAAAGCAGTACCAAGAACAAAGTTTATAGTAATAAGCACTTACATCAATAAAAGCAGAAAAACTTTTAATAAACAATTAAATGATGCATCTTTAAAAACTAGACAAACAAAAGCAAACTAAACCTAAAATTAGTAGAAGAATAGAAATAATAAAGATCAGAGAAGAAATAAAAATAATTGAAACAAAAAATACAAAAGACTAATGAAATGATGTGTTGGTTTTTCTGAAAAAATAAACAAAACTGACAAACCTTTAGTGAGAGTAAGAAAAATAGAGAGAAGACCCAAATAAATGAAAAAGGAGACATTACAACTGATACCACAAAAATTTGAAGAATGTTTGGTGGCTACTATTAGAAACTATATGCCAATAAATTGGAAAATCTAGAAGAAATGGATAAATTCCTAGATACATACAACCTACCAAGATTGAATCAGGAAAAGGAAAAAATTCAAAACCTTCAGAGACCAATAACAAGTAACAAGATCAAAAGCATAATAAAAAGTCTCCCAGCAAAGAAAAGCCTGGGACCTGATGGCTTCACTACTGAAATCTACCAAATACTTAAAGAACTAACACCAAACCTAATCAAACTATTCCAAAAAGCAGAGAAGGAAATATTTCCAAACTAATTCTACGTTGTCAGTATTACCCTGATACCAACACCAGACAAAGACACGTAAAAAAAAAAAAAAAAATACTACAGGCCAGTATCTCTGCTAAATATTCATGTGAAAATTCTCAACAGAAGACTAGTAAACCAAATTTAATAATACATTAAAAGGACCATTCATCATGACCAAGAAGGATTCATACCAGGGATACAATGATGATTCAACACATATGCAAATCAATGTGATATATCATATCAGCAGGATAAAGGACAGAAACCTTATGATTTCAACTGATTCTAAAAAAAAATTGATAAAATTCAACATTTCTTTATAATAAAAACCCTAAAAAAAATAAGGTATAGCAGAAACATACCTCAACACAACAAAAGCCATAGACAATTGACCCACAGCTAGTATCACATGAAACAGGGAAGAACTGAAAATCTTTCCACTAGAATCTGAAACAAGACAAGGATGCCCAATTTCACCAGTGTTACTCAGTGCTAGAGAAATTAGACAAGAGAAAGAATCAAAAGGCATCCAAATTGAAAGAGACATCAAATTATTCTTGGAAAAAAAAAAAAACTTAGAGCTGATAAGTTCAGTAAAGTTGCAAGACACAAAATCAGCATACAAAAATCAGTAGCATTTCTGGCTGGTTGCAGTGGCTCATGCCTGTGATCTTGGCACTTTGGGAGGCCAAGGTGGGCAGATGGCTTGAGTCCAGGGTTTAGAGACCAGCCTGGGAAACATGATGAAGCCCTAACTCTATAAAAAAATATACAAATTAGCCATTAGCACGCACCTGTAGTCCCACCTACCCGGGAGGCTGAGGTGGGAGGATCACTTGACCCTGGGGGTGTGAAGGTTGCAGTGAGCTGAGATAACACCAGTGCACTCCAGCCTGGGTGACAGAACAGGACACTGTCTCAAAAAAAAAAAAAAAAAAAAAAGCATTTCTATATTCCAACAGCGAACAATCTGAAAAAACCAAGGGAAGTGGTCAAGATGGCCGACTAAAAGCAGATAGGGTGAGTGGCTCTCAAAAGAAGAACAAAAGGGGTGCATAAATACAGCACCTTCAACTGAAACATCCAGGTACTCACACTGAGACTAATCAAGGAAACAACTCAACCCATGGAGAACAGAGAAACACAAGGCAGAATGATAGCCCACCCAGGAGCAACACAGATCCCGGGGAATCTCCCTCACCCAGGAAGCAGTGAGTGAATGTGCAACCCCAGGAAACAATGCTTTTCCCACAGAGCTGTGAAACCCTTGGGTCAGGAGAATCCCTCACAAACGCACTCCACCAGGGCCTACAGTTTGACACACAGAGATATGTGGAGTAGTGGCAGAGCAGCCACTCAGGCATGCACAGAAACCCAGATTTAGATACTTCAGCTCCTGGCTTCCCAACAAAAGTAACCAAAACTCTGACAAAGCAGGAGATTACACCCCCATACATATTCCAAAGAAAGAGACTGAATCCAGGGCACCAAGCAGCAACAGTCTCCAGGCCCCACTTCCATGGCACTTTACAGGATAAGATCCACTGGTTTGAAATTTCAGCCAGCCACTGGCAGTGTTGTTGCACCTATCTGGGATAGAGTTCCCAGTGGGAGGGGCAGGTGGCCATGTTTGCTGTTTGGGCAACTCAGCCCTTCCACCCTGTGGGCCCTTCTACCCTGTGGGCTTTGGAGAATCCAAATCAAATGGGAGTAAAAGGGATCCCCCAGCACAGCACAGCTACTCTACCAAAATATGGCCAGACTGCTTCTTTAACCAAGCCCCAATCTGTTCCTCCTCACTGGGCAGGACCCACCAACCCCAACTAGAGGCCTTACCAGGGTGCTCTGGTTCTCTCTGGTCAATGGAGATTTGAATTATCCCTGAGACAAAAATCCCAGAAGGAGGGGTGGGCTGCCATCTTTGCTGTTTGGGCAACTCAGCCATTCCACCCTGCAGGCTTTGGAGAGTCCAAACTGACCAGGGGGCAGAAGGGATTCCCCAGCATAGCACAGATGCTCTACAAAAATATGACCAGACTGGTTCTTTAAGTAGGTCCTGCATCCGTCCCTCCTCACTGGGCAGGACCTCCTAACCATGAAGTGGTCTACTGCCACTTCGTGCAGGTGCCTTTGGACTAGCAATAGGTCTATAACTCCCTGACACAGAGCTCAAAATAACCACTCCACCTCTCCAGCAATGGTTCAGAACTACACTGAGGCTGAGATGACTGAAATGACAGGAGTAGAATTTAGAATATGGATAAGAATGAACTTCACTGAGCTAAAGGAGGACATTGTAACCCAACACAAGAAAGCTAAAATTTATGATAAAATATTGCAGGAGCTGACAGACAAAATAGCCGGTATAGAGAAGGACATAACTGACCTGATAGAGATGAAAAACACACTACAAGAATTCCATAATGCAACCATAAGTATTAATAGCAAAATAGACCAGGAAGAGGAAAGAATTTCAGAACTTGAAGACTGGCTTTCTGAAGTAGGAAGGCAGACAAGAATAGAGAAAAAAGAAAGAAAAGGAACAAAGAGGAACAAACAAAACCATCAGAAATATGAAATTATATAGAGACTGAATCTACAACTGATTGGTGTACCTGAAAGAGATGGAGAAAATGGAACCTGTTCGGAAAGCGTATTTCATTATATCATCCATGAGAATTTCCCCAACCTGCTAGAGAGGCCAATATTCAAATTCAGGAAATCCAGAGAGTACCAGTAAGACACTTCATGATAAGATCATCCCCAAGACACATAATCAACAGATTCTCCAAGGTTGAAATGAAAGAAAAATGTTAAAGAAAGCTAGAGAGAAAGGTCAGGTTCCCTAAAAAGAAGAGTCCATCAGAAAACAGTGAACCCCTCAGCTGAAACCTTACAGACAGAGAAGATTGAGTGCCAATATTCAACATTCCTAAAGACAATAAATACAAACCAAAAATTTTATATCCAGCCAAACTAAGCTTCATAAGTGAAGAAGAAATAAGATTCTTTTCAGAGAAGCAAATGCTGAGGGAATTTGTTACCACCAGATCTGCCATACAAGAGCTCCTGAAGAAAGCTCTGTGAGAAGGAAAGACTGTTAACAGCCACTACAAAAATACACTGAAGTACACAGACTAGTGACACTATAAAGCAACCACATAAACAAGTCAGCATAATAACCAGCTTGCATCATGACAAGATTAAATCCACACATATCAATAATAACCTTAAATGTAAAGGAGCTAAATGCCCCCATTAAATAACCCAGGATGGCAAGCTGGATAAAGAACCAAAAATTATTGGTATGCTATCTTCAAGAGACTCATCTCACATGCAGTGACACATATAGGCTCAAAATTAAGGGATAAAGGGAAATCTACCAAGCAAACAGGAAACAGAAAAAAGCAAGGGTTGTAATCCTAGTTTCTGACAATAGAGACTTTAAACCAACAAAAATCAAAAAAGAAAAAGAAAGACATTACATAAAGGTAAATGGTACAATTCAACAAGAATATCTAACTCTCTTGAATACATATGCACTCAATGCAGGAGCACCCAGATTCGTAAAGCAAACTCTTAGAGACCTTCAAAGTGACCTAGACTTCCACACACAATAATGGTGGGAGACTTTAACACCACACTGACAGTATCAGACAGATCATTGAAACAGAAAAATAACAAATATATCCAGAGCCTGAACTCAGCACTGAGTCAAATAAATACATATCTACAGAACTCTCCACCTCAAAACAACAGAATAAACGTTCTTCTCATCATCACATGGCACTTGCTCTAAAATCAATCAAATAATTGGAAGTAAAACACTCCTCATCAAATGCAAAAGAACTGAAATCATAACAGTCTCGGACAGCTCAATAAAAATAGAAATCAAGACTAAGAAATTCACTCTAAACCATATAATTAAATGGAAATTGAATAACCGGCTCCTGAATGACTCTTGAGTAAATAATGAAACTAAGGCAGAAATTCAGAAGTTCTTTGAAACTAATGAACAAAGATACAGCATACCAGAATCTCTGGGACACAGCTTAGGCAGTGTTAAGAAGGAAATTTATAACACTAAATGCTCACATCAGAAAGTGAGAAAGATCTCAAGTTAGCAACCTAACATCACAACTAAAAGAACCAGAGAACCATGGGCAAACAAACCCCAAAGCTAGAAGAAGACAAAAAATAACAAAGACCAGAACTGAACTGAAGGAGATAGAGACATTAAAAGCCATTCAAAACATCAACAAATTCAAGAGGTAGTTTTTTGAAAAAAATAATAAAATAGAGCACTAGCTAGACTAATAAAAAAGAAAATAAAGAAGATTAAAATGAACACAATCAGAAACAATAAGGGAGATAGTACCAGTGAACCTATGGAAATGCAAACAACCATCAGAGAATATTATAAACATTATACATACAAACTAGAAAATCTAGAATAAATGGATAAATTCCTGGATACATACACTCTCCCAGGACTGAACCTAGGAGGTTCAGTCAGGATGGTGGGAAAGATTGTAAAATTATAATAGTCACAAACCTTCTTGGAAGGCTGGGAGGTTTTTGCAAAAGCCTTGGAAGGAGTTTATGGCTGAAGGCAGCCTCATTCCCTTTCCTTGTGCAAATAACATAGAGTAGAAATGAATATAAGCGAGCTTATCTAAATAAGTTGTTTATTCATGTGGTCCTAAAACTAACCTTTAATCATTCATGAGCTGGATGGCTCTCTTGGGGAAAGGGCAACCAGGTTTATTATCCACAAATGGTGTTTGCTTTAGGCCTTGGAATCTGGCCTTTAATCATTATCCACAAGTGTGTTGACTCAGAGCCTCTGTTATTAAATCTATACTGAATAAATGCCTGGAGTGCCAGCTGGTCAGGGCTGGAGGCAGCTTACTCTCTCTGCAGTGTCTGTGGCCACGAACCCCTAAGCCCACTCTTTTGCTGAATATCAGTGTCTGAGTACATTATTCATCCATCATGCAGCTAGGGTCTATGGGACAGACCCCAGCAGAGCAAGAAAGAAATTGAAACCCTGAACAGACCGATAATGAGCTCTGAAATTAAGACAGTAATAAATAATGTACCAACCAAAAAAAAAAAAAAAGGCCTGGGACCAGACTGATTCACAACTGAATTCTACAAGATGTACAGAGAAGAGCTTGTACCCTTCCTACTGAAAGTGTTTTGAAAGATTGAGGACAAGGGACTCCCCCCAACTCATTCTTTGAGAACAGCATCTTCCTGATATCAAAACCTGGTAGAGATACAGCAACAACAAACTTCAGGCCAGTATCCATGATGAACATTGACGCAAATATCCTCAACAAAATACTGGCACACTGAATCAAGCAACACATCCAAAAATTAATCTATAGCAATCAAGTAGGCTTTATCCCTGGGATGCAAGGTTGGTTCAAATGCAAATCAATAAATATAATTCATCATGTAAACTGAGCTAAAAACAAAAACCACATATTTATCATAATAGAGGCAGAGGAGGCTTTTGATAATATTAAACATTGATTCATGTTAAAAACTCTCAATAAACTAGGTATTGAAGGAACATTCATCAAAATAATAAGAGTCATCTATGACAAACCCACAGCTAACACTATACTGAATGGGCAGAAGCTGGAAGCATTCCACTTGAAAGGCAGCACAAGGTCAGGATGCTCTGTCTTATCACTCCTATTCAACATAATATTGGAAGTCCTGGGCAGAGAAATAAGGCAAGAGAAAGAAATAAAGGGCATTCAAATAGGAAGAGAGGAAGTCAAATTATCTTTGTTTGCAGATGACATAATCCTATATCTAGGAAACCCATTGTCTCAGCCCAAAAGCTTCTTAACCTGATAAACAACTTAGGCAAAGTTTCAGGATACAAAATCAATGTGCAGAAGTCACTAGCATTCCTATACACCAACACTCAAGCCAAGAGCCAAATCACAAATGAATTCTCATTCACAGCTGCCACAAAAAGAATAAAATATCTATGAATATAGCTAACTAGGGAGATGAAAGATCTCTACAAAAACAATTACAAACCACTGTTCAAGGAAATAAGCAATGACACAAACAAATGGAAAAACAAACATTCCATGCTCATGGATAGGAAGAATCAATATCATGAAAATGGCCATATCGCCCAAAGTACCTTATAGAATCAATGCTATTCCCATCAAGGTACATTGACTTTCTTCACAGAAATAGAAAAAACTACTGTAAATTTCATATGGAACCAAAACAGAGCCTGTATAGCCAAGACAATCCTAAGCCAAAAGAACAAAGCTGGAGGCATCACACTACCTGACTTCAAACTATGCTACAAGCCTACAGTGACCAAAACAGCATGGTACTGGGACTAAGATAGATATATAGACCAGTGAAATAGAACAGAGGCCTCAGAAATAACACCACACATTTACAACCACCTGCTCTTCAACAAACCTGACAAAAACAAGCAATGGGGAAACAATTCCCTATTTAATAAATGGTGATGGGAAAACTCACTAGCTATATACAGAAAACAGAAACTGGGCCCCTTCCTTACACCTTCTACAAAAATTAACTCAAGATGGTTTAAAGACTTAAATGTAAAACCTAAAATCATAAACACCCTCAAAGAAAACCTAGGCAATACTGTTCCGGACAAAGACATGGACAAAGACTTCATGACTAAAACACAAAAAGAATTGCAACAAAAGCCAAAACTGACAAACAGGATCTAACTAAACTAAAGAGCTTCTACACAGCCAAAGATGGGGGGTTAATAGGAGCAGCAAACCACCATGGCACATGTACACCTATGTAACAAACCTGCATGTTCAGCAAATATATCCCAGAACTTAAAGTAAATTTAAAAGAAAAAAAAAAATTCTCTGCTCTCCAACTGCTTGAGGAGACTAATTTGAGTAATAGTAAAATTCTAGTCCCCACCAAAAAAAAAAAAAAAAAAATCATTACAAAGTATTTAAAACTTTAAAAAGAAAAGAATAAAGAGTCAGCTTATTTTGTGTTGTTTCATTTGCATCTAGATCCTATCTTTTCTTTTTCTGTAGATGCTTAAATTTGGCAAATTATGAACATATTTTATGATAGCCATGGGACTACCACAGTTATGTCTTCTGTTAGTGACAGAGTCAGAGCCTATTGTGTACAGCCAAAGGCGTAAGCCGATTTTAAATAGAATAAAAAGCAGCCACTTTCAGAGCATATTTAAGATATTTAACATTTGAGAAAGTTCATTGTCAGTGTCAGTCATCCTTTCATTAAGTTCTATCCTAGACAAAGCAGGACCATCAGGAAATAATACCAAAAAAAAATCACATTTCCTTCATCCCTCTGAGAATTTCATTTACTTAGTCATGATTAACCCTTGGCCTTTTCTTTCATTGAGAATGAACACAGACATCACTTATTGGAACAGGTGAAAATTGGTGTCCTAAATACTACTCCTCTGCTGCTCCTAGGACTACATTCTAATACAAACACAACTCAAATGATACCTTCACATGATGTATATCCTGATTCTCAGTTAAAAAAAAATAATTTATCATGATTACTTGTTGATATTAGAGTATGTCTTTAAATAATGTAGTTACAATGTTTAAGTTTCTTAGCGATCAGATGTCTTGCCTATTTTATATCCCCAAGAACGGGCAATTTACAAATATCAACTGATTTCTTGACTTCTTGACTCTTGTGCCTATCTCAAAGAGGTTAAAGGTAAAGGGTAAAGAGGTATTGGAAAAGAAATTGAAGGAAGGAAAAAAGTGAGAGAAGTTAGGTAAAATTAAAGAAGCAATGTAAATAAACTGCTCACTCCACAGAACTCAGGGCTGCTAAGTGCCTAACAATATAAAAGAAAAAATCGACTTCAGGGCATGACAAAAAATAAATAATAAATGAAAAGAAAAAGAACATTAATAATAAAGAAACTTTAAGTTTCCAGAGTTAGAAGAAAAAGAAAGTAGGGGATTGTTTAAATAAATAATGATAAATTCGTATGATGAAATACTATACAGCCATTAAAAATAAATAGGAAAATATTTAGTGAAATGGAAAAATATTCACAATATATTAACTGAGAAAAAACCTAAGCTACTTATGAATGAATGATATACTGTACTCTCTTTGATTTGCTTCAAAAATAATTCATGATGGGGGAAGTAAATAAGGGTTTAGATAAAAGAAGATGGACCATGAGTCAACAATTATAGAAGTAAAGAGATTGAGTAATGTAAAATCATTATACTATCAATCTGCTTTTATATATGTGTAAAATTCTTCACAGTAATGAAATCATGTCATTTGCAGCAATATGGATGCAGCTGGAGACCATTATCCTAAATGAATTAATGTAGAAACACAAAAACCAAATACCACGTGTTTTTAACTTATAAGTGGAAGCTAAACACTGGGTACTCACGGACATAAAGATGGCAACAATATATGGTGGGAAATACTATGGGTGTGGGGGGAGCAATGATTGAAAAATTAACTGGTGTGTACTATGCTCACTACCTGGGTGACAGGATCAATTGCACCCTAAACCTCAGCATCATGCAACACATCCATGTAAAAAACAAGCGCATGTACCCTCTGAATCTGAAATAAAAGTTGAAATTACTTTTTTAATTCTTCACAATAAAGTTTTTTAACATTATGTACAATATGAATAAATTTAAATATGGAAATACAAAATATGAAAAAAGATAAATGATATACATCAAAAAATAAGGGTGGTTCTATCTGATCACTTTTATTATCATTCATTTATTCCTGTTTTAAAAGGATCTGTACTAAATGCAAATTCGTTTTTTAATTTAAAAAACCTAAAAATCTAACATAAAATATCACCTATTTCTGTCTTCAGTCTCTGCTACTCGTCCATATTTCCTTTAAAATTTAATATCCTTTCATTTTTACCACTTTGTTTTATAGTAGCATTCCATTTTTCATAAGCAGAAAGTATGTGTGAAGCATAAAGATTATTTTTGTTTCAAAGTTGAAAAAAATTATTCAGAAACTCAATTTGGGGACCTGCTTTAGGACACCATGATAAATTTATTGCTAATTTTTTAGCATGTTTATCTTTTAGTTCAGTGCTTCTCAATCCTGGCCATATATTAGAATCACTTGGGAGCTTTTTAAGCCAACATCATTGTCCAGCCTTTATTCCCAAATATTCTGATTTTATTGGTCTGAGACAGGGCTCGGGCACTGGGCATTTTTTTTAAACTCCCAGTTGATTTTAATGTTCAAGCATGGCTGAGAGATGCTGTCTTTGCGTCTATTTTATACAATGATTCTCAAGTGTGGTCACACATCAGAGTCACTGTGGAAGCTGCAAAAAAAAAAAAAAAATACTTAGGCCTAGAGCCCACTCTCAAGATTCTGATTTAATTGGTCTCAGCTGTTGCCTGGCTTTGGAATTTTTACTCCACCCATACTTTTCTGCTGACTATAAATATCTTGAATTTATTCACTGATGTTTGAGATTTATTTCTCTGCTAACAATTTGTTTCTGTTAAAAACACCCCACTAAGAAAACAACCATGAAAGATTTGCAATCCTTGATACTTCAATGAGAACAAAAACATGTTTCATTTGTCTTTTTTATTTCATTTGTCTTTTTGATTAACATTTTGAAAAGTTTTTCATGTGGGAAAAGAGAAAAGAGTGGTAAGACAAAGGGTATATGAGGGCATGATACTCTCTCTCTATATATATATATTTATAATTATTTATATATTATATATATCTATATATAATATATATAAATATATATTATATATTATATATAAATATATATAATATATAAATATATAAATTATAATTATATATACTATACATTATATATTATAAATAATTATATATAATTACATATATTTACATATATAAATTTATATAATATTATTATATATAATATATAATAATATTTATATATATAATTATATATAATAGTAATTATATATAATATTCATAATATATATTATATATAATAATTATATATAATTATTATTAGACAAGGCACAAGAAAGAGACATTAGGGCAAAAGATTAATTTTCCCTGTTTTAAAAGTAGAAGATGATACAAAAAAGACATATTGCATGATTCCACTTATATGAGGTACTTATAGTAGTCAAAACCATAGAGACAGAAAGTAGAATGATGATTGCCAGGGGTTACGAGGAGAATGGAATATGGAATTAGTGTTTAATGGAAATGCTTTCAGTTTTACAAGATGAAAAGAGTACTGGTGATGGATGGTGGTGATGATTGCATAACAATATGAATGTACTCACCACCCACAGACATACAAACTTTAAAATGGTATAGTAAATTATGTTCTCAGAACCTCATTTAAAACATCTCTGTGGCCCCTAATTTGATGAAATTGGCTACCACATTAATAAATATCTTCGACTTTGCAAAGCATGCCTAGAGACATTTTTCTGGGAATCTATTAAAGCTTAACATTGATTTTAAAGGAACACGATTAAAATCCAGAACTTACCAGGATTTCAATGATTTTATAGTACAACATGTAGTAAGCATTTAATGTTTCATTTCCTAATGACACTTTTCTTTCCAGGAACTCACATTTTTCAGTATCTCACATTTTTTTTAAGTACCTTCATTCAATTTTTTGTTACCACTTTCTCTCACCTCCACTGTTTTCCTAGTCTTCTGAACTTAAATCCATAAAACACAATGTAAGTTTTGTATTTAAAACACTAAAAAGTATTCAATAAAATGGAAAATTTTTCCAAGCAACAAGGAAAGCAATCACAGACGATTGAGAAAAGTTCTCATATCACACATAATTTTCAGTGATCTATTTTAAAATTTAATCTTAAACTAGCTTAGTTTTAAATTATCTTTCTTCTCAATATGCTTGTCGATGTTTCCCAAACATATCTAATGACACAGATCACTTGGGGTGCTTTTTTAAAATGTGAACTCCCAAAACCCTCTGGGAGATTCTGGTTTAGAAGTCAAGGATGGAACTCAGGAATCTGTAACTGCCTATGTATGGCATGTGATTCTACATTAAGCTAAGTTTCCTGCACATAAGACATAGGAAAAGAGCAGATACAGCTTTTTCCAACTCTCCTACTCCTCGGATTTGCCATCATTTCCTATTGTAACCATACTAGGATTTCTTTCTGTATCACTCCCTTTTTTTCCCCCAGACTTTGGTACTTGCTCTCAGTCTTGCTATTCAGAATGTAGTCCTTGAGGAGGCAGAGCAAGACAGTCAAATAGAACCCTCCAGTAATTGCCCATTCTCTCCTGAGGAACACCAGACTGAGAAACTACCCTTGCAAGAAAGCACCTTCACAAGAAACCAAAATTCAGATGAGTGATCACAGTATCTGGTTTTAACATAATAACAAAGAAAGAGGTATTGAAGACCATAGGAAGAACAGTCTTGCATTGCCTACCCCCCTCCTTCCCCCAACCACAGGCAACACAGCACAAAGGGAGAATCTGAGCATGATTCAATGTTCTCCCACTGGGTACCTCCCATAACATGAATGAATTATGGGAGCTACAATTCAAGATGAAATTTCGGTGGGGACACAGGGCTAAACCATATCACCAACTCCTTTTCCTTGAAGGAAAGTGAGGGAAAAGAGCAACAGACTTCACCTGGAACCCAGGGAAGTCTCCCTTATCTTTCCCAAATTCACCAAGTACACCAAGACTCTGTGTCTAGGAATCTGCAAAAATCGCAGTGTTCCTCAGTTTAGGGTGCCTTCTAGTGCTAAAACATCTTCAATGATCACAGGCTTTGGTAACAACACTCAATCCCCTTTGAATTCTGGGAAAGCCCTCTCAAGGACAGGTACAAACAAACCTAGACTGCAAAGATTGGGATAAATACCTGACTTCAATGCTCAGACATCAACAAACATCAAGAAAAATCTAAGGAAACATGACCTTATCAAGCAGACTAAATAAGGCACCAGTGACCAATCCTGGAGTGTAAAAGATGTCTTTCAGTCAGGGAATTCAAAAGAGCTATCTTGAGGAAGTGCAATAAACTTTAAGATAACACAGAAGGTATTCATCAGAATTCTATCAGATAAATTTGTTGAAGAGATCGAAATAATATTTAAAATTCAAACAAATTCTGGAGCTGAAAAATTCAACTTACCAACTGAAAAATGCATCACAGTCTCAACAGAAGAATTGATCAAGTGGAAGAAACGATTAGTCAGCTCAAAGACAGAATATATGAACATACAGTCATAGGAAAAAAAATGAATTAAAAAAATTAAGTAAGCCTACAAAATCTAGAAAATAGCCTCCAAAGAGCAAATTGAAAGTTTTTGGTCTAGCGAAAGAGATCTGAGTAGAAAGTTTATTTAAAGAACTAATAAGATATGAATATCCAGACACAAGAAGGTCAAAGAACACCAAGAAAATTGAACCCACTTAGGACTACATTAAGACATGCCATAATCAAACTGTCAAGGGTCAAGGACAAAAGGGGGATCCTAAAAGCAGCAAGAGAAAAGCAAATAACATATAAAGGAGCTCCAATATGTCTGGAAGCAGACTTCTCAGAGGAAACCTTACAGGCCAGTGGGAATGGAATGATGTGCTCAAAGTGATAAAGAAAAAAAATCCCTCAAGCTACAATATTATGCCTAACAAAGTTATCTTTCAAACATGAAGGGGAAATAATAACTTTCCAAGACAAATGGAAACCGAGGGATTTTAGTCAACTTTAGACTTGTTTCACAAGCAATGCTAAAGGGATTTCTTCAATCTGAAATAAAAGAATGCTAACAAGCAACAATAAATCATCTGAAGGTATAAAATTCACTGGTAAAAGTAAGTACAAAGACAAACAGAGAATACTCCAATATTGTAATTGCAGTGTATAAACCACTCATATCTTTAGTATGAAGACTAAAAGACAAACCTATCAAAAACAGTAACTACCACAATTTGTTAAGAGATAGACAATATTTTTTTAAAAAAACAGGAGGGATATAGATTAAATGTAGAGTTTTTTTTTATTTTCTCATTCATTGTTCTTTTTTCTTTTAATTGTGATTGGAGTTAAAGCTGTCATCAGTTTACAATAATTGGTTAAAAGGTATTATTTGCAAGCCTCATGGTAATCACAAAGAAAAAATCCATAATAGAAACATAGATATAAAAAGCCAGAAATTAAAACATACTACCAGAGAAAAATTACTCATACACAAAGGAAGACAAGAAGAAGGGAAGAAATGACTAATACACATTCTTCTTCTCAGCACATGGAACATTCTCAATAATGGACCACAAAACAAGTCTCAAAAATTTTCTTCAAAGATTGTAATTATTTCAATTATCTTCTCTAACCACTTAATCTCTTTAGTTGAGTATGTCTTTTATTTATTTTTATAAAACTATGAATTTTCCCCCTGAGTATGCCTTTGATTTCATGCCTTGTTTTCATGAATAATACGATTTTCTGACTATTTTCCAAATAAAACTTGTCATTACAGTTTTGAATTCCTCTTTGATCCAAATATTATTCAGGACAATTTTTTAAAAAGCTCGAATAAAATTAGAAATCAATAATAAGAGGAATTTTGGAAACAATACAAATACAGGAATATTAAACAATATGCTTCTGAATGACCACTGGGTCAATTAAGAAATTAAGAGGAAAATTTTAAAAAAAAATCTTGAAACAAATAAAAATGGAAACACAATATACCAAAATCAGGATATAGCAAAAGCAACACTAAGAAGGAAGTTTATAGCAGTAAATGCCAATTGCAAAAATAAAAGTAAGAAGATTTAAAATAAACAACCCAACAATGCATCTTAAAGATCTAGAAAATCAAAAGCAAACCAAACCCAAAATTAGTAGAAGAAATAAAATAATAAGGATCAGAACAGAAATAAATGGACTTAAGACTAAAAAAATACAAAGGATCAATCATAACACTGGCTTTTTAAAACATAAACAAAATTGACAAACAATTAGCCAGACTAAGAAAGAAAACTCAAATAAATAAAATCAGAGACAAAAAAAAGGAGAAATTACAACTGATACCACAGAAATTTAAAGGTTCATTACAGACTATTATTAGAAACCATATGCCAATAAATAGGAAACCTAGAAGAAATTAATAAACTCCAAGACACATACAACATACCAAGATTGAACCATGAAGAAATGCAAACCTGAACAGATGAGTAACAAGGAGAAAGCAGTAATAAAAAATCTCCTCGCAAAGAAAAGCTTAGAACCTGGTACCCTTACTGCTGAATTCTACCAAATATTTACAGAAGAAATAACATCGAAAAATATTATACCACAGCCTAAAGAATGAGAGAAAATATTTGCAAACTATTCAACTGACAAGGGATTATTAACCAGAATATATAAGAAGCTCAAACAACTTCAGCGGGAAAAAATATAATAATTCAGTTTTTTAAATAAGCAAAAGATCTGGTAGACATTTCTTTAAAAAATGCATATATAAATGGCAAACAGGTATACGAAAAAAATGTTCACGGCCGGGTGCGGTGGCTCACGCTTGTAATCCCAGCACTTTGGGAGGCCGAGGCGGGTGGATCACGAGGTCAAGAGATCGAGACCATCCTGGTCAACATGGTGAAACCCCGTCTCTACTAAAAACTACAAAAAATTAGCTGGGCATGGTGGCGCGTGCCTGTAATCCCAGCTACTCAGGAGGCTAAGGCAGGAGTATTGCCTGAACCCAGGAGGCGGAGGTTGCGGTGAGCCGAGATCGCGCCATTGCACTCCAGCCTGGGTAACAAGAGTGAAACTCCGTCTCAAAAAAAAAAAAAAAAAAAAAATGTTCACCATCACTAATCATCAGAGAAACACAAATCAAAACCACAATGACATATCATCTCACCCAGTTAAAACGGCTTTTGTCAAAACGACCAAAAAATAATAATAATAATAAATCCTGGCAAGGATGTGGGGAAAGGAGAATGCACCTGCACTGTTAGTGGGAATTTACTAGAGCCACTGTGGAGAACAGTATTGAGATTCCTCAAACAACTAAATCTAGAACTACCATATGATGTAGTGATCCCACTGCTGGGTATATATCCAAAGGAAAGAAAATCAGCATATTGAAGAGATTTTTGTCTTACTATGTTTACTGCAGCACTACTTACACTAGCCAAGACGTGGAATCAACCTAATGTCTATCAACAGATGAATGGATAAAGAAGATGTGGTACATATACACAATGGAATATTATCAACCATAAAAAAGAAAACAATCCTGTCATTTGCAGCAAGAAGGATGCAAATTGGGGACATTATGTTAAGTGAAATAAGCCAAACACATAAATATTGCATGTTCTCACTCATATTTGGGAGCTATAAAAATTGATATCATGGAGACAGAGAGTAGAATGATGGCTACCAGAGGCTTGGGAAGGTAGTAGGGGGAGGAATACGTAGGGATTGGTTAATGGGCACAAAAATACAGTTAGTTAGAAGGAATAAGATCTAGTGCTCAGTAGCAAAATAGGGTGACTATAGTTAACAGTAATTTATTGTATGTTTCAGAATTACTGAAAAAGTGGAATTGGAATGTTCCTAACACAAAGAAATGATAAATGTTTAAGGTGATGGATACCTCAATTACTTTGATTTGTTCATTATACATTGTATGCTTATATCAAAATATCATATGTAACTACATAAATATGTACAACTATTATGTATCCGTAAAAATTTAAATTAAATAAAATGGGGAAAATATTTTAAGCCATGTAGTCCTCAGACCAGCAGCATCAGCATCACCTGGGAGCTTGTCAGAAATGCAGAATCTCAAACTTCACCTCAGACCTTCAGAATCCTCACTTTAACAATATCCCCAGGTAATGTGTGTGTACATTAAAGATTGAAAAGCATTGAGAAAGAAGTGTTTCCTAAACTTTCCAGTAAACATCAAAATAATGTGGTTCCCTCTTAAACATGCAACTGCCAGGTCCACTCAGACCAGGTGGTGATTCTGATGCACATCAAAATTTAAGAAAACACTGCCCAAATGACTTCTCCTCACAGTTATAACTTTGGCTGAGACCAGACTATAATTTCTTTTCTCTGCTAAGGAAAAAGGGATAATTTAGATATCCTCCTGAATGGTAAAGTAATTGAACATAGGCTGGCACAGCATCCTGATTGTCAAGGACTCTGTCGCCCTTATCTTAATTGCACCTTAGGCCAAACTTCTGAGACACCCAAGCCCACGAGACTCTGGCCGGGCACCACTTTGAGGTCTGGTGAGATACACAACGTCTCCTCTCTGTCTTCTTTGGGTCTCTCAATATGCCTCCAGGACCAAGGAGTTGCACCATGTAGATTCTCCAGCCATCTATTCCTCTCATGAGAGTTCCTGGAACCCTGCTTCCTCAAGGTACACATTTTCCTCCCTGATCCAAGTACCCTCTCCTGACTTTCTGCTCTATCTGCTGAGCAGATGCTTCCCCTGATTTCCTGAAAGTCCCTCCACCTTTAAGTTCTCTGTTTTCCCCCAAACACGTTTCTTTCCCGCTCTCCCTCATTTCCTCTCTCCTTCTTTCCCTCTCTCTCAGTGGTCACATGGCCTTTAGGTAGCCAATACTTACACAGCATTTACTATATGGCAAGCACTCATTTGCACTTCACAAATATTAACGCATCAGCCTTCAAAATAATTCTACAAAGTAGGAATAATTATTATTCTCCAATAGATAAAGACACAGCAATTTATTAATATGTCTACATTAAGGTTCCAGAGTTCGTGAATGGGACAGCCAGATGGAAATTCAGCTAATTGCGTCCAGGGTCCTCCCTTCAGCTTATTCATTATAGTGCCTCCCAAGGCCCACTTCTTCCCCAGGATCCTTCTGCCTCACATCACCGACTAACCTTCAAAGCCCAAAAGGTAGCAGATTCCCTCCTTTTTCTGCATTGAGAAATATCTGTTAGGTTTCTCTTTTTTGGTTAGAGCAAAGCTGTTGAGTAGATCATGCCCTCATGTAAGTAATTTCATCAAGCCTCTCTCTTCTCTACCTCTCTTGACTTTCTTTCAGGAGGAACAGTTCTACTGAGTTTTATTTATTTAACTATAACATTGTAATATTATAGTATCACAATATTAAAGCATGTACACTTAGAGTAACAATGATTATATAGTAAAAGTACACCTGTTCTCTCATACATGACCTAAAAATTGAGTAACTCACCTCAGGAAGAAATGGGCAGGACAGACTTTTCAGAGAATGTCCGAAAGTGGCCCTTCCTGAGCAGAACACAGGCTTGACAAAATGGGTTAAAGAAGTTGAAACTCAGGTACCCTACTTGGGACAGGGAGCACTGCACTGCATTCACTTGTGGGCATTGACAAGAGGAGAGAGGCTAATGAAACTTCATCCTCAAGGGAAAATATGGAGGAGGAAGTTTATCTCAGTAACCATCTCAGGAAGAGAATTGAGCTGTGCACCAGAGACTATGACAAAACAAAATACGTTTCCTTAAGCTGCAAGATTGTCGATGCTTGCAAAATGAATGGGACTAAAACTCTTCAAGTGGAAAAGGCCATGTGTCTGCCCTTAGGACAATGAGAAACCCACTTTCCACAAACAAGTCAGGAAGAAAACAAATTCCCCAACCCCACCCCAGTCCCCCTAGCTTAGAGAAGCTATAAGAGAGAAGGTAGCTAAGCATCGCACCTGCTACCGGAGAGGAAAGAAGCCCCAAAAAGTTGGTCTCAGGTTGCTAAGTGACCCTGGGACTTCCCAAGAGAAAGGCCTTTTGTGTGCTTTCTGAGAGCTTCTCTGAAAAAGGAATATTTGAGCTGGCTGGTCTTTGAAGATAGTATATGTTTGTCCTTTACTAGATGGGAAAGCCAAAGCAACCACACTGGCAGGCCTATATAAGGCAGCATACAGATCAGCTGACCTGGAGCCAGGTTCCTGCAGGTGAGCAGGAAGTACGGTTGGAAGGGCAGCTTGGAGCAGAGTGGAGGCAAAGTGTTTCCTCATGAGTTAAGGACAGGATGTGGATTGTTCTGGGGAAGCTATGTCAACCAAACCTATCATGCCCAGACAGTTCTTATGATGAAGGGATAAAAAAATTCTCCTCTGAAAATGTGTTTTCCCTTCATTCCTTAGCAAAGTTCATCAGAAAAAAAAATACAATTTGATCTTGGTCAAAAGAAAGAAAAGAAGGATTAATTCACAAGGCTTACCACAGTGACTAAGAGCATGTTTTCTGTGGTTAAACTATCTAAGTTCAAATGCTGACTCCAATAATTGCTAAGTGACCTGAAACAAGTTATTTATTTTATTTGTGCCTCAGGTTCAGTTTCTGTAAAAATTCTGGAGATAATAATAGTTCTTAATTTGAGGAATATTGTCAAGATTAAAGGAAATAATATCGGTACAGTTCTTAAAATAAACAATAAACATTGAACAGATATTGACTGTCAATACTGGGTAACTGGCAGAAGCCCCTGCAGAATTGGTCTAGACTTTCATTTGTAAGAATCCCAGGGAAGCTTTTCAGCTTTTCTTTTTTTTTTTTTTTTTTTTT
>NW_016107403.1:1050646-1092018 GCF_001604975.1 Cebus imitator
TAAAAACCTAGAAGCAATTTGTGAGAGCAAACCCCAGAAGGAAGACAGCTAGAGACAGAGGTGGGCACTGCTCTCTTACACCTGAGCTTTCCCTTTTACACTTGTTCTGCAACTATCCAGTCCCTTTGAGTACATGTCAAAACATGACCTTGCACAGAGCAACGGGAGGTTTAATGAGGACACCTCACAACTATTAGTACCAACTGTCTCCCATTCTGAAAGAGGCTTTTTCCTAAGGGGTGCACGCGCGTGCACACACACACACACACACATGCACACACACACTTCATTTTAAAACTTTGCTATTCCTCCACTCTGAATGATCTGCTTTTATAAGAGGACTCAATGCTTTCTGCTGGCCCAAGGGGACAAAGTTTGGAGTTGACAGTCCATTCACAAGCTTAGGAGACTTTTCTGTAGCGCATTGGGAAGATAATATGGCAGAACTTTCTTGGACTCTTCAAGCGGCCAGACAACCCTCCAGATGTGCCCGCCACCTTCTCCAGATGCCAGAAGCAACTCAGGATTCCAAACAATAGCAGGCCAAGAGCCAAAAATGCTCTTTAAGGTCTTGAAACCCTCTGAGCACTATCCTAGATTTAAGAGAATTTAAACTTGTATCTAACAGAGTCCCTTGAAGTCTTGCCCTACAACCTCCTAAGTAAACACTTAGCTTCCCACTCACTTAGCAGTGGTATGGCACTTGAGAATTCCCAAGTGCATGAAGAGCATGTAGTTTTCATGTTCTCGGGGGTTAGTTCTGGACTCTACCCTGGCGTTAGCTCCCTAACAACCACACACACAAAAATGGTTTGCTGAGGAGATGGGCCTGAGGTAGTGTACCTGCCCTTCACGCTAGAAGGCTCCATAGCTAGAAGGTCTCCTACCATGAAATCCTTCTGTGTTTCCTGTCATAGGATTTGAAATTATTGCAAAAGGATCCTACCAAGTTTTGCTTTGTTTGTCCTAGTGACTGAAACTCTACATGAACCTCTTTCTTCATACCATTTACCTACCTTCTTCTAGTCTACATTCCTGCTTGGTCTTCTCTGGTGTATAATCAAAGAAACATAGTCTTTGGAGTTTGACAGATTTGTTTCAGCTAGGCCTTTCCACTTGACAGTTATGTGAATTTAGGCAAGTTAGTTACCTTATGTTTGCCTAAGTTTCCTTATCTATAAAAATGGGAATGATATGGAAGACACTTTAAAGGTTCTTCAGAAAAACAGAGGCTAGAGTTGCAGAAATGGGAAGCAGAATGTATGTGAACTGGTTATTAGGTATAATAGAAAAAGAAGCCACATAACTCCACCCTCCCATTTGTGGACTATGGGATAATGGAAAAAAATGGAAGAAACAGCACTTTGTATAACTTATTAGATCATAGTATATACCACATCTTGTAAGACAGCACCCCACTTACAAAGTGACATCTTCCAGTGGGCACACAACTGAATAAATAGGTTTTTCTTTCTTTACTGTCAGAGCCACCCTTGTGTCAATGTATCATCTTTAAGCCAATTGTTTCTCCCTCGTTAGTTTGTTGAAGGGAGCTCCCCCAGGAGTCTGAGCCACCTGCTTACACAATTTATGTGTGTCTTTAGGACTTAATCTACCAACGCTTGTCTCTTCACCTGCACTTCATCCCTTGCTACTATCAGTGATAACCTGAGTGACTGTGATGCAATCGTATGACCTGGAAATGAGCATATCTCAGTTCTACTCATGAATAAATAACCCAAACTAGAATCCAGCTTTCAGGCTCTGTTTTCTTAGGGTTATTTCTAGTACCAGATACTGTATCCATCAGTTTCTGGACCAAGGATAAATGATGCCATCAAAATAAGTTCATGTGAGGAGAGGTTAATGAAGGAATTATTAACAAATGTATGTGCAGGGTGTGGGAAAATCATGATGGATAGTGTAGTACCCTGGGGCTTTTACCTTTCCGAAGTTTGAAGTAGCAAAAGAAGAGAACCAGTTACTGGAATCCAAAAAGAGAAACTTAAATGGAGAGGTGTTCCTTGAGAGAAGTTCAAGATTAAAGGACTTTTGACTAAGGACACAGCAAACCCAAGGTAACCTTGCATGAAAGGAACTTCCCTCCTCCCCTTTCAATCTCCTACCAGGCTCCCAATTGATTCAACCCAACCAAAAGCTTGGAAATCCAGATACATAACAGTTATTTTTTACTGATATTGTCTATGGTCATCTCTTCAGGGAAATAGCAGGGTAGAGAATGCATCTGGAAAGACAAGCAAAAGCTATTAGACACAATACAACCTCCATTTGATGATAGAAGGCTGCTGTTTATGCCCAACATGTAACTACTTTGTGTTGGACAGTTCAAGTCACATGATCACTTGTTATCCCATGATCAAAATTTGATCTCTGCCAGGGCCAATTAACAACCAAGAAGAAGTTTCTCAAATGCAGGAAATGACTTTGCCCCAAAATTCTAGATATTCTTCAAAGTATTCTCTTACTAAGTTTTGCTAGAGCCTCCACACAAGATTCTTACCAGATGCTTTGGGCATAATTGGACCAAATAGATCATAAAACTCAAATATCAAATCAGCTTATCTTTATTACTTGATAAATAAATTAGAGAAGCAAACTCAAATAAGAGACATGTTGCCACCAGAATCCAAATATCCCATTAAATACTGTGCCTCTTTCTTAATAATAAGAGTCAATATGCAGTAATTTGTCTTTCACTTTGAAGGAGCTAATCTCCATATGCCCCAGACTATAGAATTCCTAGAAACTTCATTAGGGTGGTAAGTTTCTCTCCCAATCTCTGTAATGCATATATCTAGCAAAGGCATCTGAGGTATTTTCTAGTTCCTGTTGGCTAGGTCCATGAACACTATGTAATCAATGAGGTGTATAGCATGATATTCTACAGGAAGTTAAGATAATCAATGTCTTTGTGTTCTCAATTTTGACAGTTGACAAGGTGCTGGGTAAAACAGTAAGGGTATACTATTATCCCAATCACATAAAAAGAAAAAATTATTATCTGTTTCTGGTGATCTTTTCTGTTGATTCAGAAAATAAAGCATATCTCAGACAAATCGCTCCATACCAGGTACCAGAGACTGAAGTTGACACTATTCTATACCATGTCTGCACAGGCTTCTACTTGGCCTTTTATATAATAATAAACCCCTTTCACAAGTCAAGGGCCCAATGTTGTGATTCTTCCAGTAGACAAGAGTGTCTATCCCAACCATGCATTCAGGAATTGAGAAAATAATTGCTGAGTGGGTTCATGGATCCATGTGGCCCACTGTGGTAGGCAGAATTTCTGAAATGGTCCCCAAAAGACGTTCCAACCTAATTCCCAGAACCTGTGAATATGATTAGTTCTCATTCCCACTATATTATATAGCAGAATTGACTTTAAGATAAGAAGATTATCTGGCTGAGCCTGATCTAATAATATTAGCCCTTAAAAGCAGAGAGCCTTCTATAGCTGATGGCATAAGGGAAAGTCAGAGAAAGTCAATGCATAAGAACTCTATGTGCTATTCCATTTCTGTCTTTGAATATGAAGGGAGTCACATAGAAAGGAATATGGGAAGCTTTTAGGAGCAGAGGAGAACTCTCTGGCCAATAGCAAGCAAGAAAACTGGGGCCCCAGTCCCACAACCATAAGGAACTGAATTCTGCCAAAACCTAAATGAGCTTAGAAGAGGATTCATCCCTGGGGCCTAGATAAGAGTCCAGCCCACCAGACACCTTGACTTTGACCTTGGAAGACCATGGCCATGAAACAAATGTCCTTGGTTCCATAAGCAGGGAACTCAGCCAATCCTGCAGAGTCTTCTTCTTTACAGAACTGTGAGCTTAAAAAAACAGGGTATTGTTTTAATCCACTACGTTTGTGATAATCTATAACACAGCAATAGAAAACTAGTACGCCAGTGTGAGATGAACTCAGGTAAAAATTACGTGCCATCTGACATCTATAAGCACCTACTCTGACAGTAAGGCCACAGTACAATTTGGGTTATCAGTAATTAGTGTCAGCTCACTGTACCAAACCCTTGTAAAGTCTAGGTATTTTGAAGTTTCCAGTTCATAAAAGCTTTAGCAAAGACTGGGAAAAGATTTACAGTACATATGCATGGACATGCTGCAGGATCCTTTCCCAAATGATGTGTCCTTCCCTTCATCCAAGGAGTTCCTCTTTGATTGCTGGTTTAGATCTTGGAATTAGGGGGATATGTTGTAGCTACTCAAGCCATATCTCTGTTCACCAGACCTAGAACTTTTTTTGACTACACATATTAAGTAAAACTTTAGTAGATCATTGTATGTTTCCTGTTGTTGTTATAAAAAATTACCACAAAATCAGTGGCTTAAAGCAACACGAATTTATTATATTACATTTCTGGAGATCAGAAGTCTGAAAATAGGTCCTATGGGGCTAAAAATCAAGGTTTTGGCAGGCTATGTTCCTTTTGCTGACTGATATAAATTGGCATTTTGCAGGTCAAAAAATAATAAAATAAAATAAATAAATTGGCAAAACCTTGTAATTCTCCTCCAATATCAGACTTTTTACTTGTCTCCTGAGGCCTTTGAGAATCTAATTCTGGCTATAGGTCTAGAGACAATAAATGGTGGAGGGTGGAGAGATGAGTCTTGAGATGTGCTTGCATCCCTTTTCAATCCCTTTGAAATTACCTTGGTTGAGATCATTACAGATATTTCCAACAAGGGAGCTTATTAACAGAATTTAGATCACTGGAATCTATCTAGATGTCTCTATTCCAATTCAGAATTTAATTCTTTCCAGTCAATGCCCCAACTTTTACAAAAGATCCAGTGAGCCATGAATCCAAATTTGCTTGAATTCTGCAATCCACAACATCAAACTTTGGGTCTGACCTTTATCAAAAAAAAGAAAAAAAAAAATCAGACCTGAAATTTGATGCTGTGGATTGCAGAATTAAACATAAAAGTTTCTTTTATGGCAATCATAAAAGCTCTCCAGTTTTCTGACTGTGTTTTGAGCCAAGATATTTTTGTCTTGAATTTTTCATTTGGTTTTTGAATCTTCTCCCATGAAGTCAGAAGCAGCTATTCCACCTTAGCGTCCATGTGATCTGTATATCAATTATATCTACACAGAGTACCCTATATGGACAGAGTAAATTCTTGAAAGTCTCTACTTCTGAGAGCTTTTCCTTCTTGCTTGAAATAGCTTGAGGGGTTTTTCTCACTGATAAAATATGTCAGTGGTCTATATGGATATAATGAATATGCAGATATTCTATAAGGATATAATGGATTAAGCAGCCACTTAACCCCCTAAAGCCTTTCCTTCAACAGGGACTTTATTATAAGCAGCTACATACAGTAATTTAAGTAACTATTTTCCCACTACATGCCATGACCTACCAATAACTGTTTTTCTTTCATAGGTGAGGCTATTGCTGCTTCGTATCTAACCAGATCTGACTCTATATTTGATAACCTGTTTCTTAGTGCCATATACTTTATCAGTCAGAAAAGCTCCTCTAGGTACTTCAAACAAGAAAGAATAAATATCAGAGTTAAAGGCTTTCAAAAATGTAGAAATGGGCCGAGCGCGGTGGCTCAAGCCTGTAATCCCAGCACTGTGGGAGGCCAAGGCGGGTGGATCACGAGGTCAAGAGATCCAGACCATCCTGGTCAACATGGTGAAACCCCGTCTCTACTAAAAATACAAAAAACAGCGGGGATGGTGGCGCGTGCCTGTAATCCCAGCTACTCAGGAGGCTGAGGCAGGAGAATTGCCTGAACCCAGGAGACGGAGGTTGCGGTGAGCCAAGATCGCGCCATTGCACTCCAGCCTAGGTAACGTGAGTGAAACTCCGTCTCAAAAAAAAAAAAAAAAAAAAAAAAGTAGAAATGACCAGGGTAGTGAAAGTACAGAAATTCTGAGAAGCTATCACCAGCAATCTCAGCTGCCAAGAGCACTAAATGAGTGATTTGTAGAAGGCCAATGAGAATACATCCTCTGTTTATCAAAGCCCATCCTCTGCTTACCACAGTCCTAGGAGCAATAATGGCTTTTGCTTTTCCTCTGCCTTCCAAATACTATGTGAATGCCATTCATTGAAAGAATATAATAAGGTATCCTACTGTAAGGGATTCTGAAGAATGTAGTTTGATTTTCTAGGATACAGGGAAGAGCACAGAAAATAAAAAAATTGTAGCTAAAATTTTAATAGGTAATTTTGTGCATAATGTTAAAAAGTAAGTTCTTTAAGGAAATGATGGTAGTTTTGAAGGGTAGGATGGGGTGGTGTGTGTGTGTGTGTGTGTGTGTGTGTGTGTGTGTGAAGTGCCCTTACCTAGGAGAATAAAAAGTTGACATCTGTGGTGGATATCAGTGCTGCACAATTTTTTTTCTTTCAGACCTACTGAGGAATTGCCTTTTCTTGAGTTCCTTGAGGTTAGGTGTGGCTTACTTTCACCAAAAAAAACTGGAGTAGAAGTCATATGTTTTACTTTCTCATGTAAGCTTTTATTTGCTCATATTCAATGCTCCACCCCATTGTTTCATTGTTGGAATAATAAATCAAATGTTGGCATGAAGGTGAAATGCTGAATCATCATTGGAAAATATAAGCTCCAGAGAGTTCCCCTGACACACAATGGTGTTTGCTTGAGCAAGAAATAAACATTTATTGATTTAAGCCACAGATTTGTGTGATTTTTATTACAATGAGATATCATCTCACCCCGGTTAAAATGGCTTTTGTCCAAAAGTGAGGCAATAACAAATGCTGCTGAGGATGAGGAGAAAAGGGAATCCTCGTACACATTTGATGGGAATGTAAATTAGTACAGCTACTATGGAGAGGCTTTCAAAAACATAGAAATGACAAGGGAGTTCCTCAAAAAACTAAAAATAGAGCTACCATACAATCCAGCAATCTCATTGTTGAGTATATACCCAAAAGAAAGGAAATCAGTATATCGAAGAAATATCTGCCCTCTCATGTTTGCTGCAGCTCTGTTCACAATATCCAAGATTTGGAAGTAACATAAGTGTCCATTAAGAAATGAATGAATAAAGAAAATGTGGTACTTATACACAATGAAGTACTATTCAGCCATTAAAAAAAGGAAACCTTGTCATTTTCAACAACCTAAATGGAACTGGAGGCCATTATGTTAAGTGAAATAAGCCATACACAGAAAGACAATCATTGCATGTTCTCACCTTATTTGTGGGATCTAAAAATTAAAACAATTGAATTCATGCAACTAGAGAAAGGAAGGATAGTTACTAAAGGTTAGGAGGGTAGCAAATGAGTGAGGGGGAGGTAGAAATGGTTAATGGGTATAAAAAAAAAAATAGGGTTGATCTGGCAAGATGGCTAAATAGGAACAGCTCTGGCCTGCAGCTCCCAGTGAGACCAACACAGAAGGTGGGTGATTTTTGCATTTCTAACAGAGATGCCCAATTCATCTCATTGGGACTAGTTAGGCAGTTGGTGTAGCCCACAGAGGGTAGGCTGAAGCAGGTTGGAGCATTGCCTCACTCGGGAAGTACAAAGAGCCAGGGGACCTCCCTTCCCCAGCCAAAGGAAGCCATGAAGCACTGTGCTACCCAGCCCAGAAACTACACTTTTCCCACAGTTTTTGCAATCCATAGATGGGGAGATTCCCTCGTGTGCCTATACCATCAGGACACTGAATTTCAAACACAAAACTGGGTGACTATTTAAGAAGACTCCAAGCTAGCTGCAGGAGTCTTTTTTCATACCCCAGTGGTGCCTGAAACCCCATCAAAACAGAACTGTTTACTCCCCTAGAAAGGGGCTCAAACCAGGAAGGCAAGTGGTCTCACTCAGTGGGTACTACTCCCATGGAACGCAGCAAGCTAAGAGCCACTAGCCTGAAATTCTCGCTGCCAGCACAGCAGTATGAAGTTGACCTGGGATTATCGAGCTTGGTGAGGGGAGAGGAGGGGCATCAGCACTTACTGAGGCTTTAGTAGGCAGTTCTTCCCAGACGGTACTAAGGAGGCCAGGAGGGTTTAACTGGGTGGAATTCACCACAACTCAGCAAAGCAGCAGTGGTACAACTGCCTCTCTAGATTCTTCCTCGCTGGGCAGGGTATCTCTGAAAGAAAGGCAGCAGCCTCAGTCAGGGGCTTACAGATAAAACTCCCATCTCCCTGGGACAGAGCACGTGGGGGAAGGGGCAGCTGAGGGAGCAACTTCAGCAGACTAAAACTTTCCTGCCTGCCAGCTCTGAAGAGAGCAGCTGATCCTGAAAACGAGGATTCTCCCAGCACAGTGCTCGAGCTCTGCTAAGGGACAGACAACCTCCTCAAGTGGGTTACTGACCCCTGTGCCTCCTGACTGGGAGAGACCTCCCAACAGGGATTGACAGACATCCCACAGGACAGCTCCAGCTGTTATCAGGCCAGTGTCCCTTTGTGCTGTAGCTTCCAGAGAAAGGAGCAGACAGCAATATTTGCTTTTGTGCAACCTCCACTAGTGATGCTCAAGCAAATAGGGTCTGGAGTGGACCTCAAGCAAACTGCACCAGACCTGCAGAAGAGGGGCCTGTTAGAAAAAAAAAAACTAACAAACAGAAAGCAACAACATCAACATCAACAAAAAGGACCCCCACACAAAAATCCCATCCAAAGGTCATCAGCCCCAAAGACCAAAAGTAGATAAATCCATGAAGATGAGGAAAAAACAGCCAAAAAATGCTAAGCATTCCAAAAACCAGAATGCCTCTTCTCCAAATGATCACAACTCCTCTTCAGCAAGGGCATAAAACTGGACGGAGAATGAGATTTACAAATTGACTGAAGCAGGCTTCAGAAAGTGGGTAATAACAAACTCCTCTGAGCTAAAGGAACATGTTCTAACCCAATTCAAGCTAAGAACCTTGATAAAAAGTTATGGGACCTGCTAAATTAGAATAACAAGTTTATAGAGCAAAATAAATGACCGAATGGAGCTGAAAAACACAGCATGAGAACTTCATGAAGCATGAAGCATACACAAATATCAATAGCCAAATAAATCGAGCAGAAGAAAGGATATCAGAGATTAAAGATCAACTTACTGAAATAAGGCATGAAGACAAGATTAGAGAAAGAAGAATGAAAAGGAATAAACAAAGCCTCCAAGAAATATGGGACTATGTGAAAACAGCAAACCTATGCTTGATTGGTGTACCTGAAAGTGATGGGGAGAATGGAACCAAGTTGGAAAACACATTATCCAAGAGCACTTCCCCAACCTAGAAAGACACGCCAACATTCAAATTCAGGAAATACAGAGGACACCACAAAGATACTCCTCGAGAAGAGCAACCCCAAGACACATAATCATCAGATTCTCCAAGGTTGAAATGAAGGAAAAAATGTTAAGGGCAACCAGAGAGAAAGGTCAGATTACCTACGAAGGGAAGCCCATCAGGCTGACAGCAGATCTCACTGCAGAAACCCTATAAGCCAGAAAAGAGTGGGACAATATTCAACATTCTTAAAGAAAAAAATTTTCAATCCATAATTTCATATCCAGTCAAACTAAACTTCATAAGCAAAGGAGAAATAAAATCCTTTATAGACAAGCAAATGCTGAGGGACTTTGTCACCACCAGGCCTGCCTTACAAGAGCTCCTGAAGAAAGCACTAAATATAGAAAGTAAAAATCAGTACCAGCCACTGCAAAAACAGACCAAAATGTAAAGACCAATGACACTATGAAAAAATTGTACCAACTAACGTGCAAAATAAGCAGCTAGCATCATCATGACAGAATCGAATTCACATATAACAATATTAACCTTAAATGTAAATGGGCTAAATTCCCCAATTAAAAGACATAAACTGACAATTTCACACCCATCGGTGTGCTATATTCAGGAGACCCATCTCATGTGCAAAGACACACATAAGCTCAAAATAAAGGGATGGAGGAGTATTTATTAAGTAAATGGAAAGGAAAAAAAAAAGCAAGAATTGCAGTCCAAGCCTCTGATAAAACAAACTTTAAACCAACAATGATGATGATGATGATGAAGAAGAAGAAGAAGAGAGAAGAAGGGGGACGAGAAGGAGAAGAAGGAGGAGGAATAGGAGGAGGACATAGTTATGAAGGGATCAATGCAACAAGAGGAGCTAACTATCCTAATATACATTTTCCCAATACAGAAGCACCCAGATTCATAAAATAAGTTCTAAGAGACCTACAAAGAGACTTAGACTCCCACACAGTAATAGTGGGAGACTTTAACACCGCACTGTCAATATTAGACAGATCAACAAAACAGAAAATTAACAAGGATATTCAGGACTTGAACTCAGCTCTGGACCAAACAGACCTAATAGACGTCTACAGGACTCTCCACCCCAAATAAAGAGAAAATACATTCTTCTCAGCACCACATAGCACTTATTCTAAAATCAACCGCATACTTGAAAGTAAAACACTCCTCAATAAATGCAAAAGAATGGAAATCATAACAAACAGTCTCTGAGACCACAGTACAATCAAATTAGAACTCAGGGTTAAGAAATTCACTCAAAACTACACAACTACATGGAGATTGAACGACCTGCTCCTGAATGACTACTGGGTAAAAAATGAATTTATGGCAGAAATAAAGAAGTTCTTTGAAACCAATTGAGAACAAAAGGCAACATAACAGAATCTCTGGAACACAGCTGAAACAGTGTTTAGAGGGAAATTTATAGCACTAAATTTCCACATCAAAAAACTGGGACAATCTGAAATCAACACCTGAACATCACAATTAAAAGAACTAGAGAAGCAAGAACAAACAAATTCAAAAGCTAGCAGAAGGCAAGAAATAACTAAGATTAAAGCAGAACTGAAGGAGATAGAGACATGAAAAACCCTACAAAAAAAATCAATGAATCCAGGAGTGCATTTTTTGAAAAGATTAACAAAATAGATGGACCACTAGCTGGACTCATAAAGAAGAAAAGAGAGAAAAATCAAGTAGACACAATAAAAAATGATAAGGAGGTATCACCATTAATTCCACAGAAATACAAACTACCATCAGAGAATACTATAAACATCTCTACACAAATAAATTAGAAAATCTAGAAGAAATGATTAATTTGTGAACACTCCCAAGACAAAACCAGAAAGAAATCAAATCTTTGAATAGACTGAAAACTAGTTCTAAAATTGAGGCAGTAATTAATAGCCTACCAACCAAAAAAGCCCAAGACCAGATGGATTCACAGCCAAATTCTACCAGAGGTACAAAGAGGAGATGGTACCATCCTTTCTGAAACTATTCCAAACGACAGAAGAAGAGGGACTCCTCCCTAACTCATTTTATGAAGCCAGCATCATCCTGATACCAAAGCCTGACAGAGACACAATTAAAAAATGAAAATTTCCCACCAATATCTTTGATGAACATCAATGTGAAAATCCTCAATAAAATACTGGCAAACCAAATCCAGCAGCACATCAAAAAGCTTATCCACCATGATCAAGTTGGCTTCATCCCTGGGCTGCAAGATTGGCTCAACATACGCAAATCAATAAATGTAACCCATCACATAAACAGAACCAATGACAAAAAACACATGATTATCTCAATAGATGCGGAAAAGACCTTCAGTAAAATTCAATATGGCTTCATGCTAAAAACTCTCAGTAAACTAGGTATTGATGGAACATATCTCAAAACAATAAGAGCTATTTATGACAAATCCACAGCCAGCGTGATACTGAATGGGCAAAAGCTGGACACATTCCCTTTGAAAACCAACACAAGACAAAGATGCCCTTTCTCACCACTCCTATTTAACATACTATTGGCAGTTCTGGCCAGGGCAGTCAGGCAAGGGAAAGAATTAAACAGTATTCAAACAGGAAGAGAGTAAGGCAAATTATCTTTGTTTGAATATGACATCATTAAATATTTAGAAAACTCCATTATATCAGCCACAAAACTCCTTAAGCTGATAAGCAACTTCAGCAAAGTCTCAGGATACAAAATCAACATGCAAAAATCATAAGCATTCCTATATGCCAATAATAGACAAGCAGAGAGCCAAATCATGAGTGAACTCCCATTTGCAGTTGCAACAAAGAGAATAAAATACTTAGGAATACAACTTACAAGGTACATGAAGACCTCTTCAAGGAGAATGACAAACCAAGGCACAAGAAAATAAGAGAAGACAGAAACAAATGAAAAAAAAAATGTCATGCTCATGGATAGGAAGAATCAATATTGTGAAAATGGCCATACCGCCCAAAGCTATTTATAGATTCAATGCTATTCCCATCAAGCTACCACTGACTTTCTTAGCATAATTGGAAAAAACTACTTTAAATTTCATATGGAATCAAAAAAGAGCTTGTATGGCCAAGACAAACCCAAGCAAAAAGAACAAAGCTAGAGGAATCATGCTACCTGACTTCAAACAATACTACAAGGCCACAGTAACCAAAACATCATGATACTGGTACTAAAACAAATATATAGACCAGTGGAACACAACAGAGGCCTCAGAAATAACACACTTCTACAACTATCTGATCTTTGACAAAGCTGACAAAAACAAGCAATGGGGAATGGATTCCACATGTAATAAATAGTTCTGGGAAAACCCGCTAGCCATATGCAGAAAATGGAAACTGGGCCCCTTCCTTACACCTTAAACAAAAATTAACTTCAGATGAGTTAAAGACTTAAATGTAAAATGTAAAACCATAAAAACCCTAGAAGAAAACCTAGTCAGTACATAGGCTTGGACAAAGACTTTTTGACTAAAACACCAAAGCAATTGCAACAACAGCCAAAATTGACAAATGGGATCTAACTAAACTAAAGAGCTTCTGCACAGCAAAAGAAACTATTATCAGAGTGAATGGACAACCTATAGAATGGGAGGAAAATTTTGCAATCTATCCATTTGACAAAGGTCTGATATCCAGATCTACAAAGAACTTAAACAAATTTACAAGAAAAAAACAAACAACCCCATCAAAAAGTGGGCAAAGGATATGAACAAACACTGCAAAAGAAGACATTTCTGCAGCCAAATAACATTTGAAAAAAGCTCATTATCACTGATCATTAGAGAAATGCAAGTCAAAACCACAATGAGATATTATCACACACTAATTAGAATGGTGATCACTAAAAAATCAGGAAACAACAGATTCTGGCAAGAGCATGAAGAAATAGGGATGCTTTTACACTGTTAGTGGAAATGCAAATTAGTTCAACTGCTGTAGAAGACAGTGTGGTGATTCCTCAGGTATCTAGAATGAGAAATACCATTTGACCCAGCAATCCTATTACTAGGTATATACTCCAAGGATTTATAAATCATTCTATTATAAAGACACATGCACAAGTATGTTTATTGCAGCACTATTTACAATAGCAAAGACTTGGAACCAACCCAAATGCTCATCAATGATAGACTGGATAAAGAAAATATGACCCATATATACCATGGAATACTATGCACCAATACAAAATAATTAGTTCATGTCTTTGCAGGGACATAGCCAAAGCTGGAAACCATCATTCTCGGCAAACTAACACAGGAACAGAAAAACAAACACTGCATGTTCTCACTCATCAATGGGAGTTGAACATGGAGAACACATGGACACAGGAAGCGGAACATCACACAATGGGGCCTGTCAGGGGGTGGGGGACAAGGGGGGTGAGAGCATTAAGACAAATACCTAATGTACACAGGGCTTAAAATCTAGATGATGTGTTGATAGGTGCAGCAAATCACCATGGCATATGTATACCAATGTAACAAACCTGCATATTCTGCACATGTGTCTCAGAACTTAAAGGAAAATTGTAAAAAATAGAAAGAATGAAAAGACCTACTATTTAGTAGCCTGAGAAGGGGACTATGATCATTAATAATTTAATTATACCTTTGAAAATAATTAAAATAGTGTAATTCAATTATACATAATATGAAGTATAAATGCTTCAGGGAATGCATACCCATTATTCCATGATATAATTATTATACATTGCGTGCTAAACCAAAATACTTTATGTATACCATAAACATATACACTGTGTACCCATGGAAACTAAAAATTTTTTAAAACTTATTTTAAAAAAACAGGACAGGAATAGCTTAGGTTTCTGTCTCTTAGGATATATTTATGCTCTTTTCTTACCACAGAGCATTTGACAGTGATTTTGAGATCCCTTTCTTTTGCTAGCTTAAATGCATTTGTGGAGGACATTTTAATAAACAGAAAATTTGGTTGTTTAATAAAAAAAATAGTTCTGCAGACACAGAGACCAATGGAACCAAATAGAGAAATACGATCACACATGTACAACCATCTGATCTTTGACAAACCTGACAAAAACAAGCAATGGGGAAATAATTCCCTATATAATAAATGGTAGTGGGATAACTGGCTAGCCATATGCAGAAAATTGAAACTGAACCCCTTCCTTACACCATATACAAAAATTAACTCAAGATAGATGAAAAACTTAAATGTTAAAACCCAAAATCATAAAAACCCTGGAAGATAAACTAGGATATACCCTTCAGGACACAAGAACGAGCAAAGATTTCATAATGAAAACACAAAAATCAACTGCAACAAAAGCAAACATTGACAAATGGGATCTAATTAAAAAGCTACTGCACAGCAAAAGAAACTATCAAGAGAGTAAACAGCCTACAGAATGGGAAAAAAAATTTTGCAAACTGTGCATCTGGCAAAGGTCTAATATCCAGCATCTATAAGAAAATTAAACAAATTTACAAGAAAAAAATCCCGTTGAAAAAGTGGGCAAAGGACATGAACAGATGCTTTTCAAAAGACATACATGCAGCCAACAAGCTTATGTTAAAAAAGCTCAGCATCATTAATCATTACAGAGATGCACATCAAAACTACAAAATCATCTCACACAAGTCAGAATGACTATTATTAAAAAGTCAAAAATAACAGATGGTGGTGAGATTGTAGAGAAAAAGGATCACTTTTACACGGTTGGTGTCAGTGTTAATTAGTTCAACCATTGTGGAAGACAGTGCGATGATTCCTCAACAACCTAGAGGTCCCATTTGACCCAACAATCCCATTACTGTATATATACTCAAAGGAATATAAATTATTCTATTATAAAGACACAGGCACACACATGTTCACTGCAGCACAATTAACAATAGCAAAGAGATGGAATATACCTAAATGCCAATCAATGATAGACTAAGGGAAATGTGGTACACATACACCAGGGAATACTATGCAGCCATTAAAAAGAATGAGATCATGTCCTTTGCAGGACATGGATGGAGCTGAAGCCCATTATTATCCTTAGAAAACTAATGCAGGAACAAAAAACCAAATACCGCATGTTCTCAGTTATAAATGGGGACTAAATTATGAGAACACATAGACACATGGAGGGGAAAAAGGCAAACTGGGGCCTATTAGAGGGTGGAGGATGGGAGGAGGGAAAGGATCAGGAAAAATAATAATGGGTACTAGGCTTAATAACTGGGTGATGAAATAATTTGTACAACAACCCCCCATGACACAAGTTTACCTATGTAACAAACCTGCACACATACCCCTGAACTTAAAATAAAAGTTTTTTTAAAAAAGACAAGTTCTTAACAGTTGTATCAAATATGTGAGAGTGGAAATTCTCCCTTTAAATGCTTATATGTATGAGTGCTTTCAGCAGCAAACTATCACCTGCTAAGATGACTTAGCCACCTAAAACTTAGGACTCATTTCTTGCAGTATACCTAAAAAACAGATGAATAAATAAAGTGCTTAATGTCCAAATAATTCTTAAAGTCCAAGGCATAAAACTATGCAACAATGCAAATACGTCTGGATATACACTAACAAGGATCATATGTGAATTTGAAGAGCTTGTAAATGAGGTTTAATCTTCATTGAGTTATTTTCCATGAGTAAAAATAGTTTCTATGATTTACTACTGATAAAATACGATTTATGTTGACTTTTTTAAAGAAAGACTTATTAAGCTACTTAACTGAGCTAATGGGAAAGTTTCCACTTTACTACATGGTGAGAGAATGGAGTCTCCAATCTTTTCTCCAGTAGCCTAAGCTTCACCCACAGAAATTTTTTATAAAAGAGCCTAATGAAAACTGACCTGACCCTTAGCACCCTCAGCCACCCCACCACTCCCTTTATAGGTCCCAAGGGCACATTAAAAGAAGTATCAACTTTTCTCTTCTCCTTTACTCTAATTATTCCCAGTAAAAATAGCTAATACTGACCGGTTGGTATAACTTCAAGTCTGTTAGCAGCAGCACCAGATATAAGTAAATTCCTCTTTCCTGACTTTTCAATTTCTTCTTTCACTCTTATAAGTAGAACAGCATTGTGAATTTATTAACATTACCTCTTTGGAAAAATCCTTTGCCTTCAGGAAATGATTCATAGGTAGGCTTTTGAGCAGTACAAAACAACCTTTTTAATTACTTTTCCTTGTAATCACTCACTTGTGTAAGTGGGATCATGAACTATGACTGAAAATTGAAACTTATCCACTTTCTCAAGGAAGACATTAAGGTCTTGTGAATAATCAACAACTATTTATAAGGAAATAAACCTCAATTTCCTTTCACTTCCTATTTCAGTCGTCTTACAATGATTTTTTATATTAAGTTCTACTCTTTGTGATTTACCAAAATTATTTTTCTACATGATCTCCTGATTATTTCTCTCATTTTTCATCAGTCAAAATAAACTCCAACCATGATGTAGAACAAAGGGGAAGCAGTGGGTCAGAGAGCCTAACTGCCCTCACTCTCATGGGCTAGTTTATTTGTCTCCAAGTATTCTCACACTCACACAGCTTTCTCCCTTTGGTCCTCTTCACTGTCCCACTAGCTGAGGGAGAAATAGCCCACCAACTAGCCATCCTCCAAGGATTCTTTCTCACCTGAGTCCCACTTTGTCTTCCTGCCCCCACACTCTGCTGCTGTACAGGACCTCATCTTCTGTTCTCTGTCATTTCATTATTTTCTCATCTGCATCCAGATGAAAAAATCCTGACACTTTTCTTGACTGAGGTTTGGGCCCCTACAATCCATTCTTCACACTGCAGTCAGATTAAGCCTTCTAAAGCCTAAAACTTATCAGCTACCCCCACCCCTCCTTAAAGCCGTCCAACAAATGGATTACTGTTGCCTTCGGAATCAAGCCAAATTCCCAGCATGACTATATTAGTCCATTTTTACACTGCTATAAAGAACAACCTGAGACTGGGTAATTTATAAAGGAAAGAAGTTTAATTGACAGTTCGGCATAGCTGGGGAGGCCTCAGGAAACTTATAATCATGGTGGAAGTTGAAGAGGAAGCCAGGCACGTCTTATGTGGCAGGAGGAGAGAGACAGAGCAAGGGGGTAAATGCCAAACACTTTTAAACCATCAGATCTCATGAGAACTTACTCATTATCTCAAGAACACCATGGGGAAAACTGCCCACATAATCCAATCGGCTCCTACCAGGTCCCTCCTTCTTAGACCATGAAGATCAAAATTCAAGATGAAATTGGTTAGGAACACAGAGCCAACCAAACCATATCAATAACTTATGCGATCCTTTGAGATCTGGCCCCTGTGCACCTTCTCATCCCTCAGCACCTCACTGCTTCCCTTTGCATTATTTGTCTCATGGAAGGATTTGCCTTCCAAATGTCCATCGCTTTTTCTCCTCCTTCCTTTCCATCTCCACATCAACACAATGTTGGGGAAGACAAAGAAGTAAAGGTATATCTGAAGTTTCGAATTTGCCACATAGAGCAGACAATGCCATTCATGGAAACATGGAGGAGAATGTGCTGATTAAGGAAATATGAGTTCTTTTTGAGACCTCTTAGTTTTCAAGTGCATAAGGGACAAATCACAGGTGAAGGACACTGAACATACAGTTGAAAAGGAGGGTGATGCTTACGAGAGAAGTTGGGGCTGAAGAAAAATATCTAGGATTCATCAGTCTGACACTACAGTGATCATCATAAGCCTGCCAAATGCAGAAGGGTAATAAGAAAAGAATATTGAATACAAGACTTAGAAAGTAACCAGTGGTTTTCTATATGTTTAGTACTTTGTCCTTCAATAGATATTCCCTGTATTATCTCTCATGGTTATCACAACAACTCTAAAATGCTACCTAAAGACACATAACTGGTACTCAGGATTCAGACTCCACACTTCTGACCGCTAGATTGGTGCTCTCACCACTGCACTACACTGCTGTTCCACACATTAGTGCATGTGAGTATTTTTTGAAATGAAAAGCACTCATGGCAGAGAGGTGTAAGAAATAGGCCTGAAGAAATTATTTTAAAGTGGCAAGTGCTATGATAGAGGGTGCTCAGGAAATTTAGAAATAACATGCCAAACCCAGCCTGGACTTCTGTAGTAGCTGAAGCCTGAGCTACGTTGGAAATGATGTGATGAATAAGTCAGAGTGAAAGAAAGAGCTGGCAGAGGACCTGGAAAGGCATTCAGGCAAACACCAACATAATTGGTGAGTGTGGAGAGCTGCAAGAAACGTGATGAAGCCACGGAGGAGAGGATGAGGAGCGTGCAGGAGGAGATGAGGCTGGAAACAGGGCAGAGCCAGCCCTTGGAGGGCTTTTTAGCTTTGTTAAGGAACACAAACTTCATTCTAAGGCTGATGGGGAGTTGCTGGAGAACTTTGATGGCAGATGCTGGAGTACTATGTTGTGCAGGGGCATGACAGATCAGTTTGCACCACAGACCCATCACTCAGACAGCACTCAGATATAGACAGAGAACAGAGAGAGCTGTTGCATTAATCTATGTGAGAGATGATGAGAATCCGAAATAGGGCAGTGAAAGTCAGAATGGAAAGTTTCACTCTTGAAACTTTCAAGAAGTGCAAGGGATGAAATGATGTTTTAACATAGCATGAGTAACCAACAAGCCCATCTGACAGACATTTACAAAGCACTACTATGCTTTTTGTTAAGAGGCTACTAGGCATGTGCCTGCATTAACCACATCATGAGTTTTTTCATATGAGAACAAGGATAAGAACAGAATGTTGCTGGATTGTATCTTTCTTTAGGGCAGTTCACATTAGTAATGGTTACCAAATGGAGACACGTATTTTTTGACCCAGCTAAGCAAGTAACTTCATTAAAAAAAAAAAATGACTGGGGTATAATTGACATATGTAAAGCTGTACATATTTAAGATGTGCAACTTAATAAATTTGGAGGTAAGAATAGACTCATGAAACTAAGATCACAATCTAAGCCACAACATATCCATTCTTCCAAAAGTTTCCTCTCACCCTCTTTATTTATTTTCTTTCTTTACTATAAACACTTACCAATAAAGCTATCCTCATAGCAAATGTTTAAGTATATAATTCAGTATCATTTACTGTAGGCATGTACTATACAGTGGATAACTGAAACTTTGTACACTTTCACCTCCCTGTTTTTCCCACCCTCCCTCACTCATCTAGCCTTTGGCAACCACCATTGTACTCTCCATTTCTTCTTTTTTTTATTTTTATTTTCTTTCCGTCTTTTTTTTTTTTTAAATAAGGACGAGGTCTCACTATGTTGCCCAGGCTTGTCTCAAATGATCCTCTTGCCTTGGCCTCCCCATGCTAGAATTACAGGCATGAGCCTCTATGCCTGGCCTGTACTTTCGGTTTCTATGAGTGTACCTTATCCTTATACACATGGTAGTATGCAGTATTTGTCCTTTCCGTGTCTTGCTTATCTTATTTAGCATAATGTCCTCAAGATTCATACACGTTGTTGCAAATGGTAGGATCTCCTTTTCTATGGCTGAATAATATTCCATTGTATTTATATATCACATTTTCTTTGTCTATTTATCTGTTGATTGATAGACATTGAGGTTGCATCAGTGTTTTGACTATTGTGAGTACACTGCAGTGAACATTGTAGTGCAGATATTGCTTCAAGATTCTGATTTCAATTCCTTTAGGTGCATACCCAGAAGTGAGGTTGCTGGATCACATAGTAACTCTATTTTTTATTTTTTGGGGATCTGTATACTGTTTTCCATAGTGACAATACTAATTTACATTCCCACCAACAGCATACTAGTGTTCCCTTTTCTCCCACCAACAGCATACTAGGGTTTTATTTTTTCTTTTTGTAATCACCATTTTAACAGGTGTGAAATAACAGCTCATTGTAGTTTGATTTTCATTTCCCTGATGCTTTTAGTGATGTTGAATCCCTTTTCATATACGTATTGGTCATTTGTACATCTTCTTTAGAGAAATGTCTACTCAATTCTTTGGCCCATTTTTAAATCAGTTTATTTGGTTTTTGTTTTTGTTTTTTCATTTTGTTTTGCTTCTGAGTTGCAGGAGTTTCCTATATATTTTGGATATTAACCCTTTATCAGATAAATGGTTTGCAAATCTTTTCTCCCATTTCATAGATTCCCTTTTCATTTTGTTCATTATTTCCTTTGCTGTGCAGACGTTCTAGTTTGAAGTTATCTCACTTGTTTATTTTTGCTTCTGTTACCTGCTTTTAGTGTCATATCAAAGAAATTACTGTCAAGACCAATAGGTTTTTCCTGTGTCTTCTGCTAGAAGTTTTACAATTACAAGTGTTATGGCTAAGTTTTTAATCCATTTTGAGTTGATTTTTGTTTATAGTATAAGACAAGGGCTCCAATTTCATTCTTTTGTATGTGGATATACAGTTTTGTCAATAGCAATTATTGTAAAGACCATTGTTTTCCCATTGTGTATTCTTGGCAACCTTGTCAAAGATCAGTTGACCATAAATGTGTGGTTTTATTTCTGCGTTCTGTATTCTGTTCCATTGTCCTATGTGTCCGTTTTTATACCAGTACCATACTCTTTTGACTTCTGTAGCATTGTAATATATATGTAAAATCAAAAGCGTGGTGTCTCCAGCTTTGTTCTTCTTGCTCAAAATTGCTTCAACTACTCACAATCCTTTATGGTTCTATCTGAATTTTAGAACTACTTTTTCTATTTCTGTAAAAAAACAAAAAGGAGTCATTTGGATTTCGAAAGAGAGTGCATTGAATCTGTAGATTGCTTTAGGTAGTATGGACATTTTAGAACATTAGTTCTTCTAATTCATGAACACAGATGTTTTCCATTTATTTTTGTTTCTTAAAATTTTTTTCATCAGTGTTTTATAGTTTTCAGTGTACAAGTCTTTCACCTCCTTGGTTGAGCTTATTTCCAAATATTTTCTTCATTCTGATGCTGATGTAATTGGGATTTTTTTTATTTCCCTTTAGGTAATTTGTTATTAATGAATAGTAACACATTTGATTTTTGTATATGGATTTTGTATTCTGTGACTTCACTGAGTTTATGTATTAGTTCCAACAGGTTTTTTGTGGAATCTTTTTGTTTTCTATACAAGAAGATTATGGGCCAGGGGCGGTGGTTCACATTTGTAATCCCAGCATTTTGGGAAGCTGAGGTGGGCAGATCACCTGAGATCAGGAATTTGAGACCAGCCTGGCCAATACGGTGAAACCTCGCCTCTACTAAAATTACAAAAACGAACTGAGTTTGGTAGCAGGTGCCTGTAATCCCAGCTACTCGGGAAGCTGAGGCAGGAGAATTGCTTGAACCCAGGAGGAAGAAGTTGCAGTGAGCCGAGATCGCACTACTGCACTCCAGCCTGGTCAACAGAGCGAGACTCCATCTCAAAAAAAAAGAAAAAGAAAGAAAGAAAAAGAAAACAGATTATGGCATCTGTAGAGATAATTTTACCTCTTTTATGATGTAGATGGATTTTATTTCTTTTTTGCCTGGCTTATCTTCCTAGGATTTCTAGCACTGTGTTAAATAGAAGTTGCAAGGGTGGGCATCCTTGCCTTGTTCCAGAGAGCAGCAGAAAAGCATATTTTATCATTGAATATAATGTTACCTGTGGGTCTGTGGTATACAAACTTTATTGTGTTAAAATACATTCCCTCTAGTTTATGTATCATAAAATGGTGTTGAATCTTTCTAGGGGCTTGTTGATTTTGTTTATCATTTCAAATAATCCATTTTCAGGGTTTTTTTCTATTTTTCTTTTTTATTTAATTTGCTCTGATCTTTATTATTTCATTTCTTCTACTAACTTTGACCTTAGTTTATTCTTTTTCTAATTCCTTGAGGTATAAAGTTTGGTTTTTTTGAGACCTTTCTTATTTTTTAATGTAGGCATTTATTACCTGAACTTCCCTCTTAGAAGTTCAAGTAATCCCATACTTTATTACTTGAATATCCCGAGTAACCAAGTTTTGGCAGCATCCCATAACTTGTGGTTGCTTACTTTTTGTTTTCACTTGTCTTGATATACTTTCTAACTTCTCTTTTGATTTATTTTTTTGACCCAGTGGTTGTTCATGAGTGTGTTGTTTAAGTTCCATGTATATGTAAATTTTCCCATATTCCTTCTGGTATTGATTCTAGTTTCATTGCATTGTAGTCAAAAATATATTTGGGATGATTTTAATCTTCTTTAACTTGTTAAGACTTGTTTTCTGGCCTAGCATGTGTGATATATCCTGGAAAATGTCCCATGAGCACTTGAGAAGAATGTGAATTCTGCTGCCATTGGGTGAAATGTTCTGTATATGTCTGTTAGGTCCATTTTGTCCATAATGTTGTTCAAGTCTGCTGTTTCCTTATTGATTTTCTGTCTGGATGTTCCATCTATTCATAAAAGTATAGAATTGAAGTATTCTATTATTGTATTACTATTGTCCCTTTAGTTCTTTTAATATTTTCTACAGGAGTCTTTAGGTTTTCTAGGTAAATGATCATATGATCAGCAAACAGCAATTGTTTGACTTCCTTTTTATTGATTTGGATGCCCTTTATTCCTTTTTCTTGTCTGATTGCTCTGGCTATGACTTCCAGTATTATGTTGAAGAGAAGTGGTGAGAGTGGGCATCTTGTCTTGTTCCAGTTGCCAGAGGGAATGCTTTTAACTTTCTCCATTCAGTGTTATGTCGGCTGTGGATTTGTCATAAATGGTTTTTATTATATTGAGGTATGCCTCTTGTATGCCAAGTTTGCTGAGAGTTTTAATCATAAAGAGATGCTGGGTTTTGTGAAATGCTTTTTCTGCAACTATTGAGATGATCATGTGATTTTTGTTTTTAATTCTGTTTATGTGGTGCATCACATTTATTGACTTGTGTATGTTAAACCATCCCTGAATTCTTGATATGAACCCATTTGATTATGGTGGATTATCTTTTTGATATGTTGTTGGATTTCATTAGCTAGAAGTTTGTTAAGGATTTAACATCTATGTTCATTAGGGATTTTGGTTTGTAGTTTTCTTTTTTAGTTGTGTCCTTTCCTGGTTTGGGTATTAGGGTGATACTGGCTTCATAGAATGATTTATGGAGGGTTCCCTCTTTCTCTATCTTGTGAAATAGTGTCAACAGAATTGGTACCAATTCTTCTTTGAATGTTTGGTAGAATTCTGCTGTGAATCCATCTGAATTTTTTTGTTGTTGTTGGTAATTTTTGTTTTTTTGTTCTGTTTTGTTTTGTTTTTGAGATGGAGTTTTGCTCTTTGTTGCCCAGGTTGGACTGCAGTGGCATGATCTCAGCTCACTGCAACCTCTGCCTCCCTGGTTCAAGTGATTCTCCTGTCTCAGCTTCTGAATAGCTGGGATTACAGGCACCTGCCACCATGCCTGGCTAATTTTTGTATTTTTAGTAGAGACAGGGTTTCACCATGTTGTCCAGGCTGGTCTCAAGCCCCTTGACCTCAGGTGATCTGCCTGCCTCAGCCTACCAAAGTGCTAGGATTACAGGTGTGAGCCTGGCCTGCTGGTAAATTTTTTAATTACCATTTCAATCCCGCTGCTTGTTATTGGTCTGTTCAGGATATCTAATTCTTCCTGATTTAAGCTAGGAGGGTGGTATATTTCCAGGAACTTATTGGTCTCTTCTAGGTTTTCTAGTTTATGTACATAAAGGAATTCATAGCAGCCTTGAATGATCTTTTGTATTTCTGTGGTGTCAGTTGCAGTATCTCTCATTTAGTTTCTTATTGAGCTTATTTGGATTTTCTCTCTTCTTTTCTTGGTTAATCTTGCCAATGGTCTATCAAATTTATTTATCCTTTCAAAGAACTAATTTTTGTTTCTTTTATCTTTTGTATTTTTTTGTTTCAATTTCATTTAGCTCTGCTCTGATCTTGGTTACTTCCTTTCTTCTGCTGGGTTTGGGTTTGGTTTGTTCTTGTTTCTCTAGTTCCTTGAAGTGTGACCTTAGATTGTCTGTTAGTGCTCTTTCAGATTTTTTTATGTTAGCATTTAAGACTACGAACTTTCCTCTTAGAACTGCCTTTGCTATGTCCCAGAGGTTTTGATAGGTTGTGTCACTATTGTCATTCATTCAAAGAATTTTTAAAATTCCATCTTGATTTCATTTTTGACCCAATGATCATTCATATGTTTAAGCGTTCCAATATTTGGTGAACACATATTTATGATTATCACATCCCCTCAATGAATTGGCTTTCTTATTATTACATAGTAACAATTTTTGTCTCTTGTGACAGATTTTGACTGAAAATCTAATATAAATATAGCCACCCCTACTCTCATTTGGTTACTATTTGCATAAAATATATTTTCCATTCCTTTATATTGTCTATGTGTGTCATTAAAGTTAAAGTGAATCTCTTCTAGATAGAATATTGCTGCATCATTTTTTTATCCATTCAGCCACTGTGTCTTTTGATTGAATAACTTAATCTATTTACACTTAAAATAATTATTGATAAGTAAGAACTTACCACTGCCATTTTGTTCATTGTTTTTTGGTTGTTTTGTAGATTTTTTTTTTCTTCCTTTTTTTCTGTCTTCCTTTGTAATTAGTTATTTTTTTCTGGTAGTAGTATGCTTTGATTCTTTCCTCTTTACCCTTTTTTGTATTTATTAGAGGCTTTTTTTCTTTATAGTTACCATAAAGTTTGCATAAAACATCATATAAAAGTCATTTTAAGCTGATGACATCTTTCATTCATTCATGTACGAAAACTACTTGTGTCCCTCACCTACATTTTATGCTATTGATGTCACCATTGACATCTTTTTACATTGTGTATTCATTAACAAATTATTGTAGCTATTATACTCCTCCCTTTTAACTTTTATATTAGATAAGTGGTTTATAACATTGCAATATTACATTGTTCTGTTTTTGCTCATACATTTTCATTTATCAGTGAGATTTATACTTTCATGTGTTTTTGTATTGCCATTTAGTTTCATTTCAACTTGAAAAATTTCCCTTAGCACTTCTTGTAAGTCAGGCCTAGTAGTGACAAATTCCCTCAGTTTTGATTTGTCTGGGGAAGTATTCATTTTTTAAGGAAACTTTTACTGGGTATCCTGTTTACGATTGTCAGTTTTTCCTTTTTTTCAGCATTTTGAATATGTCATCCCACTCTCTTCTGGTCTAAAAGATTTCTGTTGAGAAATTCATCAATATTCTTATGAGGTTTTCTTGTATGTGATGAGTCACTTTTCTCTCGATGTTTTCAAAATTCTTTTTCTGTCTTTAACTTTTGATAATTTAATTACAATGTCTCTTGGTGTAGACTTCTTAAGGTTCAACCTATTTGGGTCATTAGAACTTCATGAGTTTGGTTGTCCATTTCCCTCCCTAGATTTGGAAAATTTTCAGGCATTATTTGTTTAAATAATCTTTCTTCCCCTTTCACTTTCTTTTCTCTGTCTGATATTCCCATAATATGCAATTGGTTTGCTTTGTGGTGTCCCATAAGTCCTGTGGGTTTTTATTGCTACTTTTTATTCTTTTTCTTTTCTTTTCTTTTCTTTTTTTTTTTTTTTTTTTTTTTTTTTTTTTTTTTTTTTTTTTTTTTTTTTTTTTTTTTTTTTTTTTTTTGCCACTCTGTTTGGATAATTTCAAATCACCTGTCTTTAAGAAAGTTAGCTGATTCTTTCTTCTGTAGATCAGTATGCTATTGAAGCTCTCTACTGAATTTTTCTATTTGGTCATTGTATTCTTTAGCTCCAGAATTTGTTCAGCTCTTTTTTCATGGTTTCTCTTTATTGAGCTTCTCGTTTTGTTCACGTATTTTTTTCCTAATTTGATTTAATCATCTATATAGTTGTTCTCTTACAGCTTACTAAGTTTCTTTAGGATAATATTTTGAATTCTCAGGACATTTATAGATCTTCATTTGACGGGGTGGGGGTTGTCAGTTCTGGGAGCTTCATGATCACTATATAACAATAAAAGGGCCAAACAATGGCACACTTTAGGTGCCCTTGAAGCCAGACTTGACTCTGCAGGATTTAGGGAAGGCATGCAGTTTTGAAACATCTCCTTTACTGGAGAAGGAGAGGAGAGCTTTCATCTAGTGTCTTGGCATATAAGGGTACTACCCTAGGGAAAAGCAATGGATGACTCTTATCACCTAACATGACTTTGTGGGATTAAGAAAAAGCATGCATATGTAAGCCTTACCTCTCCTCAATAGGGAGCAAAAAGAGTGTAAGGGGTGCATCCATTGAGATTTGAGAGACCTCTAAAATCTGTAGCCAGGTTGTCTGATGAAGGTAATTCCTTTTTTAATTCAGTTTGTCTGTAAAGGCTGGAAGAGGTAACTGCTTCTTCAAGTGGGAAGACATCAATGTAAGGCTACAAGAATCATGAATAATCAGAGAAGCGTGACACCCATGTCAAACCTGTTGCTAAGATACTTCTAGCTTCTTAGATCTGTATGCCCTCTACAGGGACACATGGAGCACCAGCTGCAGGGGCATATAGAGGACCATTCATGGGGTCATGTAGGATGCTGGCTGCAGAAGTGCAATAGGTGCTGGCTTTGAGGGCACACAAAGTGCCAACTTTGAGGATGCACAAGATACAAAGTTCAGGAATGCATTGAGTGCTATATGTGTGGATGCACTGGGTGGCTTCTTAGGGAGCACACAGTGCTAGCTGTGGGGCACCATCTACAGGAGTATACAGGGGTCTATCTGTGGGGTCACGCAAGACATCAGCTATGGAGGCATGTAAGACCTTGTCTGCAGAAGCACACAGGATGCCTCTGTAGTGACACACATGCTGCTTGCTGGGAGCCCTGGCTGTTTTCTTTGTCTTTGCTCTCCATAGATGACCCAGCTGTACTGATTATCTTAGCAGTCTGGGAATGATGACAGAAACAGGCGTCTCTACTGGGGAATCCAGACCTTCACTTTATTTTCTTCTTCACCTGAGGATGAAGTTGTATGTGAGGGGCACTCTTTGGCATGATATGGGCAAAGTGAAACTACTCTTTCTACTCCTTTCATTGTAGCTGATCTCAGGTTTTGTGATTAACGGGAGCTCTGGAACCTCTCAACTGGACTGCAGAGCTCCCACAAAGTATTTTCATCTGCAGATGGTTGTCAAATCAGTGTTTCTGTCAGGAGACGAGGGCTGGAACCTCTTATTCTACCATCTTGCTGACATCATTTCAACGTCATTTTATAAAGAACTAATTTTTTTTACTGCTATTAATTTCAGTCTCAGAAGAAATCCTTATGTTTGAAAGCCTCTAGCTCTGGTTTTTATCTAAAGATAAAGATCTAGGTTCATCACTCTATAAATTTAAATCAAAACCATGGAGGCCACCAAACAAAACATTTGAAACAGGAAGAGAAGAGGCTGATGGTGGAACACTTTGGAGGTGGCCAGAAAAACAAGAACCAGAGAATTAATCAAAGTCATACAAGAGACAGAAACATAACAGGAACATTCAAAAGACAAAAGAAGAGACCTTCCAACTCCTGCCAATTGAATTTTCCTACATACACACACTCCTCAATATAAAAGATAAATGTTAAATCTCACCTTCTTTCTATTAGTTCCAGAAGTGTTGAGTCCCTAAGAACCCTGGATTATTGGAGAGGTTGTCAAAAGCAGGAGATCCAGAAATGCCTCTGTGCTACAGCACCCTGGTAGAAGAACAGATGAGGTGAGCCTCCCACCACCTTTCCACCATGTAGAGAGTGGCACCCCATGGAATTCTCTATCACCATGTTTCTCTACCCACCCCACCTCCACTCTCACTCAGAGTCAGAAAGGCAAACCCAAGACCAATAAATGTGTGTGTGCATGTGTGTGTCTTGACCCTGTCTCCCTTCCAAGCTTATGTACTTCTGTTTAATCTTTTCTCTTCACTTTGCCAACAAGCAGTAATACTTACATCATGGTGCTGTTCAATAAATCTTCAATAATGTTGCAAAGAATAATACCCAAATGACTTAGCTTATGATACAGGGTCTTTAACAATCTAATCTCAGACAATGATTCTCCATGTCCTCTGCATTTTGGCCATACTGGAGTCCATACCATTTCTGGGACCCTCCCTGCATTCTTCTGCTTTATGCTCATACCCTTATTATCATCTTTTCTTCGCCTTCCTTCCTCAAAACTCCATGTCTACTTTTAAAGCCTTACGTAGCAACCAAAATTCAGCTCCATCACATCTCTCCAGATGTTCCTAGTCAAAATTAACCTCTCTCTCTCTCCTCCTCCTCCATCCTACCTTGTAATTCTTCAGTAGAACCCTCTTAATTTGTCTTATATCATAGTTTTATGGGAGTAAATCTGTCTCTGCTTTCTCTCTGTCTTCCCCAACCCCATTCTTACATATAATCATGAGCCTCTGGGAATACAGAACTCTCTCTTACTCATTTTTGCACTACCTAACAGAGCCTAACACAGATGTGGATGTATAGTATAATTTCAGTAAATATTTGGTAAATTGAAAGATATTGCAATCAAAATGGAAAGATATACATATATAGTTTGCTAATCTCCTTGTGTGTGTGTGGGTGTGTGTGTGTGTACACACACAAGGAAATTAGCAAACTATAGACTGTTATGGTTAGAGGGCAACTTAAAAATTATCTCTACTAATTGCTTTATGTTATAGAAGAATTTGAGGTCAGAGAATTGTAAATAAAAGAAGGTAACTTATGTCAAGTGCTATATAAATAATCGGTGCAACATCAGCATGCAGGAGGCCATGTATTATTTTAGAAAGTAAAATGTAAAAGATATGATATGGTTTGAATCTGTGTCCTCATTCAAATCTCTTGTTGAATTGTAATTCTCAATGCCAGAGTTGTGACCTGGTAAGATGTGATTAGATCATGGGCACAGATTTCCCCCTGAGTGTTGTTTTCATAATAGCAAGTGAGTTCTCTCAAGATCTAGTTGTTTAAAAGTGTGTGGTACCTCCCCACATCCCTCTTCCTCCTGCTCCAGTCATGTAATATGTGCCTGCTTTCCCCTTGCCTCTTGCCATAATTGAAGGTTTCCTGAGGCTTCCCCAGAAGCCATGATGCTTCTTGTACAGCCTTCAGAACTGTAAGCCAATTAAACCTCTTTTCTTTATAAAATTCCCTGCCTCAAATATTTCTTTATAGTAGTGTAAAAATGAACAAATGCAGAAAATTGATACCAGGAGTGGGACATTGCTATAAAGATTCCTGAAAATGTAGAAGCAGCTTTGAAACTGAGTAATGGGTAGAGGCTGAAAGAGTTTGAAGGGGTAAAAAGAAGACAGGAAAATAAGGTAAAGTTTGGAACTTCTTAGAAACTTGTTGAATGGTTGTGACCAAACTGCTGACAGTGATATGGATAGTGAATTCCAGACTGAGACGGTCTCAGAGGGAAATGAGGAACTTATTGGGAACTGGAGTAAAGGTCATTCTTGCTATGCTTTAGCAAAGACACTGGCAGCATTGTGCCCCTGCTCTAAGGATCTGTGGAACTCTGAACTTGAGAGAGAAGATTTAAGGTATCTGGCAAAAGAAATTTTTAAGCAGCAAAGTGTTCAAACTGTGGCCTGACTGCTTCTGAAAGTCTATGCTCATATGCATGAGTAAAGAAACTATCTAAAACTGGAACTAATATTTAAAAAGGAAGCAGAACATAAAAGTTTGGAAAATTTGCAGCTTGGCCATGCAGTAGAAAAGAAAAACCCATTTTCAGGAGAGGAATTCAAGCAGGCTGCAAAAATTTACATAAGTAAAAAGGAGTCTGCTGCTAATAGCCAAGCCAATGGGGAAAGACCTCAAAGGCATTCATTTCAAAGACCTCTGCAGCAGCTTCTCTCATCACAGGCCTGGAGGTCTAAGAGGAAATAATGGTTTTGTGAGCCATGCCCAGAACCCCGCTGCTCTGTGCAGCCTCAGGACATGGTGCCCTACATCCCAGCCACTCCACCTCCAGCTGTGGCTAAAAGGGGCCAAGGTAGAGCTTGGGCCACTGCTTCAGAGGATGCAAACTGTAAGCCTTGGCAGCTTTCACATGGTGTTAAGTCTGCAGGTGCATAGAGTATGAGAGTTGAGGCTTGGGATCCTCCACCTAGATTTCAGGGGATGTATGGAAAAGCCTAGACATTAAGGCAGAAGCCTGCTACAGGGGAAGAGCCCTCATAGAGAACCTCTACTAGGGCAGTGTGGAGGGGAAATGAGAGGTTGGAGCCCCAACACACAGTCCCCATTGGGGCACTGCCTAGTGAAGCTGTGAAAAGAGTGCCACCATCTTCCAGATCCCAGAATGCCAGAATGGTAGATTCACTAACAGCTTGCACCATGTACCTGAAACAGTTGCAGGCACCCAACACCAGCCTATGCAAGCAGCTATGAGGGCTGTACCCTGCAAAGCCTCAGGGAAGGAGCTGCCCACGGTTTCAGGAACCCACCCCTTGCATCACTGTGCCCTGAATGTGAGACACAAAGTCAAAGTAGATTATTTTGGAGCTTTAAGATTTAATGATTGCCCTGTTGAGTTCTGAACTTAATGGGGCCTGAGCTCCTTTGTTTTAGCCAATTAACCTTTCAGAATAGGGGTATTTACCCAATGCCTATACTTCCTTTGTATCTTGGAAGTAACTAAGTTGTTTTTGATTTTACAGGCTCATAGGCAGAAGAGACTTGGCTTGTCTCAGATGAAACTTGGACTTTTGAGTTAATGCTGGAATGAAGACTTTGGAGGACTGTTGGAAAGGCATGATTGTATTTTTCAATGTAAGAGGACATGAGATTTGGGAGATGTCAGAGGAGTAATAATAGGTTTGCATCTGTGCCCTGACTCAATTCTCATGTCTAATTGTAATTCCCAATATTGGAGGTGGGGCCTTGTGGAATGTGATAAATCAAATCACAGGTGCTGTTCTCATGATAGTGAGGGAGTTCTCATAAGATCTAGTTGTTTAAAGGTGTGTGATACCTCCCTGCTCTCTCACTTTCTCTTGTTCCAGTCATATAAGACATGCCTGCTTTCCCTTTGCTTTCCACCATAATTGAAACTTTCCTGCGGCCTCCCCAGAAGCTGTCATGCATGCTGTACATACAGCCTGTAGAACCATGAGCCAATTTAACCTTTTTTTCTTTATAAATTACCCAGTCTCGGGTATTTCTTTATAGCAGTGAAAAAATGGACTAATATAAGATCCCTGATGGGAGATGATGAATAGGGCATTACAAGGAGGAAAGAACTTGGTGTCATCCTTTTGATTGCCATACTTTTGATGATTTTAGCCCTCTAAACCAGTTTGGAGGGAGCAGAAGTTTTTTTTCAGGGAAGTAGTAGGAGATAAGGCTGGATGGCAGATTGAGACAGAAATCTGGAAGCCCTTAAAGATCAAGCAGAGACTTATTTCTGGAATATAAAAATCAAAACAATTGAACTCTTGGAGATAGAGAGTAGAGGGATGGTTAACAGAGGCTGAGAAGGGTAGTGAGGGCTTGGGGGAGAAGTGGGCATGGTTAATGGGTACAAAAAAATATAAAGAATGATAATAGCACAACAGGATGACTATAGTCAATAATAACTTCAGGAAGAATGAATGAAAAATAGGAAGAATGAATAGAAAATAGAAAGAATGAATTAGCACAACAGGATGACTATAGTCAATAATAATTGTACATTTTAAAATAATGAAAAGAATATAATTGGATTGTTTGTAACACAAAAGATAAATGCTTGAGTGGATGCACACCCCATTCTCCATGGTGTGATTATTATGCATTGCATACCTGTATCAAAATATCCCATGTACCACATAAATATACACAATACTATTTACCCAGAAAAATTATGATTAAAAAAAAAAGGCCAGTAAGAGAATTCAGACTCTATCCTGAGACATTGGAATAGTCTTAAGTGTGTTTTAATACTCGGATGATGAACAAGAAGGTGACTTGAAAAATAAACAAAACATCAGGAAAGTGAGGAGGAAACTGCACTAGAGCCAGATAGACCACTTAGAAAGTAGGAGGTGATTAATTCTGAACCAGGGAGACTAAAATTGGAATCAATAAGAGGAAACAGAAAGATTTATCATTAAAACTTTGGAAAAGTGAAGGGACAAAGGGAATATCAAGAATGACAGATTTCCAGCTTACATGATTCAGAGAACAAAGGTCTGAGGGGGAAAAAAAAGACAGAAAAAAAATAAAATGTTAAAACTGGAAAAGTCCTTAAAAATATCATGTCCACATGCTGTCTTTTATAGGTAATGACTGCAAGCAAAAGCTAGTGCTGGAGAAAATAGAAGGACTTTGCTTTTAGTGAGTTTTCAGAACATGATTCTCATCACTTCAGAGGCCAGGAATGGAAACATCCACTTATGGGAAACTGCACTAGCCTTAGGCAGAGTCACATTTGGCCCCTGCATGAGGCTCGTCCCCTTCTCTTGCTCCCTCTGTGCTGCCCAAAATCTGCCCTAAGCATGGGGTCATCTCCCCTCTGAATCTTAATGGCTTTCTTATTTCCCTGCCTGGAGTCACCCTTTATCTAAGTCTGTGCCTTTTACTTTGGCCCCAGATTCATCACCCCAGTTTATACCTGCCCTGAAAACATGTGTGCTAGTTCCATAGTTCCCCTTTCTCCATTATTCTTTATTCACTCCTCTACATTCATTCATCCAACATTCTTATAAGTTCTGGAGATAGAATGGTAAGCAATACATTTTCAGTGCTTTCAGAAGGCTTACATTCTAAAATGAAAGCAAGTTCTCCCCCACTCCCCTAAAAAAGAAAACAAATAATAACCACAAAATAATTTTAAATCACAGTAAGTACTAGGAAGAATCAAAATCTGTGATGAAGATAAGCAAAAGAATATAGAATTTTGAATACAAAATTAGGCAGAAAAGTAAGTTTATTAAGAATGAGATCCCATTACTGGGTATATATCCAAAGGATTATAAATCATTCTACTATAAGGACACGTGCACACGAATGTTCATTGCAGCACTGTTTACAATAGCAAAGACCTGGAACCAACCCAAATGCCCATCGATGATAGACTGGACAGGGAAAATGTGGCACATATACACCATGGAATATTATGCAGTCATCAAAAGTGATGAGTTTGTGTCCTTTGTAGGGACATGGATGAACCTGGAAACCGTCATTCTCAGCAAACTGACAGAAGAGCAGAAGATCAAACACCGCATGTTCTCACTCATAGGCGGGTGTTGAACAATGAGAACACATGGACACAGGGAGGGGAGCACTACACTCTGGGGTCTGTTGGGGGGAAACAGGGGAGGGACGGTAGGGGGTGGGGAGCTGGGGAGAGATAGCATGGGGAGAGATGTCAGATGTAGGTGATGGGGAGGAAGGCAGCAAATCACACTGCCACGTGTGTACTTATGCAACAATCTTGCATGTTCTTCACATGTACCCCAAAACCTAAAATGCAATAAAATAAATAAGTGGAAAAAAAAAAAGAATGAGAAAAGAGTCCAGGTGTGATTTACACCTGTGATCCCAGCACTTTTGGAGGCCAAGGCAGGAGGATTGCTCAAGGCCAGGAGTTCAAGATCAGCCTGGGCAACAAAGTGAGATCTTGTCTCAAATTCATTTTTTGCATGTGGATATCCAATTGTTCCAGCAATAGTCTTTTTTTTTTTGAGACGGAGTTTCACTCTTGTTACTCAGGCTGGAGTGCAATGGCGCGATCTTGGCTCACCGCAACCTCCGCCTCCCGGGTTCAGGCAATCCTCCTGCCCCAGCCTCCTGAGTAGCTGGGATTACAGGCACGCGCCACCATGCCCAGCTAATTTTTTGTATTTTTAGTAGAGACGGGGTTTCACCATGTTGACCAGGATGGTCTGGATCTCTTGACCTCGTGATCCACCCGCCTCGGCCTCCCAAAGTGCTGGGATTACAGGCTTGAGCCACCGCGCCCGGCCAATAGTCTTTTTTGAAAAGACTATTTTTCACCAATGAATTGTCTTGACACCCTTATCGAAAACCAATTTACCATAATGTAAAGTATTTTTTATGTATTCTCAATTCTATTCTATTGATCTACTTGTCTATCCTTATGCCAGTACAACAGTGTCTTGATTACTGTAGTTGTATAGTAATTTTTAAAATCAGGAAGTGTTAGTTCTCTAGATTTGTACTTTTTCAAGATTGTTCTGTATATTCTGGATCTCTTGCATTTCCATATAAATTTTAGGATCAGCTTGTCCATTTCTGTAAAAAAAAAATGAGCTACAATGTTGTTAAGAAGTATTACCATCTTAACAATATTATGTCTTCCAATTTGTGAACATGAGGGGTTTTCTTCTGTTTTGTTTCATCTGGTTTATTTTTTTTTTATCCTAATTGCCGGGGTAGAACCTCCAGTACAATGTTAATTAGAAGTGACAAGAGCATACATCCTTTTCTAGTTCCTGATATTAGGAGGAAACATTTAGTGCCACTCTATAGTACCTAGTTCCCTGCTGAGATTTTTAAGCTCTGATTTTATCTCTATGAATGTAGTAAGCATAGTGGTTCTGCAATCTATATTGGATAATTTTGGCATCTTTTATTTATTTATTTATTTATTTATTTATTTATTTATTTATTGAGATGGAGTGAGACTCTATTGCCTAGGCTGGAGTGCACTGGCATGATCTTGACTCACTGCAACCTCCACTTCCCAGGTTCAAGTGATTCTCTACCTCAGCCTCCCAAGTAGCTAGGATTACAGACATGCACCACCACACCTGGACAATTTTGTATTTTTAGTAGAGAAAGCATTTCATCATGTTGCCTGGGCTAGTCTTGAACTCCTGACCTCAGGTGATCCACCCACCTTGGCCTCCCAAAGTGCTGAGATTAAAAGCATGAGCCACCACACTCAGCTTTATTTCAGTATCTGATGTCTCTTTTGAATTACTTGTTGGTAGTTCTGTTGGTTCTGGCTTATGTTGTTTTATCTCTTGTATCTTATTGTTTTTCATAGTTTTCAGGCCATTTTTAACGTATTAATAGAAACAATTTGAAGGCTTAGATGGTCTTATTTTCCTTCAGAGAGACTTTTTTCCTTCTACCAGGTACCTGATGAGAACCAAGGTTTTCTGAGTCACCAAGATGACCTAACAAAATATAATCCCTATCCTCATTCCCAGGGCACATGTCTTGGACTGCTATAACAAATTACCCATAGACTAGGTGGCTTAAACAACAATTATTTATTTCTCACAGTTCTTGAGGCTAAAACAATCAAGGTCAAGGTTCTGATAGATCCAGTGTCTGGTGAAGGCACTCTTCCTGGTTTGCTGATAGCCATCTTCCTACTTGTCTTCACATGGTAGAGAGCAGGGAGAGAGCAAACTCCTCATAAGGGCATTAATCCCTTTCCTGAGGGCTCCATCCTTATGACCTAATTATCTCCCAACAGTTTTACTGATACAGTCTGGATCTTTGTCCCCACCAAAATCTTATGTCAAATTGTAATCTCCAATGTCAGTGATGGGATCTGGTGGGAGGTGATTGACTCATGGGGTTGGTTTCTCATGAATGATTTACCACCATCCTCTTGGTACTGGTCTCATGATAGTGAGTGAATTACTGTGGGATCTGCTTGTTTAAAAGTGTGCAGCACCTCCCCCTCATGCTCTCTTGCTCCTGCTCCCACCATGTGAGATGACTGCTCCCCCTTTGCCTTCTGTCATGATTGTAAGTTTTCTGAGGTCTCCCCAGAAGCCAAGCAGATGCCAGCATCATGCTTCTTGTACAGCCTGCAGAACTGTGAGCCAATTAAGCCTCTTTTCTTCATAAATTAACCAGTCTCGGGTATTTCTTTATAGCAATGCAAGAATGAATTAATACAGCCACCTTCTAATATCATCAAATGTGATGGATTTGGAGTCAAGATTTCAACACATAAATTGGGAAAGGGACATAAACATTAGACAAAAGCAATATCCCTTTGAGGTCTGAGTCCTGAGCAGGGAGTGTTTCAACAATTTTCCCACCATTAACAGGCACTGGACTCTTATCCTTGTCCCTACCAAGGTAGTGTGTGACTCTACCTTTCATTCTTTTCCCTGGAATAGTAATATTTACCCAGCATAAAAATATTTTTGAATGGTGAAACCCTTCAGGGTCTTAACCTCCTACCTCCAACTTGTATCTTCTTCCTACACCAGCCTTCCAAAAGTGTAACCTAGCCCCAGTCTTTGAACACCTCCAGGGAAGAAGCCACTGAGGCTGCCTATCTTTCTCAAGCTGATCACAATTTCGTAATTCTTTACTATTGTTTTTCCTTATTGTTCCTTTTAAGACCACTTTTTCTTCCCAGCTTTTTAGTTGTCTTTAGAGGGAGGGTTATTACCAAAGCCAGAAACTTCTAATTTTCATTTTAGTAACGTTGCTTTCCAAATAATAGATGAGAGGATATTTTTCTTTGTAGATGTATGTTAATCCATCTGATTCACAACGAAAGAATAAAAAAAATCTGAATATCATTGTTTTATAACAGCTAATGAAGTAATGCATCTAGGATATTTTTCTTTATAAATATATAATAATCCATCTAATTCACAAAGAAAGAATGAAAAAATCTGAATATCATTGTTTTATAACAGCTAATGAAGTAATGCATCTAGGCATCTAATTAATATCTGGTAATATCACAAAGTGAGGGATATCCAGACATCAGCATGGGAAAATACAATGCCACCTATGAAGTAGTCGCCTCCTCAAAAAATAATAAAACCTGGGATGAACCTGGAAACCATCATTCTCAGCAAACTTACACAAGAACAGAAAATCAAACACTGCATGTTCTCACTCATAGGCGGGTGTTGAACAATGAGAACACATGGAAACAGGGAGGGGAACATCACACTCTGGGGTCTGTTGGGGGCAAATAGGGGAGGGACAGTGGGGGACGGGGAGTTGGGGAGAGATAGCATGGGGAGAAATGCCAGATATAGGTGAAGGGGAGGAAGGCAGCAAATCACGCTGCCATGTGTGTAGCTATGCAACAATCTTGCATGTTCTTCACATGTACCCCAACACCTAAAATGCAATAAAAATAAATAAATAAATAAATAAATAAAATAAAACCTGAATCAAGTCTCTAAATCTAGCCACTAAAGCCATCAACCAATCTATAAGAAATACTGAGGACAAAGAAACTTGTTAAAGTATGCTATAGAGATGTGATAAGCAAACTCCAGGCTGTGAGACATTCAGGAGAAACAATTCAGTTCCTTAACAAAAAAATTGTAATGGAAAAAAATGTTGAGGGGACTTAGATATTAAAATAGATTTATGAAATATAGTGAATCGCAATGCATTGATCTTATTCAAACCTTGATATTTTAAAAACTGTCAAAATTACGCTATTTATGATGTAATTGAGAACTTGAACACTGATTCAAAAATATTTGATATTTTAAAGCACTACATTTTTAAGTATGATAACACTATTGTGGTTATGTTTAGCAAAAAAGAAGTGTGTATATTTGTGTCTGTACACGTATGTGCCTTTCTGAACATATACAATTGCACATTATATAATCTACATACATACACACATATATTGAGTATAATAGTTCTAGATAAAAAAATTTTAATGTCTGGGATTTGCCTAAAACTAATACAGGGAGGTAGGAAGTGAATGAGAGTGTAGATCCAGAAAAAAAGACTATTATGTAGAGAATGGGAGAATGGGTTGTTGGGGGAAAAGAATGCAAACATCATTTCGGAGAGTATTGTAATGTCCAGGTGACCGACGATGCTGGCACAGTCTAAGGTAATGAAGCAAAATAGAGGAATTTGAGATATATTTTGACTTTGAGATTTCTGTGATAGATTAATGAATATGTGAGGTAAATAATCGCCAAGGGGAAATAACATAACTTGGGAAGAAAGTATATCAATGAAAGGATGATTTTTAAATCTAGGGAAATTAATGAGCCCATTCAGGTCAAGTATATTAAGGCAAACATTTATTGAACCCTAATATATCAGTCACTCAGTAGATTCATGGTCTGAATGGGGGAGGCAAATCCTGTGATAAAATATTGGCAGAGTGTCAGATGCAATGGAAGCAAGATCCCTCTTCACCCTGCTCCCCATCCAGTCACAGGGGATGAACTGTGAATAAGAGTCAACAAACTTAAATGACATCTGAAATATTGTCACCAACCGAATTTTTCGACTTCCACCAAAGGAAATCATTGTTTTTATTGATAACATCATTCTTCCAGCTTTATCTTTTCAAAAACTGAATTTGAACGGTTTCAGGCGCTAGGTAAAATGTCATGCCTGTATCTTGGATGCCTTCAGGAACAGATGGGGCCTGAGAAGTTCAGAGCAATTCAAGGCAGTCATAAGCAAACTAAAATCCAATTTTCCTTGGGAGGAGGGTACTGGAACAGCCAAGCAGTCTGGAAGGAGAGGCTGGGCGGGGAGTACGGTCTCCCTGATTCACAAAGCCTGTTTATTCAACCCCACATGTCCTTCAAGTTTTCTCCTGCCCTGAACACACAGCCTGCAGATGAGCACTAGTTTATGGGCACAGCTGATTCCAATCCTCACTTGTCATGAACTAATGTTTTATGATGTGTTGAGGTGACCCCTGGCAAAAAGACTGTATAAATGCCTTTTATTGTTTTCTTGTTTGTGATGTATTGGGCCAGAGGATGTGTGTAACATGATCAACCTAGTAAAAATTTTAATCTCTTCTATTTTTATGGCCTTCCAGGAAAAATTCCCTTTAGGGGAAAAGTAAAGGCTCTTAGAACTAATTCTCAAACATCTTACCAACATGTTGCCAAAAATGGGGTGCAGTCATATCAAGGGTCTCCACTTCTCTAAAACTTTTCCTAATAGTTTTTGTTTGGAGACTGGTGTATTCAAGCACTTAAGAGGCAGAGGCTTGATCCCTGGAGGGGGTGTGGGGTCACTGAGAGTATATGTGGGAGGGATGGGGGAAAGTCTTAGGATTTACAGGCTTCAATTTGCTGTTATGATGCCATCTTCCAGAGCCCTTGGCCCACAAAGACTAGAGGTTTTGCTCGCTATCAAAACTCTCAAAATAGTAATCACAGCTAAACTAACAATATCATTTAATTCTCACAATAAGCCTGTCAAGTAGGTATACCACATATACATCCACCCTGCATTTTACAGATAGGAGAACTAAGGCTGAGAAAAGCTGTGACTTACTCAGGACCACACAGCTTGGTGGGAAGCAGCTTTGACTTGGTTGCTTCTGATCTCTGTGTCCAATTTAATAGAGGTTTGCTCCCAGATACAAACATCCCCCCCTCACCTCTATTCAAAGACCCTAGGAGCCAAAGGAGAAGAGATTTGAGAGCAAAGTTCATGAGGGTTGTAACATCCGCCATGCGTAACATCCTCAGTCTAGTGATTCTTACCTTATTTGCACCTCATTCCCGTAACAGTTGATATATACCTGGTATCACTTCACTAGTACAGGACATACATGTGGGAGTTAACTATCTGTAACTCAACTTCCTTCCCTCTCACTTAAAGAGAAACACATCATAATCCAGGTAAAAGTGACATTAAATTTTCTCCGATTTATTTTTATGTAAGTCACTCACAAATAATCCATTATTAGTAACAACAAATTATTAGTAGCACAAATTACTTACAATGTGGTTTCAAACTGTCACCAGAAGAGACATCTGTTGCTTCATCCCTGCAATGACCAGTTATTCTTTCTCAAACATACTACTGTTCTCTATCCATAACCACCCACTCTCACCTTTATCTACTGAGTTCCCAGCATCTCATGGGTATAAAAAGCATGGGATTCAGAGTCAGACATACTTACATTTGCATCCCAGCTCTGACACTTACTAACTGCATGATATTGGCAAGTAATTAAGCTTCTCTAAGACTCAGTTTTCTCCTGTACAAAATGGAGATCAAGTAGTATCTGCCTCATGCTATTGTGAAAATTAAATGGCAATAGACATATGTTAATTAGATATGCAAGTTATTACAGTGTCTGGCACACATTAACCACTGACTAAACGTTAATGACCTTTTATTACTTTATCCCATATCTATCCAGTTCACATCCTCCACTCCTTTTCTGTCAAGTTTTCTTGGGCCTGTGTTTACTGTGGAGAGTAGCTTATGTTCTGAAATCGCTAGTAAAGAAAACAACAAGATGTTACAAAGAGAATTGGAAGGAAGCCTCAAATTAATCAACATTTATAAAATTTCTCCTGTGCCCCAGCCATCCTAATTAGTCAGTTTACCTTTTCCAGTGATGTGTTAGTATTAGGGTGGATTGTGAGTTTGGCCATCAGCATTCATTGGTTGCAATGTTGAAGCAGCAACTCCCCACTGATTTCAGAGACCACTCATCCACTTGGCCATCCACAGTGTTAGTTTCCTAGACATTAGGGAAAGGCCTGCCCCAAAGCAAAGGCCAGGCCACACTGTTTCCTCTCCACTCACCAGTGTCCACACTTCAGCTCTGTGGCCAAACATTTAATGAAATACTGCACAAGCAAAGAGAAGCTTCCCCAACTACTGAGATTGCATTAAGAACACTAATGGAGGCCAGATCATAAGTCTGCCTTCACCCCACCCCAAGAGGGAAAAGAGACCTGTCCCCATGGAGGAGGCTTGCATACATGTATATGAATCTCAACACCGTAAGGGCAGGTATGTCAACAAGAGATAAATCAGTGGTGGACAAGGCAAAGGCCCAATGAAAAGTGAGATCACATGTTAGTAAGTCATCAAAGGGTTAGAGATTCTGCAAGAGAAGTTAGCTATTCCTTCACCTGTCAGATCTATTATTTAAATCTTAAATCTGACAATGATCCTCATTGCTCACCCAAAATCTAAATGGTACCATAGTATTTAGGAGAGATTCCCTTCCCCATGTTCTTCACATCAAAAATGAAGATGCAGGCCAGGTGGCTCACCCCTGTAATCCCAGCATTTTGGAAGGCTGAGGCAGGTGGATCACTTGAGGTGAGGAGTTTGAGACCAGCCTG
>NW_016107403.1:1092963-1096848 GCF_001604975.1 Cebus imitator
TTATAATATTTTAATTACTGAAAACAAGAAACTAGCTGTGATAGCTTACTGGTTCCTTCATTAATAAATGGGTTATGTAAAATCTTAGACATCTGTTCATTTTACATGTGTATTGGAGTCATTATTTTACCTTTTTTAAGAATTATCTTTTTGGAGATCTTCTACCAAAATGCCCAATGAATTCACCTGACAGAGGCAAGTAAACTACATTGCCAGGAAAGTGTAACCAGTAAGTGACTTGAGTCCAGGCACATATTTTCTTAGCTCCCGGAGATAAATACCAAGTGACAATAGAAGTTTAACTTCGCTAACTCTCCATTTCTCTAGTTTATTTTCCTTGCTATTGTCTGTGTGTATATGTGTGTCTGTTTTATTTATGGTTGATAAATTATTTTCCATCTGGGTCAGAAAAGATTAGGAAATTGGTTTCAATATATGAGCATTTGATGGGCTCCAAAATTGGGTTAAGAGATTCTAAATATCTGTTTTCTTGTCTTTTTTTTTTTTTTTTTTTTTTTCAGAGGATCTCACTGTGTTGCCGAGGCTGATCTCAAACTCCTGGGCTCAAGCAACCATCAAGCCTGGGACTATAGGTGCCTGCCACTGTACCTGGCCTTATCTATTTTTTCCTTGACTGAAGTGAACATGTATAATTCGATTCATCTTTTTTGTTTATCTATGTGTCTATTTTGAGCCAAACCAATCAAGAATTTCAAGCTCACCAGGAAGGAGGACAGCTCTTTGATGCGTTTCGGTATTTCTGTATCAATGCTTGACCTGTGGCTAACCTAGAACCAAAGCTTTAAGCTCACTATGTATATGTACATCTATGTAATTTACAAAAGATTGCACCTTTCTTTGTAACTGGATGGTTTCCTATCTCCCAGGGGTATCAAAAAATTACATTATGAAGTCTTTTAAAGGAGTGTTTTTTTGGATTGATTTACATAAGAGATAAATAAGTGCTTATATAGATGGGATATTCCCAAGATTATCAGAAAATCAGAAAAGTGAACTTCAGCCCAGCACTTTGGGAGGCCAAGGCAGACAGATCACTTGAGGTCAGGAGTTCAAGACCAGTCTGGCCAATATGGTGAAATCACATCTCTATTAAAAATTTAAAAATTAGCCAAGTGCGGTGGTGCACATCTATAATTCCAGCTACTCGGTAACTGAGGCACAAGAATTACTTGAACCCAGGAGGCAGAAATTGCAGTGAGCTGAGATCATGCCACTACACTCCAGCCTGGACAACAGAGCAAAACCCTGTCTAAAGAAAGAAAGAAACAAAAGAAAGAAGGAAGGAAGGAAGGAAGGAAGGAAGGAAGGAAGGAAGGGAGGGTGGGAGGGAGGGAGGGAGGGAGGGAGGGAGGGAGGGAGGGAGGGAGGGAGGGAGGGAGGGAAAGAAAGGGAGGGAGGGAGGAAGGGAAGGGAGGGAGGAAGGGAGGGAGGGAGGGAAGGAAGAAAGAAAAAGAAAGAAAGAAAGAGAAAGAGAGAAAGAAGGAAAGAAAGAAGTAAACTTCAAATACTTTAAATGTGCTATACTTAAATAAATTACTCTTACAAAAACTCAAAAAAATTTAAAAATCCAGAAATATATTAAGAATATATTAAGAAACTCAGAAATATATCAGAATCCAGAACTATAATTAAGGTAAAGCTTTGGCAAAAACCACTAGTTTAGTTTTGGTTCAATAAAAACAGCTCTGTTGTCTTCAACTTATCAATGTTAAAGATAATACAACCATACTTTTTATTTTACTTGGGTATGTTTTTTTCTTAAACCTACACAGGTTTACTGTTCAAATAAGTTAGCATTATTTCTATATGATTTAAGATAATGAAAATGTAAATTTATGTTTAGCTAAATTGAATCATTCTGATTAATTTTATTTCAACAATAAGTTTTATAGTAAGTAGACTTGACGTTAATTTCTAAGATATTTAATTAACTTAAAACCTTGAATTGATAGAAATGTGAGATAACTCACAGGTAATCTTTGGATACTGAGATATAAGGGAGGCAGAATACTGAAATGTTGATTACTAAGTATAATTTTAAGTTATGTAATTTTGCTTCTTATTTTTACATGCTGTAGTGTTGGGAGCCCTCCCGTATGAAACCTTGCAAAGCGAATCTCACTGTATGGGTGGTTGAGCCCAGAATGCAGGGACCCCAGGAGGAGGGAACTCAAGATAAGGAAGTTGGAGACACAAGGGAGAGTCTAGTTAAAAAGATAACCATATGTTGAAGGAAGGAACAAAAGATAACCAGATGGGCATGCAGTCCTGAGGAACAAAGTATTGTGTAAACTATATGAGTAAGCATCTTTAATCGCTACCCCTCACAATTCCCTATTCTATATCTGTCATTTACATTGTGCTTAGCGTGTGATTTATCTTCTTGTTTTTCTGCTGACAATAACATAAACAAGATTTGGAAAATGTATATATTCTGAACTTCTGAAGAATAAAGTTGCGGTGGAGCACTTACTCCTCAGCCCTCCTGACCCCGCTGTTCTATCTCCTTTTCTTCCTGCGCACCCCCCACTCAGGTTCAAATCCTCTTGCTGGTCGAGAGTTCCTGGCACTATAGAAAGATAGGTATATTTGTCATTTTCAGATGTAAAAGCAAGGTGTTCTGGCTGCGGAAACTTGCAGGATGAGCTTCACTAGTCTGCTAAAATGCTGTATATTACAGACAAGGCTCAATTATCTACGACCTATCCCCATTTTCTCTCTGAAATAAAAGTGAGTTATTTTCATTAAAAGTTATCATTAATATGAGAATTTGTAACTATTCTAGGAAAAATCAAGACAGAAAAATTCAACTATATATGTGCTTTTATTTTATCAAGAAGAAAGGAGTCATTTTGCATTAAAGCAGTGATTCTCAATCTTTTTGCTCTCCAGATCTCTTTTTTTAATTGCATTTTAGGTTTTGGGATACATGTGAAGAACATGCAAGATTTTTGCATAGGTACACACGTGGCAGTGTGATTTGCTGCCTTCCTCCCCCTCACCTATATCTGGCATTTCTCCCCATGCCATCCCCCCAACTCCCCACCCCCCGCTGTCCCTCCCCGATTCCCCTCCAACAGACCCCAGTGTGTAGTGCTCCCCTCCCTGTGTCCATGTGTTCTAATTGTTCAACACCCGCCTATGAGTGAGAACATGTGGTGTTTGATTTTCTGCTCCTGTGTCAGTTTGCTGAGAATGATGGCTTCCAGGTTCATCCATGTCCCTACAAAGGACACGAACACATCTTTTTTTATGGCTGCGTAATATTCCATGGTGTATATGTGCCACATTTTTCCCGTCCAGTCTATCATCGATGGGCATTTTTACACTCTTGAGACCCCAAAGATCTTTCACTTATATTTCAATATTTAGCATATTGAAAATTGAAACTGAAAAAATTTAAAGATTAATTCATAGAAAGACAGTAATGATGGACACTTTGCATGTTAACAAAAATAACATCTTAATTTTATTATGAAGTTAGTTTTGCCCTAAAGGAACTATGAAATCTAACCTAAACTGTCTATATGTTCCAGGACACAAAAAAGCATAATAAAGAACAAAGCTCAGTAAGTGAATTTTGTTTCCTTTGGTTTATAATACCTGAACCTGAAAAGGAGTTATGAAGTATGTTAAAATCTTAGCGAAGTTTGTGCAGTTTTGATGGATTTGCTTCATTGGTTACTGATTGATACCTTCACCCATCATTAGGTAGTTTATTATCTTCTCTGTATTCTGCTTAGATAACAAAGAATAATTTTCTGTGCTTTATGTTGACTTTTGGTCCTTTCTTTTTTTTTTTTTTTTTTTTTTTTTTTTTTTTTTTTTTTTTTTTTTTTTTTTTTTTTTTTTTTTTTTTTTTTT
>NW_016107403.1:1098098-1113047 GCF_001604975.1 Cebus imitator
GGAGGAAGGAAGGGAGGGAGGGAGGGAGGAAGGAAGGAAAGGAAGGAAAAGCTAGGACTAGCCAGTGTGTGGCTTTGTCCCCCTGGCTTGACGCCTGTACTGGGATACGTCATGTAAGAGCCAGGAGAAAACTGCAGGGTAACTCTGACCACAAGAGCAACAGCTCTCTGAAAAGAGGCTGGCCGGGTACCCAGCTCCAAGGAGGAAGCTAAATAATTGTTAATTCACTTTCTTACTCAGTAAGGAACCACTCCAGAACGTCAAGAGAGAGGAACTCAGCTCAGCTCCTTTCAGCCACTGCCAGCAGATACCAAAGGAAGCCAGACCCGGCTGTGACTGGAGAAGAGTGAATGCCCCAGAATGTCCTCTCATTGAGAAGTAATTAAAAACTGTTTTTCTAGAAAATGACACTTGACCAGGATCTGTTCATTTCTTTAAGCACAAAAGCCAGCACTGTCTAAACTAATTTCACAATTGTTCAAGATGAACATCTGTAGAAACACACTGGCCACTCCACCAAAGCTCCTCACCTGTATGTAGCACCCCATTGGTCCACAGAGTAAACTTGCAGCTTTCACTTAAATTCAAGGTTGGTTTGTTTTAAATATGGTATGCTAGACAATGATGGGGACTGAAGTCTGCCTAAGCTCGCTTCAAGCAAAGTGACTTCCAGTAATAAAGTAAGTGGGGAATATGGTCTCAATTAAAAATATGTATATCGTGGCCGGGCACAGTGGCTCAGGCCTGTAATCCCAGCACTTTTGGAAGCCGAGGTGGGTGGATCATGAGGTCAGGAGATTGAGACCATCCTGACCAACATGGTGAAACCCCCTCTCTACTAAAATACAATAAATTAGCCAGGCGTGGTAACGTGTGTCTGTAGTCCTAGCTACTCAGGAGGCTGAAGCAGGGGAATCGCTTGACACTGGGAGGCAGAGGTTGCAGTGAGTTGAGATTGCACCACTGCACTCCAGCCTGGTAACAGAGAGTCTGTCTCAAAAAAATAAAATAATAAGACAATCAGCTGCCATCCGAGGAGCTGAGGAAGCCTAGAGCTCTCAGGAACAGTCCTTTCAGGGGCACTCAGGATGGTCCAGTGTCTGACATACCAACATAGGTTTTCCTACAAAACAGCCTCCAACAAAACTAGGCTGTCCCGAACTCCTGGTAATAGAATCGTTTACCTTTATACCAAGAAGGTTGGGAAGGCACCAGAATCTGCATGTGCCATGTGCCCAGGCAGACTTTGATGGGTTCGTGCTGTAAGACCTAAAGATCTTATGAGATTGTCCAAAACAAAGAAACTTGTCAGCAGGGCCTATGGTGGTTGCATGTGTGCTAAATGTGTTCGTGACAGGATCAATCATACTTTCCTTATCAAAGAGCAGAAAATCCTTGTGAAAGTGTTGAAGGCACAAGCACAGTCAGAAAGCTAAATAAAAAATGAAAATTTCTTGAATAATGAAAAGACTTGCCAAAAAATACACACACAAAAAACAAACAACAAAAATATGTGTATAGTGAGTGGAAACTGAGCAGGCAATATCTACTGTAGGATTCGGTATAAAATGCCTTGGCTGAGCAGTCTGTTGGGAACCTGTATGTCACTAGCTATAAGTTTTCTTTTTCTCTTAGGCTGCTCAGATTTCTCCAAAAGACTCTTTAAATCTACTGCCTGGAAAGTGAGGCTCTGGCTGCCAGAGATCCAGGGCCCAGTGGAGCTAGAAAGCCAGAGGTCTCCATATTCAAGACCAAGAATGAGTTAAGTGAGATATACTTTTAACAGAATTTAGTACTCCCTCTTTTTTCTTTTTTTTTTTTTTGAGATGGAGTCTTGCCCTGTCACTCCCACAAAGAGTGTGTAAAACTGTTCCTATTTCTCCACATCCTCTCCAGCATCTGTTGTCTCCAGATTTTTTAATGATTTTAATGATCGCCATTCTAACTGGCATGAGATGGTATCTCAATGTGGTTTTGAATTGCATTTCTCTAATGACCAGTGATGATGAGCATCCTTTCCCCATTGCTTGTTTTTATCAGGTTTATCAAAGATTAGATGGTTGTAGATGAGTGTTGTTGCTCCAGAGGCCTCTGTTCTGTTCCATTGGTCTATGTCTGTTTTAATACCTGTACCGTACTGTGCTGTTTTGATTACTGTTGCCTTGTAGTATAGCTTGAAGTCCAGCAGTGTGATGGTGCCAGCTTTGTTCTTTTTGCTTAGGACTGTCTTGGCTATGTGGGCTCCCTTGCAGTTCCAAATGAAGTTTAAAGTGGTTTTTTCCAGTTATGTTAAGAAGGTCATTGGTAGTTTGAAGGGGATAGTATTAAATCTATAAATTACTTTGGGCAGTATGGCCATTTTCACGATATTGATTCTTCCTAACCATGAGTATGGAATGTTTTTCCATCTGTTTGTGTCTTCTCTTATTTCCTTGAGCAGTGGTTTGTAGTTCTCCTTGAAGAGGTCCTTTACATCCTTTGTTAATTGTATTCCTAGGGATTTTATTCTCCTTGTAGCAATTGTGAATGGGGGTTCACTCTTGATTTGGCTCTCTGTTTGTCTGTTATTGGTGTATAGGAATGCTTGTGATTTTTGCACATTGATTTTGTATCTTGCGACTTTGCTGAAGTTGCTTATAAGCTTAAGGAGAGTTTGGGCTGAGATGATGGGCTCTTCTAAATATACAGTCATGTCATCTGTAAATAGAGGCAATTTGACTTCCTCCTTTCCTAATTGAATACTCTTTATTTCTTTTTCTTGCCTGATTGCTCTGGCTAAAACTTCCAATACTATATTGAACAGGTGGTGAGAGAGGGCATCCTTGTCTAGTGCCAGATTTCAAAGGGAATGCTTCCAGTTTTTGCCCATTAGTGTGATTTTGCTTTCATTCTTTTGTGATACATTCCATCGACACCTGGTTGATTGAGATATTTTAGCAGAAAGAGCTGTTGAATTTTGTCAAATGCCTTCTCTGCAGCTATTGAGATAAACATGCAGTTTTTGTCTTTGGTTCTATTTATGTGGTGAATTACATTTATGGACTTGCATATGTTGAACCAGCCTTGCATCCCCAGAATGAAGCCTACTTGATCATGATGGATAAGCTTTTTGATGTACTGTTGCAATCAGTTTACCAGTATTTTATTGAAGATTTTTGCACCTATGTTCATCATGGAGATTGGCCTAAAGTTTCTTTTTTTGTTGAGTCTCTGCTGGGTTTTGGTATCAGGATGACGTTGGTCTCATAAAATTAGTTGGAGAAAATTCTTCCTTTTGTGTTGTTTGGAATAGTTTCAGAAGGAGTGGTACCATCTCCTCTTTGTATGTCTGGTAGAATTCGGCTGCGAACCTGTCTGGACCTGGACTTCTTTTGGTTGGTAGGCTATTAAGTGCTGCCTCAACTTCAGCCCTTGTTATTGGTCTATTCAGGGTTTCAACTTCTTCCAGCGTTTAGGCTTGGGGTGGGGTGCAAGTGTCCAGGAATTTATCCATTTCTTCCAAGTTTACTGGTTTATGTGCATATAGTTGTTTGTAGTAATCTCTTATGGTAGTTTGTATTTCTGTGGGATCAGTGGTGATATCCCCTTTATCATTTTGTATTGCATTTATTTGAGTCTTGTCTCTTTCTTTTTTATTAATCTGGCTAGTGGTCTGTCTATTTTGTTGATCTTTTTGAAAAACCAGCTCCTGGATTTATTGATTTTTTAAGGGTGTGTGTGTGTGTGTGTGTGTGTGTCTATCTCCTTCAGTTCAGCCCTGATCTTAGTTATTTCTTGTCTTCTGCTAGCTTTTAAGTTTTTTTTTGATCTTGCTCCTCTAGCTCTTTCGATTTTGATGATAGGGTGTCGATTTTAGATCTTTCCTCACTTCTCACGTGGGCATTTATTGCTATAAATTTCCCTCTTGACACTGCTATGAATGTGTCCCAGAGAATCTGGTACATTGTGTATTCATTCTCATTGGTTTCGAAGAACATCTTTATTTCTGCCTTCATTTCGTTGTTTATCCAGTCAACATTCAAGAGGCAGTTGTTCAGTTTCCATGAAGTTATGCGGTTTTTAGTTAGTTTCTTAATTCTAAGATCTAATTTGATTGCACTGTCGTCTGGGAGACTGTTTGTTATGATTTCCATTCTTTTGCATTTGCTGAGAAGTGATTTACTTCCAATTATGTGGTTAATTTTAGAGTAATGTGGTGCTGAGAAGAATGCACATTCTGTGGATTTGGGGTGGAGAGCTCTGTAGATGTCTATTAGGTTCACTTGTTCCAATTCTGCATTCAAGTCCTGGATATCCTGGTTGATTTTCTGTCTTGTTGATCTGTCTAATATTGACAGTGGAGTGTTAAAGTCTCCCACTATTATTGTATGGGATTCTAAGTCTCTTTGTAGGTCATTAAGAACTTGTTTTATGTATCTGGGTGCTCCTGTATTGGGCGCATATATATTTAAGATAGTTAGCTCTTCTTGCTGTATTGATCCTTTCACCATTATGTAATGCCCTTCTTTGTTTGTTTTGATCTTTGTTGGTTTGAAGTCCATTTTATCAGAGACTAGAATTGCAACCCCTGATTTTTTTTTTGTTCTCCATTTGCTTGGTAGATCTTCTTCAATCTCTTTACTTTGAGTCTATTTGTTTCTTTGTGTGTGAGATGGGTCTCCTGAATACAGCACACTGATTGGTCTTGACTATTTACCCAGTTTTCCAGTCTGTGTCTTTTGATTGGGGCCTTTAGGCCATTTATATTTAATGTTAATATTGTTATGTGTGAATTTGATCCTGCCATTTTGTTACTGGTTGTTTGTTTTGCCTGTTGGTTGACGTAGTTTCCTCATTGTGTCTTTGGTCTTTACCTTTGGTTCGTTTTTGCAGTGGCTGGTACTGGATATTTTTTTCTGTGTCTAATGCTTCCTTCAGGACCTCTTGTAAGGCAGGTCTGGTGGCAATGAAATCTCTCAGTAATTGCTTTTCCATAAAGGATTTTATTTCTCCACTTAGTTTGGCTAGATATGAGATTCTGGGTTTGAAAGTTCTTTTCTTTAAGTATGTTGAATATTGGCCCCCACTCTCTTCGGCTCATGGGGTTTCTGCCAAGAGATCTGCTGTGAGTCTGATGGGCTTTCCTTTGTGGGTAACCCAAACTTTCTCTCTGGCTGCCTTTATCGTTTTTTCCTTCATTTCAACCCTGGTGAATCTGACGATTATGTGCCTTGGGGTTGCTCTTCTTGAAGAGTATCTCTGTGGGGTTCATTGTATTTCCCATATTTGAATGTTGGCCTGTTTTGCTAGGTTGGGGAAGTTCTCCTAGATAATATCCGGAAGTGTTTTCCAGCTTGGATTCATTTTCCCCCTCCTCTTCAGGCACACCAATCAAGCATAGATTAGGTATTTTCACGTAATCCTGTATTTCTTGAAGGCTTTGTTCATTTCTTTTCAGTCTTTTCTCCCTTTTCTTGCCTTCTCTTTTTATTTCATTGAGTTGATCTTCAATCTCTGATATCCTTTCTTCTGCTTGATTGATTTGGCTATTGAAACTTATGTATGCTTCACAAAATTCTCGTGCTGTGTTTTTCAGCTCCATCAAGTCATTTATGTTCTTCTCTAGGCTGGTTATTCTAGTTAGCATTTCGTCTAATCTTTTTTCGAGGTTCTTAATTTCTTTGCATTGGGTTAGAACATGTTCTTTTAGCTCAGAGAAGTTTGTTATTACCCATCTTCTGAAGGCTGCTTCTATCAGCTCTTCAAAATCATTTTCTGACCTGTTTTGTTGCCTTGCTGGTGAGTCACTGTGATCCCCCTGGGGAAGAGAGGCATTCTGGACTTTGATGTTTTCATCCTTTTTGCACTGGTTTCTTCCCATCTTCATGGCTTTATCTATTTTTGAAGTTCATGATTTCAGGTGGGATCTCTGAATGGATGTCCTTTCTGTTAAAGTTGGGGTTATTTCTCCTGTATGAGGCTTTTTTTTTTTTTTAACACAGGTGTCAGTGTGCCACTTGAGACAGTCTGTCCATTGTCTGCCTGTAGAGGTGCTGCTGGGCTGCCTCAGTCTCGGCCAGGCTGCTGTTTATTCTTCACCTGGTTTCCACTTATGCTGGTGAAATTAGCCCGACCTTCCCAGTGGCAGGCTTCTTTCCCTCTGCTGAGTCTGCTGCACCAATATGGAGCTCTGCCTGATGTGTTAACTGTGAAAATATCCCAGGAGAGGGATTCTGGTTGCCGGATCTTGCGGGGGTGGGGTCTGTATGGCCATATCCCCCTCCTTGCTTTCAACTCTCCCTTCTATGGGATGGGCAGTTCCTTCTCGCAAGCTTTCTCAGTGTTAGTCCAAGTCTCCACCCTGCTCTGTGCTGAGAAGACACCGGTCTGGCTGGGGCTGCCGGCCTGGGCTATTGCCCGGGTCTGCAACTCAGGGCAGTTCTCAGCCACACGGCATTTTCCTGGGCTGTGTGTGCCGAAGTCTCAGAATGTAATGCTATATCTGATTCAGAGTACAAAGGAGGTGACGACCCCAATCCTTCATGCCAGATACACTTTTCAGGTGGGGCAGTGCCCCTCCTTGCCTCAGCTCACCCCCTTTGGGCTGCTTATGACATCTTTTTTTGGGTTAATCCCGCTGTTCAACCAGACCCTTTGGAATGAACCTGGTACCTCGCTCAGAGACACAGATATTGCTCTAATTCTGTGTCTCACTCAGTGGGAGCTGCGCTCTGGAGAAGCTCCCTTTCGGCCATCTTGGTCCCCCACTCAATGTTCATTTTTTAAAAATATAACTGAACAGTATCCATTGTATGAATATATCACAATATGTTTATCCTGTGGATGGATGTTGAAGTTGCTTCCAGTTTTTGGTTACTTCAAATAAAGCTGCCACAAACATTTGCAAACACATTAAAATTATTGTTACTAAATGTGAACTCTGTTAAGGAATATGAAAGGAGTGCCAGGTGTGGTGGCTCATGCCTGTAATCCCAGCGCTTTGGGAGGCTGACGTGAGCAGATCACTTGAGGTCGCAAGTTCAAGACCAGCCTGACCAACATGGAGAAACCCCGTCTCCACTAAAAATACAAAATTAGCCTGGCATGGTGGTGCATGTCTGGAATCCCAGCTACTCAGGAGGCTGAGGCAGAAGAATCGCTTGAACCCAGGAGGTTGTGGTGAACTGAGATCATGCCATTGCACTCCAGCCTAGGCAACAAGAGTGAAACTCCATCTCAAAAAAAGAAAGAAAGAAAGGAGATGGAAGGGTCATGAAATGTTATTTCCAATACTGACATCCTTATGCTTGAGCTAATGACAGATCCAGCCTCCCTTTGACCACTTAAAAAGATAGGAAACAGAATGAGTTTAAACACATGGCTGGGTGCAGTGGCTCACTTCTGTAATCCCAGCACTTTGCGAGGCCAAGACAGGCGGATAACCTGAGGTCAGGAGCTTGAGACCAGCCTAGCCAAGATGGTGAAAGCCCGTCTCTACTAAAAATACAAAAATTAGCATGAGATAGCTCATGCCTGTAGTCCCAGCTACCAGGGAGGCTGAGGTGGTAGGCTCACTGGATCCCAGGAGGTGGAGGTTGAAGTGAGCCAAGATCGCACCACTGCATTCCATCCTGGGTGACAAAGCAAGACCCTGTCTCAAAAAAAAAAAAAAAATCAGCCAGGTGTGGTGGTGCCCACCTATAATCTCAGCTACTCAGGAGGCTTAGGCATGAGAATCACATGAGCCCAGGAGGCTGAGGTTGCAGTGAGCCGAAATCATGCCACTGCACTCCAGCCTGGGTGACAGAGCCCAGACTCTGTCTCAGAAGAAAAAAAAAGTAGTTTTGTGTCTTCAGTCCCATAGATGCTATTAGATACTAACAGAAGAGGGGAACTATCGTTCAAGAGTCTACTGAGTGGTTTCAGTATAATTCCAGCAATAAGATCCAGTTGTGGCTGACCATGCCCCAAGCGTGTAACAGTGTTAGCAATGTGTTAGTGCTTTTCATCCTTATGTCACTGTAAGCCTAAGAGGCAGCTAGCAGTATTATCTCATTTTACAAGGAAAGTAAGACTTCTGGCAAATAAGTGAATAAATGATAGTGTTGGAAATCAAACAAGTCAGTAAGACACCAAAGCCTTTGTTCTGTCCTCTATACCAGGGTTTGTCCGGTGGGGTGCAATGACTCATGCCTATAATCCCAGCACTTTGGGAGACCAAAATGGGTGGATCACCTAAGGTCAGGAGTTGACCAGCCTGGCCAACATGGTGAAACGCCATCTCTACTAAAAATACAAAAATTAGCTGGGCGTGATCATGTGTCCCTATAATCCAAGCTACTTGGGAGGCTGAGACAGAAGAATTGCTTGAACCTGGGAGGCAGTGGTTGCAGTGAGCCGAAATCGCACCACTGCACTCCAGCCTGTGTGACAGTGCAAGACTCCGTCTCAAAAAAATGAAAAGGTTACTACAATGTCATCTCAGTTTATACCGAATCTGACCAAATTTTGAAGCATAATTAGGATGTCAGTGTTATTCAACAAAGACATCTGCTTTTAGAAATTCTATCTTACCACTGATAGTGGTGGTGTGGGCCTATAGTCCCAGGTACTCAGGAGGCTGAGGTGGGAGGATCACTGGAGCCCAGGAGTTCTGGGCTGTGGTGCACTATGCCTATCTGGTGTCCACACAAAGTTCAGCATCAATATGGTGACCTCCCGGGAGCGGGGGACCACTGGGGTGACAGGCTCAGGTCAGAAATGGAGCACGTCAAAATTCGCATGCTGATCAGTAGTGGGATCGCACCTGTGAATAGCCACTGCACTCCAGCCTGGGCAATATAGCAAGAACCTGTCTCTAAAAAAAAAGAAAAAAAAAAAAGAAATTTTATCTTACCTTCCCGTTTTATACAAATTGATCAATTTTCCCAAGTATGTTGAAATCAGCTGTAAAAATAATTGGGGTCAGGTAAAAACAGTAAATCCCCTGACATATGAATATCCAGACATGTATGTAGTTCGCATCATTTTCCTATCTAGCATTGAACTCATAAGTATTTGACTACCGACACTGAAATAAGATTGAGCTCCATTAAAACTAACTTAAAACTAAGCTGTTTGAGAAAAAAAGGATGATTAGCTAATCAATATGTATATCCATGTAAAGAAATACATTTTAAGGGTGGCTTGCCACACCAAAGTCATGGAGTTTCCTCTGAAAGTTCTCAAGATTGGCTGGGCACAGTGACTCACACTTGTAATCCTAACACTTTGGAAGGCTGAGATGGGCTGATCAGTTGTGGTCAGGAGTTCAAGACCAGCCTGGCCAAGACAGTGAAACCCTATCTCTACTAAAAATACAAATATTAGGCAGGCGTGGTGGCACATGCTTATGATCCCAACTACTCAGGAGGCTGAGGCAATAGAATCACTTGAATTCAGGAGAAGAGGTTGCAGTGAGCCAAGATCAGGCCACTGCACTCCAGCCTGAGCAACAGAGCAACTCTGTCTAAAAAAAAGAAAAAGAAAGAAAAAGGAAAAAGAAAAAGATAAAGGTTAGTGTGAGTAGGTTTGGAATTAACTATACTGGATGATTTTAAAGGCTCAGTATTTTCTAATTTTTTTTCCCATGGAAGTTTACGATTCATTATTGGAAAATTCCAAACCATTGTTTGATTTAGGTAGAGAAAAAGATACACTGATATCTCTCAAGTTATATATTTCTAAACATTGATGATTGCACATTATTGTGATGTGATGAAGGACATTATTAGAGGTGTCAGGATTGCTAGCAAACAAAATAAACTGTGTAGCCCTGGTGTTATACAATTCCAGGCTCTCTGTTGTCTATGTCCTGATATTAGAGGGTCTCCAGACCGCCTAACCACTCCTTCAACTTCCAACAGTTCCTTGAGGCAGAATGAAACCACATTGAAATACCACTACCACACACACCGCATTGGCTTAAATTAAACAGTTTGACAATACCATGTGTTGGCAGGAAAACAGAGCAAGAAGAAGTACCATTCACCACTGGTAGACGTATAAATGGACATACCCACTTTGGAAAGCAGCTTGGCACTGTCCACTAAAGTTTGTTGTACATACCCTATAACTTAGCAATTCCATTCCTAGGTAGACAGCCTAGAGCAGGGATTCTCAAAGTATGGTCCCTGTACCAATAGCATCAGCATCACCTGGGAACTTAGAAATGCCAAATCCTTGGGCTCTGCCCAGAACTACTCAAGCAGCAACTATAGGTGTAGGGCCCAGCAATCTGGGTTATAATAAACCCTCCATGTTACTGTAGTGCATTCTAAAGTTTGAGAACTACTGCTATGGAGAATTAGAAACTTATGTTTATCAAGATACATGGACAAGGAGGTTTTTGACAGCATTGTTTATAATAAGCTATCATTGAAAACAAGCCAAATGTCAATCAATATCATAATGGATAAACATGTTATAGAATAGTTATGTAATACAGTGAAATATTAAAAAATAATGAATCACTGCTATATAAAATATCATGGCTATCTCAAACATAATGGTGAGTAAATATTGAAGATGCAAAGAGTACGTTTTTATATCTATATAGAGAAAGGTTCTTGTCAAAGTATATATATATATATACTTTGAAAATTCTATGAGGTGTGTATATATATATATACACACACACATAATGGTCTAAGAATTCAAAACTATATCTTCAGTTCTAATCCTTCCTTTCTTCCTTTCTTTCTTTCTTTCTTTCTTTCTTTCTTTCTTTCTTTCTTTCTTTCTTTCTTTCTTTCTTCTTTCTTTCATTTCTTATGAGACAGTTTCACACTTGTTCCCCAGGCTAGAGTACCACAACCTCTGACTCCCAGGTTGAATTGATTCTCCTCCCTCAGCCTCCCGAGTAGTTGGGATTACAGGCATGTGTCACCATGCCTGATTAATTTTGTATTTTTAGCAGAGATGGGGTTTCTCCATGTTCGTTGGGCTGGTCTCAAACTCCCAACCTCAGGTGATCCGCTCATCTCAGCCTCCCAAAGTGTTAGGATAACAGGCATGGCCATCTCGCCTGGTCCAGTTCTAATCTTTTCTTAGAACTCTAGGCTGGCATGTAACTAGTACCTACCACAGAATGTGTGTTCAGCTCATATAACATATCTTATTCTTTATAACTATAATCTCTGTAGTGACCACAGAGTATTTCATAATATGGGTATGCCACATTTATTTAACTACTTTCTTCTTGAAACAGGCTTTGCTAGAACCCTGTTTAGGCTGCCCCTGTAGGCTGAAAATTCTATGAGGTGAGAGACCTTGTCTGTCCTCTAAGACAGTACCTGCTCTTCAATAGTTCATCGAGTTGCTTTTCCAGATTAACTTTCCTGTAAGAAAAAAGAGTGCTGGCCAGGTGTGATGGCTTACGCCTGTAATCCCAGCACTTTGGGAGGCTGAGGTAGGTGGATCACGAGGTCAAGAAATCTAGACCATCCTGGCCAAGATGGTGAAACCCCTTCTCTACTAAAAATACAAAAATTAACTAGATGCAGTGGCACACACCTGTAGTCCCAGCTACTCGGGAAGCTGAGACAGGAGAATCGCTTGAACCCAGGAGGCAGAGGTTGCGGTGAACTGAGATCACACCACTGCACTCCAGCCTGGTGACAAAGTGAGACTCTGTCTCAAAAAAAAAAAAAAAGGAAAAAGAATGCTTTGGTCAGTTTTATTAATCTTTGTTATAGTATGAATTGATTCCTTGTACATTTTTTTTTACAATGAATTGGCACCGGAGAATCCAGTCAAGTCTGGATGACATGACAACAAATGTTCCAGACTTGGAAAATGAGACAGGGTGATCCTCTAAGGTCAAATAATTTCCCTCTCTGACGTCTCTTTTCTGTCCCAGTGCAATAGCAGCTAGGAAATGTGTGGCCTTAGACTTAGGAAACTGTATGTCTCCAATTTTCTCAGAGTACCTACTTAAAATATCCTAGCTCTCCTAAATTTAATTGATCTTGTATTCTAGTTTGTGGTTTGGGACATTTAACCCCATACCTGGACTAGGGAGTGACTGGTTCTAGAGAAAATGCTTGTAGGGCAGAACCTCGAGTCACCAATATTTTCCCAAAACAGAAATATTTGTCAAAGAAGACTACCAAAAGGAAGTGTGGCTACATTAAAAATAAGCTGGTTTTTAAGAAAGGCAAGAAAATATCTAAGAAGACTGTTTAAATGCACTGTTCTGGTTCCTAACTTGAGCTCTAGAGAAAATGCTTGTAGGTCATCTGGAAGGCCTGCTTCTTTGAAACCTTGCCTCTATACTCCCTACTTAATGACAAGCTGTCTAGCCCAATCCTAGAAGAGTCATAAAGGAGTTCTTCCCTGAGTTTGGCTGTCAGAGCAGAGCCTATGGACAGCTGCAGGAAGGGGCAGCAGATGCTACTTCGGTATGGCTCAGAGAAGAGACCTAGGCAGCATGCACACTGACTGCATGCTGTCATATTTACCTTGGAAAGCCCATTGTGATGTCACATGAAGTCACAGCCTGGAGGCAGAAAACTCTTCGGCTAAGAAAAGCATCTGGTTGAAAAATGGCACCAATCTAGGGGATGGATATCCCACTGCCATCATGTATCAGCCTTCTATTATTATTTGGTTTTTTTTGGGGGGGGGGGGCTTTGGATGCTATTTTCTGGGAATCAGAGCTGGAAGCAGGTACCAGCCAAGACAAATTCAGAGGTATGCAATGTAACCCTCCCTTGAAACTCACTGGTCCCTGCTCCTGAGGCCACAGAAACTCCTATGCTTTGGGCCAGGGGAAGAACTGGATGTGGGGAGAGGGGAGATGTGACAGTGCCCATGGATGTCTTCCTATAGGTCACTATAAATCGCTTTCCTTCAATTCATTTCAACAGACCTTGAGCACCTATTATATACAGCAGTGTAGTAGACATTGAGAGAGAATAAAAGACTATCCCCACTTTGAAGGAGATTGAGGTGAAATGGGGGAGACAGATAGACACATAACTTCAAAGAAACATAATGTGTTAAGAGTCAACAGATGTATAAATGTTGCTAAATACATGGGAGGTAGACGGCATTTTGAGCTAGGGGCTCTATAACTGCCGTCAGGGAAAGCTCAGGTTTGAGTGTGCTCCAGAGGAAGAGTGGGATTTGGAAGGTGTTGGGGGTGAATACAGGAGGGTGGTGGAAGCCTTTAAAAAAGAGGGAGTACATTGGAAAAAGGCATGGGAAAGGGAAGAGTATTGGATGTGTTTGAGGAGAGATGCCACCAATCTGGATGGAGTATAGAACTGTAGGGACTCAGAGAGAGAAAATGTTGAAAAGCTGACAGAGGTCACATTGCAGAGTTTTGAACGCCAGGCTGAGTACTTTCTATAAATACGACTCTATGCAGTTTGAAATACATCAAAGATTTTAAAGTCAGGTAAAAATGTGCTTATTACAGGACAAAAATGAGTATTGGATAACTAAAAAAAAAAAAAGAAAAGGAAAATAAATTTTAAAAATTTTTAAATGTCCTTAGATCTGTGCTTTAGAGCAGTGCTTCTCAAACTTTACATGCATATAAATCACCTGAGGGGGTCTTGTTAAAAAACAGATTCTGATGTAGGAAGTCTGGGGTAGGGATTGAGTTTTTACAGTTCTAACAAGCTCCCAGGTGATGCTGCTGCCCTTGAACCGGGACCACACATTAAGAGTGAGGCTTTAAATACCTCCAGTGAGTATTTATGATAGTTCTCTGGCATAGCTAGGCCATTTTAATGGTTTGATGGGAAGAAGGGAGGAAATGAAAGAATAAGAGCAGTACAGTGAAAAAGAGAACATAGCCGGGCACGGGGCTTGCGCCTGTAATCCCAGCAATTTGGGAGATTGAGGCAGGTGGATCACTTGAGGTCAGGAGTTCAAGACCTGCCTGGCCAACATGGTGAAACCCTGTATCTACTAAAAATACTAAATTGGCCAGCCATGGTGGCGTGAACCTGTAGTCTCAGCTACTGGGGAGGCTGAGGCACTAAAATCACTCAAACCCAGGAGGCGGAGTTTGCAGTGAGCTGAGATCACACCACCACACTCCAGCCTGGGCGACAAGAGGGAAACTCCACCTCAAAAAAAAAAAAAGACAGAGAGAGAGAGAGAACATAAATTAATTCCCCAAATATTTATCCCCCACCTCTCCCCCCATTTGCACTCCTCTGTGCACTATTGATACAGCAGTAAGTGGAAGAGGCGAAAGTATCTGCTGTCAGGGCTGTGAAAGTGGAGGCGGTCTTGGGGTGAACGTTTGCATGTGGAAGGTGATGCAAGACTCCCTTGCAAAGGAGGGAGAAGGCACTGAGAGTCAATCATAAACATTATCATAATTTTCTATGAGGATTACATTCATCACAGCATTTCCAGTGCCTAGTACACTGCCTGGCATATTAGTAAGTGCTTTGTAGTTGTTTGTGAAATGAATAAATGACATCTCAATTCTAACCCTGAATGACTCACAAGATGATGGTGTTTTAAACAAGATAGGCAACATTAGACCGGAAAAGTGGTGAATGTGGTGGGAGGCAGAAAATAAACTATTATATTGCAAGTGCTTATAGAATTCATCAAGCATCTCAGATTAATGGCCAAGACCTGTGATGTTCCACTAGTCATATGTGATCATTCACATTTTTTATTTTTGAGACAGTGTCTCGCTCTGTCACCCAGGATGGAGTGCAACTCACAGCTTACTACAACTTCAAACTCCTAAGCTCAAGTGATTCTCCCACCTAAGCCTCCTGATTAGCTAAGACTACAGGCCCATGCCATCATACCTGGCTAATTTTTGTATTTTTTTGGTAGAGACAGGGTATTGCCATGGTGCCCGGGCTGGCCTCAAACACTTGGGCTCAAGCAATCCACATGCCTTGGCCGCCCAAAGTGCTGGGACTACAGGCACGAGTCATCACACCTGGCCTT
>NW_016107403.1:1114095-1144889 GCF_001604975.1 Cebus imitator
TCATCATCACTGGTCATAAGAGAAATGCAAATCAAAACTACATTGAGATACCATCTCACGCCGGTAAGAATGGCAAACATTAAAAAATCTGGAGACAGCAGATGCTGGAGAGGATGTGGAGAAGTAGGAACACTTTTACACTGTTGGTGGGAGTGTAAATTAGTTCAACCATTGTGGAAGACAGTGTGGCGATTCCTAAATTAATTAAAATTAAATAAAATTTAAAATCCAGTTTCTGGCTGGGCACAGTGGCTCACGCCTGTAATCCCAGCACTTTGGGAGGTTAAGATGGGCAGATCACCTGAGATCAGGAGTTTGAGACCACCCTGTCTCTACTGAAAATACAAAAATTAGCTGGGTATGGTGGCACGTACCTGTAGTCCTAGCTACTCTGGAGGCTGAGGCAGGAGAATGACCTGAACCTGGGAGGTGGAGGCTGCAGTGAGCCAGGATGGTGCCACTGCACTGCACTCCGGCCTGGATGACAAAGCAAGACACTGTCACAAACAAACAAACACAGCACAAGCAAAACCCCCAAAGCGAATTGTGTCGCTCTGCTAAAAGTAAGCACACAAAAGTTCTCTGTACGCCATTGCCCGCAGCAGCGTTTTCAGAGCTTTTCTGGCTCTCAAACTTCTTTCACTCTCATAATTCTGTCAACCTCCTTAGCAACTTTAAAAGCATTTTGTCCATTTTTCATAAAACTTTAGATAAATTTTATCTTAAAACAGTAACTTTTTATAAATGGAAAGTTATTTTAACACCATCTTGAGTAAAAGACAAATGTCCACTTTTTCTTCTGTAACATTTAATGGACATTAAGTATATTAGGTATGACAATTTTCACAACTGGGCATGAGAAATGGCAAAGGTTCTGTTTTTGTTTTTTGTCTGTATCAAACATACTCTGGCTTAAGCCTCCCTTTACCTAGGTTGGCAAAAAAAAAAGTCCAACCTTTGTGTTGTGTAAGAATCCCAGAGTTTCTGCAGTTTATCCAGAGTAGAAGTGGGATAAGCCGCAGAGATAGCTCTTGCTTTTCTTCTTAGCCGTCTGAAGGCAAAAACTGTGTCTCAACCCCTCTCTGCCAAGTTCGGTCTCCAGGGTCTTTGCTAAGGTCCCTAAACTGCTGTATCTGGGCTCTTAACACCAGAAGGGCTCAGGGACCCCCTACCCAGGGTCCTCCTACCCAGCGCACCTGAGGCTTCAGGACTGCTGGCATTTCAGGGAGCCAGCTTCCTTCCTGTCTCAACCCTCTGGGACACTTCAGCTTAAAATTTTTGCAGATCTAGACTTATTTGAGGGTTACTTTTTAGGTTCCTGACAATTGTTTCAGCCCTGAAACACTCACTCCCTGCTGTGCATTAAGAGTTCCAAGACCCTATGGACAAAGGCCTAGCTATCTTTTTGGTACAGGGAAGCATGAATCTACTTTCTTTCTCAGAAAGATGCAGCAATAAAAGTATAGTGTAAATTACTCAGGAAGTCACTCTGCCTCATAAAACAGCTAATAAAAATTTTTACTACGTATTTATGTAACAAAAAACTTTTTTGTTAACAAACACATTTTTATTAAGGTACAAAGAATACCAAAAAATGCACAGATCTTAAGTGTATAGGGTGATGAATTTTGATAAATTTATATACCCATGTAACTAAAACCCTGATCAAGATATGCCTTAGCCATAGCCCTGAATGGAAACGACCCTCATGTTTTTTCTAGTCTCTGCCCTCCTCTCTGCTCAGACACAAACTCTATTCTGATTTCTATCATCATAGATTAGTTTTGCCTATTCTTTTTTTTTCTAAAGAAGTTAAAAGTTAAATTTAAAAATATCTTACAACAAATAAAAGTGTAAAAAACAACATACCAAAACTCATGGAATGTGGCAAAAACAGTTAAAAGGGAAATTTATAGCAATAAATGTTCTACGCTTTGAATATTTTTTCCTTTCAAAACTCACGCCTAAATGTTATCTCCAATGTGGCAGCATTGTGAGGGATTCTTTTTTTTCTTTTATTATTATTATACTTTAAGTTCTGAGATACATGTGCAGAACCTGCAGGTTTCTTACATAGGTGTACACATGCCATGGTGGTTTGCTACACCCATCAACCCGCCATTTACATTAGGTATTTCTCCTAATGCTGTCCCTCCCCTAGCCCCTACACCCCCGGACAGGCTGCAGTGTGGTGTGTGATGTTCCCCTCCCTATGTCTATGTGTTCTCATTGTTCAACTCCCACTTATGAGTGAGAACATGTGGTGTTTTGCTTTCTGTTCTTGTGTCAGTTTGCTGAGAATGATGGTTTCCAGCTTCATCCCTGTCTCTGCAAAGGACATGAACTCATCCTTTTTTATGATTACATTGTATTCCATGGTGTATATGTACCACATTTTCTTTATCCAGTCTATCATTGATGGGCATTTGAGTTGGTTCCAAGTCTTTGCTATTGTGAACACTGCTGCAATAAACATACATGTGCATGTGTCTTTATAGCAGAATGATGTATAATCCTTTGGGTATATACCTAGTAATGGGATTGCTGAGTCAAGTAGTATTTCTGGTTCTAGATCCTTGAGGAATTGCCACACTGTCTTCCACAATGGTTGAACCAATTTACACTCCCACCAACAGTGTAAAAGCATTCCTGTTTCTCCACAACCTCTCCAGCATCTGTTGTTTCCTGACTTCTTAATGATCACCATTCTAACTGGCATGAGATGGTATCTCATTGTGGTTTTTATTTGCATTTCTCTAACGACCAATAATGACAAGCTTTTTTTCATATATTTGTTGGCCATCATTTCTGCCTGTTCTTGAACACTGCAAAAATAGAATCATACAGTATGAAAAAGGTTGCAGTGAGCCATGATTGCACCACTGCACTCCAGCCTGATGAGAGAATGAGACTCCATCTTTTTTTTGTTTTGTTTTGTTTTTTTGATGTTGTTGTTGTTTCTTTTTTCTTCTGTTTGTTTTTTTTTTGTTTGAAATTCCATCTCAAAAAAAAAAATAGTTCCTCTCTAAACTGATTATTTTAGTTAGCAATGAAAAAAAATAGTTAAACACAATACCATTATCATGCCAAAAAATTTAACAGTAATTTGTAATACCATCAAATATGCTTCAGCGTTCAAATTCCAATTATCGGCTGGGTGTGGTGGCTCACAAATGTAATCCCAGCACTTTGGAAGACCAAGGCAGGAGAATTGCTTGAGCTCAGGAATTGGAGATTAGCCTGTGCAACATGGTGAAACCCTGTCTCTACTAACAATTAAAAAAATTACCTGGGAGTGACGGTGTGTGCCTGTGATCCCAGCTACTTGGGAGGCTAAGGTGGGAGGATCACTTGAGCCTGGAGGGAAGAGGTTGCAGTGAGCCAAGACTGCCCCACAGCACTCTAGCTTGGGTGACGAAGCAAGACCTTGTTTCAAAAAAAAAAAAAATCTAATTGTCTCCTAAATGATATAAATTATTATTTACAGTCTGTTTGTTTGATTAAGGATCACAGATTTAAATGAATTTGTGTGCCTCCTAACTGTCTTCTAATCTGTAAATTCTCCATCTTCATTCCTTTCTTTTATTTTATCCATTTATGTGTTGAAGAAATGGGGCTGGGCACAGTGGCTCACACCTGTAATCCCAGCACTTTGGGAGGCCAAAGCAGGTGGATCACTTGATGTCAGGAGTTTGAGACCAGCCTGGCCAACATGGTGAAACCCTGTCTCTACTAAAAATACAAAAAATTAGCCAGGCGTGGTGGCATGTGCCTGTAATCCCAGCTACTTGGGAGGCTGAGCCAGGAGAATCGCTTGAACCCGGGAGGCAGAGGTTGCAGTGAGCTGAGATCACGCCACTGCACTCCAACCTGGGCAACGGAGCAATACACTGTCTCAAAAAATAAAAAGTAAATAAAATGAATAAAACTTTTTTTGTAGAGTTGGGGATCTCACTATATTGCCCTGACTGGTCTTAAATTTCTGGCCTCAAGCAATCCTCCCACCTTGGCCTTTCAAAGTGCTGGGATTACAGGCATGGGCCACCATATCCAGACTAAATGTCATTTTCTAAATGATCATGATTCTTGAAAACACAATAGATTTTTCTATATTGACTTTCTACCTAGAGACTTTGCTAAATTTGCTTATCAATTCTAATTATCTATCTGTAGATGTCTTTGGATATTCTACATAATTATATTATTTGTAAATAATAGTTTTATTTCTTCCTTTCTGATTCTTATACCTTTTTTGTTTGTTTTATTGCATTCATTAGGACTTCCTGTACAATGTTCAATTGAAGTGATATAGGATTCTTATTTTTTTTTTATGTAGAGGAAAGTTTTCAAAAATTTACCATTTATGTGTAATGTTTGCTATGTGGTTTTTACAAATACTCTACCAAACTAAGGAAGTTCCCTTTTATTTCCAGTCTTCAAATAGTTTTAGTATGAATGGGTGTTAACTTTTTTTTTTTTTTTAGGCAGAGTCTCACTCTGTTGCCTGGGCTGGAGTACAGTGATGTGATCTCGGCTCACTGCAACCTCTGCCTCCTGGGTTCAAGCGATTCTTGTGCCTCATCCTCCTGAGTATCTGGGAGTTCAGGCAAGCACCACCAGGCCTGGCTAATTTTAGTATTTCAGTAGAGATGGGGTTTCACCATTTGGGCTAGGCTGGTCTCAAGCTCCTGACCTCAGGCAATCTGCCCTCCTTGACATCCCAAAGTGCTGAGATTACAAGCATGAGCCACTGCACCTGGCCGGGTGATAAATTTTATCAAGTGATTTTCATGTCTCTATGTGAGATGGTTATAAGGTTTTCTTGTTTATTCTATCAATGTGCTGAATGACACTGAATTTTGAAAATAAAATAACTGTGAATTCTTGGAATAAATGTAACATGTTCATGATGATGTTCATGACGCTTTTCTTTTCTTTCTTTTTTTTTTTTTGAGATGAAGTCATTCTGTTGCTCAGGCTGCAGTGCAGTGCAGTGGTACAATCTTAGCTCACTGCAACCTCTGCCTCCCGGGTCCAAGTGATTCTTCTGACTCAGCCTTCCTAGAAGCTGGGACTACAGGTGCCTGCCACCACACCTGTTGGACAGGTTGGTCTCGAACTCCTGACCTCAAGTGATCCATCTGCCTTGGTCTCCCAAAGCGCTGGGATTGCAGGTGTGGGCCACTGTGCCTGGTGGATGCTTTTCATATATTATTGGATTCACTTTGCGATATTTTGTTTAGGACTTTTGTACCTATGTCCATGAAAGAGATTGGATTATAATTTTTCTTTCTAATATTGTCCTTATTAGATTTTAGGATCAATGTCTTTCCTGCCTCCTATCATAGAAGGAGAAGTAATTCCTCTTTTTCACCTCATTGGAATGAGAGACACCCCTAACCCAAAATTCTAAAGGTTTTTGATGTTTTATGCCAGGAACCTGGGACAAAACCAGATTATTCTTTATTATAACAAACACATATATGAGAGAGAGAGAGAGATTTTAAGAAATTGACTCACAAAATTGTCAGGGCTTAACAAATCAGAAATCCTTAGGGCATACCAGAAACTCAGATAAGAGTTGATGTTGCAGTCTTGAGTCCAAAATCAGTGTAGGCCAGGCTAGAAACTCAGGCAAGGATTTCCCATTGCAGTCTTGAGGCAGAATTCCTTCCTCTTCAGGAAACCTCAGTCACTGCTCTTAAGGGCTTCAACTGACTGGATGATGCCCACCCACATAATGGATATTAATCTGCTTTAATGCGTACTAATTCTAAATGTTAAGCACATCTGAAAACTACTTTCACAACACCTAGACTAGCTTTTGAACAAACAACTGGGCACATAGCTTAGCCAAGTTGACATGAAATTAACCATCACAATCCTGTTTTCTTCAGAGAATTTTATAGTTTTACAGCTCTTATATTTCAGTCTTTGAGTCATTTTGAATTAATTTTTGTAGATGGTGTGAATTAAGAGTGCAACTTCATTCTTTTGCATGTGGCTGTCTAGTTGTCCAAGCACCATTTGTTGAAGAGACTATTTTTTTCCTATTGAATGGTCTTGTTACTCTTATAGAAAATCCATTGATTTGTAGATATAAGGGTTTATTTCTAGACTCAATTTGATTTCATAGATCTATATGTTTATCCTCATGCCAGTACCACACTGTTTTGATTACTACAGCTTTGTAAGTTTTAAGATCAGGAAGTATGAGTCCTCCAACTTTGTTCTTTTTCAAGATTATTTTGACCATTCAGGGACCCTTGTAATTCCATATGAATTTTATGACTAGCTTTTTTATTTCTGTCAAAAAGGCTATTGAGATTTTGATAGGGATTATACTCACTCTGAAGATTGCTTTGGGGAATATTACCATTTTAACAATATTAACTATTCCAATCCATGAACAAGGAATGTCTTTCCATTTATTTAGGTCTTCTTTAGTTTTTCAACAATGCTTTGTACTTTCCAATGTACAATTTTGAACCTCCTTGTTTAAATTTATTCCTAAGTATTTTATTCTTTTGGATGCTAAAAATGGAATTGCTTTTATTAGCTCTAATAGGTCTTTTCTGGTTTCTTTTTCTTTCTTTTTTTTATCAGCTGCCAGCAAATATAAGTTTTGTCTGGTTTCTTTCAGTTATTCTGTATTTAAGATATGTCTCTGTGAACACAGTTTTACTTATTCCTTTCTAATTTGGATGGCTTTTCTTTTTCCTGCCTAATTGCTCTGGTTAGAATTTCTGTACAATTTTAAACAGATGAGGCTTCACTGGGGCAGTGGTCCTGACTTCTAGACTCACTGGGTGAAGGACCTACTCTAGTGTCTCTACTGGGCAGGAGTTCCACCCCCAGGGCTTTGCCAGGCCCACACAGCTTTGGGTAGAGGTTGTCTAACTTGTTGAAAGTGAGGCAATGGTCTCCCTTTTCGAAACCGAGGTTGCAGCTCCAATGATCTCTGAATTGCCTTCCAGGTTACTCTTCCCTTGTCTTCAAGAATAGTGTATGTTTGTGGCTGAAGAGCTCTATGGTCCCTAACTGTGAAATTCCGGAAGACCAACAGCCTTCCCTCTTTTCCCTCCCATCTCCTGCTTCTTCAGTTCAACCTCGCAGTTTTCCGGCTGTGGTGACTGATTAATCCATATTTCACACATATACTGAACCCCTTATCAAAGGGTCACTTGGCCACACCTTTAGTGTTCTCTTTGAATACACTTTCTCTTTTTTTTTTTTTTTTTTTTGGCAATACGAAAAGGCTGAGAATTTTTCAAATCCTTAAATTCTAGTTCTTTTTTGCTCAATAATTTCATCTTCAAGTCAATTCTCTCTTCTCACATTTTACTATAAACAGTCAGGAGAACCAAGGCACTTCTTCAAAACTTTATTTAGGAATCTCGTTAGCTAAATATCCAGTCATATGACTCACAAGTTCTACTTTCCATAGAACACTAGAACATGAACAGAATTCAGCTAAGTTCTTCACTACTTTACAAGGATCATCATTTCTGTTTCCAATAATATGTTCCTATTTCTCTCTGAGACCATGTCAGAATGGCCTTTACTGTGTATATTTCTACCAAGATTCTGTTCGTGATTACTTAGATATTCTCTAAGAAGATGGAAGCTTTCTCTACAACTCTCCTCTTTTCTTCCTGAGCCCTCAGCAGCATCACCCTTAATAGTTCATTGATGGCAGTGTAGGCTTTTTCTCACATGCATTTCAAAACTCTTCCACCCTCTACTCATTATGCACTTTTTGGTGTTTGTTGAAGCAGCACCCTCGCTTCTTGGTACCAATTTCTATCTTAGTCCATTCAGGTTTCTATAATAAAATATCATAAACTGGGTGGCTTATAAACAACAGAAACTTTTTTCTCACAGCTCTGGATCTGGGAAGTCCAAGACTGGGGTGCCAACTTGGTCAGATTCTGGTGAGACACTTCTTCTGGATTGCAGACAGCCAACTTCTCACTCTGTTTTTACATGGTGGAAAGAGTGAGCGATATCTCTAGAATATCTTTATTATTTTATTTTATTTTATTCTATTTTATTTTATTTATTTTATTTTATTTTATTTTGAGACACAGTCTCACTCTGTTACCCAGGCTGGAGTGCAGTGACATGATCTCAGCTCACTGTAACCTCCTCCTCCTGGGTTCAAGCAATTCTTGTGTCTCAGCCACTGGCATAGCTGGGATTACAGGCATGTCCCACCATGCCTGGCTAATTTTTGTATTTTTAGTAGAGACAGGGTTTTGTCATGTTGGCCAGGCTGGTCTCAAACTCCTGGCCTTAAGTGATCCACCAGCCTCAGCTTCCCAAAGTTCTGGGATTACAGGTGTGAACCACCATGCTCAGTCCTCTGGGGAATTTTTTGTAAAGACACTAATCTCATTCAAGAGGGCAGCCCCTTATGACCTATCACTTTCCAAAGGCTCCATCACTAATACATTACATTGAGGGTGAAGATTTCAACACATGAATTTTGGGGGGGACATAAACATTGGGTTCATTTCAATGTCCTTTATCATGCTAATGAAGTCTCCTTCCATTCCTATTTGGTTGTGTGTTTTATCATAAATCATTGTTGGATTATGTCAAATGCTTTCTTCTGCATCAATATATATGATCATGTGAGTTTTTTCTTCTTTATGTTATTAATGTGGTATATTACAGTGATTTATTTTCTTATGTTGAAAAACCTTTGCATTCCTGGGAAAAATCCTGTTTTCACTATTTCTATTCATCGTTTTGAAAGTTCTAGGCAGACCAATTAGGCATACTATAAATAGTTGGCTTTTCTTTGACTGAAAATTTCTCTATTTTGCATTATATTTTGAAGGGTAGTATTGCTAAATATAAAAGTCTACTTACAAGAGCCATGTGCTATAGTTCATGCCTGTAATCCCTGTACTTTGAGAAGCCAAGACAGGAGGATCACTTGAGGCCAACAGTTCGAGGCCAGCCTGGGAAATATAGTAAGATCCCACTTCTAAAAAAAAAAAAAAAAAAAGACTCGGTGTGGTGGTATGCACCCGTAATCCTAGCTACTCAGGAGCCTGAGACAGGATGATTGCTTGAGCCCAGGAGTTTGAGGTTACACTGAGCTATGACTGTGCCTCTGCACTGCAACTTGGACAATAGAGACCTGGTTTCTAAAAGGAAAAAAAAAATCTAGGTAGGCACTTATTTTCTTTTAGCATATTAGAGGATGTTATTCTATTGTTTTCTGGCTTCCAATATTTCTAAAAGATATAAACTATTTATCTTATTCTTCCTTTGAATATAACGAATCTTTTAATTTTGTCTGTTAAGGTTCATTGTGTTGGTATTCAACATTCTGTAATGTACTTAAGTTTACATTTTCTTTGTCTTCATGCTGCTTCATAACACGTCTTGCTCCCTGGACTTTTAACTTTCTAATATTGTTTCTGCTTGCCTTTCTGTCTGGGACTCCCATTCTGTCTCCCCTTTACTTCTGGGACTCCTATTACTCTGTCCCATATGTCTATTGGCTCTTATATCTCTTTTCTTTCCATGCTTCATTATGGATATTTTCTTCAGACATTTCCTCAGTTGTGTCTAATCTGTACTTTATTTCTTCTGTTCTACAATTTTCATTCAATTTTTTAAAAATTTTTAGTTTTTAGTTCTTGGCCAAAATTCTCCATCTTGTCATCTAATTTCTTGTATATTTAAAGCACATATATTTTAAAAACCATGTTTTATTACTCCAATATCTGGTTTGCCTATGAATTTGTTTTTATTCCCTATGTTTATCTCTTAGCCTTCAATTATTCCATCTTGTCTTCTAGTAACCATGGCAATTTTTTATTTAATACCAGAGAGTTTATATACAAATTTGAAGAGAAAATTCAAGGTTCTGGATAAAGTTACTTTCCACCAGAGTAGAGCTATTTTAGCTTCTGGCAGTCATTTAGATTAGGGATCATCTCAATCCAATAAAGGATTGAATTTATCAGAGGCTGAGCTTCCATTTTTGAGCCTGGTTTATTTCAGATTTATTCTTGGTTTATTCTTATTCCTAAGTATAGCCCTTTGGGGGTCCCAAATGAAAGTCTGGGATATTAGGGGCCCTCAACTCATTGTTTTGTTCATCTATCCCCATAAAACTGTGAAATTTCAATTTAGCTGGGCTTATTTCTCTCCACTTCCTTTTTCTCTGGGATCTTGGCTCCTCTGGTTTTTGATCACTTGATATGTCTCGAATGGCTTTAAATAGATATTTTAAAACAGATATTCATTCAGCTTTTCTTGTTGTTTTCGTTTGAAGGGTTCCAACCATTACTAAAAATTGAAATCCCAAACTGTTACTTTTTTTCTTTCCATTTTTTCCCTTCTACTACTTTGGAAGTTAAGAACTCTGTTTCTATTCTTTTAGTGGTTATTCCTCAGACTTAAATATATGTACATATCCATTCTTTTTTGAAAGAAAGAGAAAGAGAAAGGGGGAGAGAGAACAGGAGTCTTGCTCTATTGCCCAGGCTGGAATGCAATCTAAAAATAGGTATTAAAAACCTCTTTTATGCTGATAATTGTGCTTAACAGCGGAGACAGGAAGGAATAAAGGAAGAAAATAACAGACAAACAGCCAACCAATATTTCACTTAAGTCTGTGAAATGCTATGCAAATGCTGAAGAGTCATTTACTTCCAATTATGTGGTCACTTTGAAAATAGGTGTAATATGATACTGAGAAAAATGTATGTTCTGTGGACCTGGGATGAAGAATTCTATAAATATTCACTGAGTTTACTTGTTCCAGGTCTGAGTTCAAATCATAGATGTCCCTGTTAATTTAATATTTGATACATCGAATATTAATAATGCAGTATCAAAGTCTCCCTCTATTATTGTGCGGGAGTCCAAGTCTCTTTATAAGTCATTAAGAACTTGTCTTATGTATCTGGGTGTTCCTATATTGGGTGCGTATATATTTATGATCATTGACTCCTGTTGTTGCATTGATCCTTTTACCATTATGTAATGTCCTTCTTTGTTGCTTTTAGTCTTTGTTACTATTAAAGTCTATTTTGTCAAAGATGAAAGTTACAACTCCCGTTTTTTTTTTGTTTGTTTTTTGTTGGGTTTTGTTTTGTTTTGTTTTGTTTTTTGGCTCTCCATTTGATCAGTAAGTCTTCCACCAATCCTTTGTTTTGAGTCTTTGTGTGTCCTTGCTTATGAGATGGATCTGGATACAGCAAACCAATGGGTTTTGACTTTTTATTCAATTTGCCTGTCTGTGTCTTTGATTGGGGCATTTAATCCATTTAAATTTAGGATTAATATTGATATTTGTGAGTTTAATATTGTCGTTTAATGCTAGCCAGCTATTTTGCCCATTAGTTGATATAGATTCTTCATTATGGAGATACTCTTTACCTTTTTGTAAGTTTTTGGGATGACTGATACTGGTTGTTCCTTTCTGTGTATAGTGCTTCTTTCAGAAGCTCTTGTAAAGCAGGCCTGGTGGTGATGAAATCTCTGAGTTCTTGCTTGTTCGTGAAAAATTTTATTTTTCCTTCATTTATGAAGCTTAACTTGGCTGGATATGAGATTCTGGTTGACAATTCTTTTCTTTGAGGATATTGAATATTGACCCCCCCTCTCTTCTAGTTTGTAGGGTTTCAGCTGAGAGATCTGCTGTGAGTCTGATATGCTTCCCTTTATGGGTAACCTGACCTTTCTCTCTAGCTGCCCTTAGAATTTTCTCCTTTATTTCAACCCTGGTGAATCTAACGATTATGTATCTTGGGGTTGCTCTACTTGAGGAATATCTTTGTGGTGTTCTCTGTATTACCTGAAGTTGAGTATTTTCCTGCCTTACTAGGTTAGGAAAGTTTTCCTGAATCATATCCTGAAGAATATTTTCCAGCTTGGATTCATTCTCTTCATGACATTCAGGTACACCTATCAGATGTAAATTAGGTCTTTTCACATAGTCCCATATTTCTTGGAGACTTTGCTCATTCCTTTTTACTCTTTCTTCTCTAATCTTGTCTTCTCGTTTCATTTCATTAAGTTGGTCTTCGACCTATGATACCCTTTCTTCTGCTTGATGAATTCAACTGTTAAAACCTGTGCATACTTCTCGGAGTTCTCGTATTGTATTCTTCAGTTCCATTAATTCACTTATGTACCTCTCTAGGTTGTCTATTCTCATTAGGATTTCGTCAAACCTTTTTTCAATGTTCTTAGTTTCTTTACATTGGGCTAGAACATGTTCTTTTTAACTCACAGAAGTTTCTTATTATCCACATTCTAAAGCCTAAATCTGTTAATGGAACACATTCATTCTCCATCAGGCCTTGTTCCGTTGTTGATGAGGAACTGTGATTCCTTGTAGAGGGAGAAGCATTCTGATTTTGGGTATTCTCAGCCTTTTTACACTGGTTTCTTCCCATCATTGTAAATTTACCCACCTGTCATCTTTGTAATTACTGACCTTCAAATTAGGTCTCTGAGTGGACGTCTAACTTGTTGATTCCCAGTGCTGGAATCTGAGCAACCCACTGCACTGGCCAAAACAGTGGTGTTAAGATTCATGGTGCTTTTCTGCCAGGGAATCTCTGGTCTGGCTTCCTTCTTGAGCCCCTTTTTCAATCAGCTGAATAGGCGACTCTGCCTTCCTGGAGCTCCAAACGTCAACCAAAAGGGGACTCAGTCCCGTTTACTCTGCACCAAGAACTGCCGTGCCGGGGCGCCAGCAAAACAGAGGCACTGGCCACAAGAGTCACGCTGGTGACACATGGGGCTCCTCTGCTGGGAATCTCCTGGTTCGTGAGCAACAAAAATTCGTCTGAGAGTGTGGCGTCCTCTCGTTCTCTGCACTTTCACTGGGAGATACAATCCTGAACTGCTAGCAATCAGCCATCTTGGATCTCTCCCCATATCCATTCTTTATTCAGAAATATTTTATCAATACTAGCAAGTCCATCCATTTCAGTACTTTGCATTCTTATTAATTTCTGGAATTAAGATTTGATTCTTTTTTCAAATCTTCTAGATCACCTTTTATAGGTTTCTGTTTCTTACAAATTTATTTATACTTGTATTTTATTTCTTTAACTATAACATGCATAGGGGATTTCTAATCTACATCTGATAATTCTAATACCTGACATCTTTGCAGGTTGTTTCTGTGCTTGTGCTTATTTTTTAATAGTTAACATTTCTGAAACGGGGGTATGTCTTACAATTGATGGTACTTAATAATTTAATTGACAGTGTATTTTTTTCATTCTACTAGCATATAAATTGATGCTATATTTTATAATCAGTAGCATCTTAAATTTAATAAAATACAATATTTGTGGGGATTTTGAAGCCTAGGATGAAGATTTTCTTCAGAGAGTGTTTCATTTACTTTTGACTCTGGCACCATCAGTCCAGGAGAATTTTAAATTCATAGCTTGAAGATTTTTTGGGACAACTCAGATAATGTGAACTTGAGCTGCCAAATATACAGAAGCGAGCCTGTGGTTATGGCTTCCCAGAGACTTCACCCCAGACCCTTGAACTTCTCAGTGTGAAGGCAACTTTTGTTGCAGTTACCTGAGGTTAGGAGTAAGTGGTAGATTTGTCATTTTGAGGTTCTATTTGAATGTGGGAGGGTCTTCTACTGGATTAAAAAATTTTTGAGAGGCCGGGCATGGTGGCTTATGCCTGTAATCCCAGCACTTTGGGAGACCGAGGCAGGCGGATCACTTCAGGTCAGGAGTTTGAGACCAGCCTGGTCAACATGGTGAAACCCTATCTCTACAAAAAATACAAAAATTAGCGGGGCATGATGATGCATGCCCGTAATCCCAGCTTCCCTGGGAGACTGAGGCATGTGAATCATTTGACCCCGGGAGGCAGAGGTTGCTGTGAACTTAGATTGAGCCATTGCACTCCAGCCTGGGTGACAGAGCAAGACTGTCTCAAAAAAACAAAATTTAATTTGGGGAGTAACAACATCTTCATAATTTCAGGTTATTCCAGCCAAGAACTTGAACTATATCTCCATTTATTCTGATCATCTTCTGTCTTTTATTGGAATTTTACAGTTTCCTACATGGAAGTCTTCCATATTCTTGGTTTACTTAACACCTTGATACTTTTATCTCTCTTTATTGCTATTTTGAAGAGTATCTTTTATTTTTTTAATATTTTTATAGTTTTTACTGTAGTAGAGAAATGCTATCGATATTTGTAAGTGGTCCTGGTATTCAGAATTCTTGGTGAATTATTTTATTATGTCTGCTGAAGAATGTCTGATTATCATTTCAATTGCTTTCATACTTACTGGTCTACTCAAATGATCTATTCCTTTTTGCCCAATTTTGGTATCTAATTTTTTTTCTAGGAATTTAACTATGTTTTCACATTCATTAATGTGTAGTTATTCAAACTGTTTTCTTCTTCCTCCTCTTCTCTCTCTCTTTCTTTCTCTCTCTCTTTTTCTTTCTTTCACAGGGTCCTGCCTGTGTCACTCAGGCTGGAGAGTGCAGTGGCAGGATCCCAGCTCACTGCACTCACTGTAGCCTTGACATCCTCGGCTCAAGAGATCCTCCTACCTCAGCCACCCAAGTATCTGGGATCACAGGCATACACCAACCAAACTATTTTTTTTTTTTTTTTTTTGGAGACTGAGTCTTGCTCTGTTGCCCAGGCTGGGGTGCGGTGGCATGATCTTGGCTCACTGCAACCTCCACCTCCTGGGTTCAAGTGATTCTCCTGCCTCAGCCTCCTGAGTAGTTGGGATTACAGGCATACACCACCATGCCTGGCTAATTTTTGTATTTTTAGTAGAGACAGGGTTTTACCATGTTGGCCAGGCTGGTCTGGAACTCCCGACCCCAAGTGATCTGTCTGCCTCAGCCTCCCAAAGTGCTGGGATTACAGGCATGAGCCACCGTGCCTGGCCACCTGAGCTAATTTTTTTAAATTACTTTTTATTTTTTGTAAGACAGGATCTCACATGTTGCCCAGGCTGGTCTGAAACTCCTAGGCACAGGGATCCACCTGCCTCAGTCTCCCAAAAATGCCAGATTATAGTCATGAGCCACAGCACCTGACCACTTCTACTTCTTTTTAATTTCCAAAGAGATTTACATTCATTTTCATTTTTTACCATAAAGCATTACTAGCCCAGGTTCATGCCACACTTATTTTCAATTTCAGGCTTCCTGGCTACACAGTGGGCTTAATTAGAATGCCAAGCCAGTATGAGGATAGACTTACAGTTAAAATTCTCAAAGAAAGTTGTTGTTATTTTTCTTTTTCCCACCTAGAGTACAAATTTTCTCATGTTGGTCAGATTTTTTCCTAGCCACTCTTCCACTAAACATGTAGCACTTTGAGAATTCTGACTTTTTCCCAGGGCCTCAATTCCAAATACACACTTCACATGGGCCTTGTCTTTTGCTCCTATTTCATCATTAACCCAAATCCTTCTGACTAACGCTACAAATGATGTAGGGCATTGAAATATCAGATGATTTTCCACTCACGCTTTTCACTTTTTTCCGCCTATGATGACTTCCCTTACTCTTTTTTGAGAAGCTTAATTTGGCTTTTAAAAGGTTGCTGGGCCAGGAGCGATGGCTCATGCCTGTAATCCCAGCTAACACTTCGGGAGGCCGAGGCAGGTGGATCATCCGACGTCAGGAGTTCGAGACCAGCCTGGCCAATGTGGCAAAAACCCCATCTCTATGACAAATACAAAAATTAGACAGGCATGGTGCCACATGCCTGTAATCCCAGCTGCTTAGGAGGCTGCAGCAGGAGAATCGCTTGAACCCAGGAGGCGGAAGTTGCAGTGAGCTGAGATCACACCACTGCACTCCTGCCTGGGTGGCAGAGCAAAACTGTTTTTTAAAAAAAAAAAAATTATTTTATTTGAAATGGTAACAAATGTCATTACTGCCTTTAAAATGACCTGGAGCACTTTGTAAAAACCCAAAGAGTTTTCCAACTATCGAATAAAATTAAAATTTTACCATTAGGCATAACCTGGCTTCCATCTACCTCGTCAGCCTAGCATCTCCCACTACTTAACAAAAGTGCACCTGACCTTCATGACATGCTGATCTCAGTGATGTTCCCTCTTGCCTGAAATACTCTTTCTTCACCTAAAAGTCTTGTGCTGATTCTTTAAACTCCAGTACAAATACAACTTCCAGTACAAATAAAACTTCAGAGTAATTATTCCCTTCTGTCTTAGGAAGTTAATCACTATCCTCTATATTCCCTGACATTTATGTTTGTTACAGTATTTACATATGGTTATGGGTGCCAATTCTATCAATGTGGGATACATGAGCTGTATCAATATCTGATATCTAAAAGGTGAGATGTGCTGCCAATAAAGTCTCTAACCTAGAACATAATCTGATTTTCTTTTTTCTTTTTATGCTTCTCTGGACTTCAAAGCACCACAGATGGAAAAAGATCCAGAAATCAACAAGTCAGAAAGATTCTATCCTTTACTCTTCAGTTCAAGGTTAATGACAGACCAATTATGGGTCTGCCTTATGACTCTAGCCTTAAATACCAGGTGGAAGGAGGTTGAAAAAGAGGATGTAAATGGAAGAAGTGTGCTTCTTCTTTCTAGCATCTCCATGTCTAAAGAGATGTATGTTAATCTATCACAAGAGCAGAATAAAAAAAAGAGCTGTATGTATACAGCTCCATGGTTCCTTTCTTCATGCTTCCTCTCCTCAGCTCCTTTTGTTCAAATCCCAAGGTATTGAAAAGGAAACTTGATGAGATTGTAGAATGGACAAAGGGTAACTACCAAGAGTTTGGTGAGGGAAGTTTCCCTGTCTTTTTTCTCCCACCATAGATACTGGATAGACTCCTTTGGAGGAAAAGATATGTATCGCGGCCTCTCTTTCCCCTACTCCCACTGCTTATTACTATGATTATTCCTATTCTTCCCAATGTATATAGCTTACATCTACTGTATGATGAAGGCAGCATGTATGATGGAAGCAGTGTAGCTTTCTGAAAAATGTTGAGATGGGTTAAGTCTGAGATCTACCACTAATTAGCTTCATGATCTTGGGCATAACTTCATCTTTATTTCCTTATTTGCAAAAAGAGGGAGTTGAATGAAACGATGTCAATAATGATGATGCTGATAGATTCTTCACCTCTTCTCCCAGATCCACAGTGGGAAGAAACCCTCAGGATGGCCTGCACTGAAGCTAACCTGACGTGGTGAGTAAAGCCTGTCTTCAGCCAATTCTACTGATAAACTATGTGAAAGTTAGAAGAAAAGTACCTGGTACCCTGTTTTACTTCCTTCACTATGATAGCTTTCTCTTTTCTAAGCTAAATCTCTCTTACTGTTTTCCTTACTGGTATTTTAATGAGACTTCAATTACATTGACATGCAATGTTTCATCCAGTGTTTCAGAACTCCCTGGGGACTGGACCCAGGAATATATACTCTGGTCAATGCAGCAGAGTCTTCAACAGATCTTCCGACACCTGGAAAGCACAAGGTCAGACATTGTAGCTTTTGGGTGAGGAGTGAAGGTGGTAGAGGTTTTAAAAAGGAGGAAAGAAGGGGAGGAAGGAGTGAGGAAGAGAGTTCATTTTGTCTGTGGAGGAAGTTCAGGGTTCAAACTGGTGGAAGGGTCATTTCTGGGTGGAATGGGAACAGTTTCCTCGCTTTGTCCTGGTGAAGGAATTCTTTCTATAAGTTAATGATGGTGGGGAAAAAAACTTTTTTTTTTCCAATTCTCTATCAGGCCAAAAATATTTTGCATTTGAAATGGCCACTGTTTTCCTTTTCCTATTTCAATGCAAACTGAAAAATTTCTCTTTATTTCTTAGATCAAGGCTTATGGAACAGGATTTGCCTGAACCACAGGATACAATTTCTTCCTCTACCTCCTCTGTTCTTGTGGCTCAGAAGACTGTTCTACGCTGTTGTGACTATAAGAAAGCAACACATTCTACTGACCACAGCATCTCCTTTAGATCACCATGCAGTAACTCCAGTCTGTGTCATCTTCCTGTCTTTTCTGAAGGAACAACTTGGGAATGCCAGAGCCATAGTTTATCTGTTTCCCACAAAAAGCAGTCATCTGTGTTCAGGAACCAAGGCACAACCCTGCCTCCTTTTCAGCTATCAGAGTCCCAGAAATCAAAACTTTTTCAGAATTTGACAGATCTTTCACCCTTACAATCTCAGAGCTCTTTTATCAACTCTACTTCTGAGCCTCTAAATATCTGCAAACAAACCAGGAAAAATAAAGATGAGAGAATGAGCAAGAGTCATTTGACATCAGATCACGAGCCAAATTCTGTTTCTAAGGACAGATCACAACTTCCAAGGTGGGCTCCATTCAGGCTCTCTCCTTCAGTTAGAAGGGAGCTAGAAGGACATATGCCTGAGAAGGTTTTCACTTTGCAGCAAAAAACAGTACCTTTACCTGTGAGGATAACATGGGTGATACTCAATTATTTAACTGAACTACAAGGAGGAGTTGCTGAATCAAATAAACTCCAAACTCAGTTATCTATGCCCATTCATCAAAACACTGAGCAAAATATTAACAAAAATTCCCCAGACCTTCCATCATTTCATCTTCATGTGAATGCTGAAGTGGGACGTGGAACAAATAGCACAGAAACAAAACTTTCACAGTCACTTATCTCAGGTAAGCAGTTACAACCTGGGGATGGCCCCCAAATCCTTGAATCCAAGCCTTTAGTTGCATCAATGGGCACTCTACCTCCAAGAAGCTTAGGAGTTAATGTAATTCAAGAGGAAACCGCTTTACTGAAGAAAGAGCCAAAACACATACTAGAGCTTAGTATAGAGAAGAGGGTCATAGGTTTTCCAGAAAAAAAGATAAAGCAGCACAAGACACAAATGACTAATGTGGACTTGACACCAAGTCTGCCATATCAAGTCAAAGACAGCATAAAGGTAACTCCATTGGCATTACTTCGGGTCATGGATTCAATGGGGATGATCCCAGAATCACACTCAGAATCTGTGGGATTATTCCCACAGCTGCCAAGTCAAGTTGTGAAACCAATAGAAACTATGAAAACAGTGAGCATAACCCCCAAACCACCAAATCAAGTCATTCAGTCAATGGAGGCAGCCCCAAGGCCTCAGCACCAAGTTATGGAATCAGAGAGGATGGCCACAAGATTACTGAATAAAGTCACAGATAATGAGAAAGTAACTCCTGTAGCACTGCTTCAAGTTATGGATTCTATGGGGATAATTAACAAATCACATCCACACATAGAATCAGTGGGAATGACTCTAACACCACAACATCAAGCCATAGAGTCAGTGATGATGAACACATTATTGAACCATCAAGTCACAAAACCAGAAAAGATGAATGTAAGGCCACAATGTGTAGTTACGGAAACTGTGAAAATAATGCCAGAGCCATAGCATAAAGTCATGGAATCCGTTGGCATGACCTCAGGATCACAAAGTCAAGTCATGGAACAAGGAAAGACTATTCCAGGACCAATATGTCAAGACACAAAATCATCGGAAACGATCTCAGCACCATTACATCAAGTCATGGATTATGTGAAAGTAACTCCAGTAGCACTATAACAAGCCATGGATTCCATGGGGATAATTCCACCAGCACAGCCACATGTTACAGAATCTAGGGGTTTGACCCCAGGTTCACAGTTGCAAGGTAGAAGATCTGTTCACCTGGTCCTACCACCAGAGTTTCAAGATATAAACACTGTGGAGTTGACTCTAAGACCACCAACAGAAGACAAAATCTGTGGAGTTGGCCCCAAAGCCATGGATACAAGATATCAGATCTGAGAAGATAGCCCCAGTACTATTGCTTGAAGATGTGAAAACTCCTCAAATGGTGGAATGTAGGAGGTTAATTCCTGAGACAAATGTGCAAGGTATGAAATATGGGGAATTGGCCAAAGGGACACAACTTCAGGCAGTAAAATCTGCAGAGATAAGCCCCAAACCAAACCATCAAGCCATAGAGCCTGAAAGATTGACCCCATGGCATCAAGCCTCAGAATCTTTAGAGATGATCTCAGAGCCAGGATATCAAGGAAAAGAAGCAAAGTTGACCTCTGACACTTGTCACCAAGTGGAAAAATCTATTGGGTCGACAAAACCATCTTTAGGAACTACCCCAGGGCCACTGAGCCAAACTTCAGAATCTGTGGAGATGAGCTCAACATCATTCCAAGACACTCTTAAGACAACGCACCAACTTGGAAAAGCAATGGGGGAAACTCCAGTATCACAACACACAACAAAAGAATCTCTGGATGTGATACCAGGATCAGAGACACAAAGTGTGAAATCAGAGGTGTTGACCACAGAGCTACAGCCCCATGAAATGAAGTAAAATCTGTGGATTTAGCCCTAAAGCAACAGTTTCAAACACCTGAGGATTTAACCCTTGAGCTGGAACAGGATGGTCAGATATCTATAAACTCATCAGGGCAGCAATGTGTGAATTTTGAGCAAGTAAAGAGAGGGTCTGAGTCGGAAGGCGTAATATCTTTGGAGTTAATTCCAGAGTCAAATTCTGAAGGTATAAAATCTGTAGACCTCAAGTCTGACCTACAGTTGAAAGGTATTAAATCATCTGAATTGACTCCAGAACCAAATATGCAAGATGTAAAAGCTAAAAAGTTCAAACATGAACCACAGTTGCAAAGTCTGAAATCTCCCAAGTTGACTCCAGGACCACAGCTGCACCAGGCAAAACCCTTGGGCTCAACTGCAGAGCCACAGCTTCAAAGTGTGAAAATTGTGGAGTTAAAGGGCCACCGCTTGGAAGAATGAAATCTGTTCAGTGGATAACAAGACCTGAGTTCCAAGGTGTAAAATCTGTGGGATTAAATCTTGGGCCACAATCTCGAAGTGTCAAACCTGCAGAGTTGAAACTTTTCATACAGTGGGGAGATATGATAGCATCTAAATTGGTTCTAGCACCAAAACTTCAAGGTGCAAAACCGATGGAGCTTAACCTCGGGCCACAGTTGCAGTGTATAAAAATCTCTGAGTTGTCTCCAGGACCACAGCTGGAAAAAGAAAAAATACTGGCATCAACCTCAGAGCCACAACTTCAAGGTTTGCAAACTGTGGAGTTAAGCCAAGACTCACAACTTGGCAGTGTGAAACTTCTGCAGTGGATACCAGTACCTAAGTTCCAAGATGTAAAATCAAAAGCGTTAAATCTTGGTTCACAATCTCGAGGTGTCAAACCTGCAAAGTTGAAACCTTCCATATAGTTGGGAGGCATGGAGTCATCTGAATTGACTCTATGGCCAAAACTTCAAGGTGCAAAACTTATGGAGTTTAACCTTGGGGCATGGTTGCAGTGTGTAAAAACCTCTGAGTTGTCTGCTGGACCACAACTGCAAAAAGGGAAAATTTTGGCATCAAGCTCAGAGCCACAACTTCAAGGTGTGAAAACTGTGGAATTAAACCAAGACTCACAGTTCGGAAGTGTGAAATCTGTGCAGTGGATACCAGGACCTGAGTTCAAAGGTGTAAAAACTATAGGGTTAAATCTTGGTTCACAATCTTGAGTTGTCAAATGTGCAGAGTTGAAATCTTCCATAAAGTCAGGAGGTGTAAAGTCATCTCAGCTGTCTCTAGGGCCAAAACTTCAAAGTGCAATTTCTATGGAGTTTAACCTCGGGTCACAGTTGCACTGTGTGGAAGCTCCTGAGTTGTCTCAAGGACCACAGCTGCAAAAAAGGAAAATTCTAGCAACAACCTCAGAGCCACAACTTCAAGGTGTGAAAGCTGTGGAGTTAAACCAAGACTCACAGCTTGGGAGTGCAAAATCTGTGCAGTGGATACCAGGACCTGAGTTCCAAGATGTGAAAACCGGAGGGCTGAATCTTGGTTCACAATCTCAAGGTGTCAAACCTGCAGAGTTGAAATCCTCCATAGAGTCAGGAGGTGTAAAATTATCTGAATTGACTCTAGGGCCAAAAATTCAAGGTGCAAAACCTGTGGAGTTTAACTATGGGCCACGGTTGCAATTTGTGAAAACTCCCAAGTTGTCCCATGAACCACAGTTGCTGAAAGGGAAAATTCTGGCATCAACCTCAGAGCCACAGCTTCAAGGGGTAAAAACTGTGGTATTAAACAGCTTGGAAGTGTGAAATTTGTGCAATGGATACCGGTACCTGAGTTCCAAGGTATGAAATCTATGCTAAAATGTGATTCACAATCTTGAGATTTCACACCTGTAGAATTGAAACCTTCAATACAATTAAGAGATGTGAAGTCATCTGAGTTGACTCCAAGGCCAAAGCTTCACAGTGTAAAACCCTTGACATCACTCCGGGAACATCAGTTGCCAGGGTTCAAAACTATTGATTTGAAATCTGGGCTACAGTTGAGAAGTGTGAAATCATGTCGCCCAATTTCAACAACAAAGCTCCATGATATAAAATCTATGGCATTCAAACCTGGGCTTCATTTGCAAGATGTGAAATCTTCTGAGTTGACCCCAAGAGCACAGCTGCACAAAGTGAAACCCTTGGAGGCATATCCAAGAACACAGCTGCAAGATGTGAAGTCTCTAGTGTTTACACAAGAGCCACAGTTTTCAGGGGTGAAATCTGGAGTATTAAGCCAAGAGCTACAATTACAGTGATAAAACTGTAGTGCTGAACTTCTTACTACACTTGAAAAGTACGAAATCATCTGAGTTGGCTCATCAGACAAAGCTTCCAGGTATGAAATCTGAGGCGTTTAGCTCTGGGCCACAATGGCAATGTGTCAAATCTTCTAAGTTGACCCTTAAGACGAAGTCTCAAGACATGAAGTTTATAGAGTTAAATCCCAGCTCACAGTTGAAAAATATTCCACATTCTGATTTGACCAAGAAGAACAAGATTCAAAGTGTCAAATCTACAGACTTCAAACCTGGGCCACAGTTGCAAAGAGTGAAGTCTGAGTCAATATCAAAGACAAAGCTTCAAGAAGTGAAATTAGTGGAATCCAACTCAGGCCCACAGTTGCAAGATTTGAAATCTTCTAGGTTGATCATGGGTATAAAGCTTCAAGACATTAAATCTATGAATTTCAGTTCTGGATCTCATTTACAGAGTGCGAAGTCTTCTGAAGTGATTCCAGGGATGAAGCTTCAGGGCGTGAAATCTGTACACTTCAAACCTAGTCCAAAGTTACAAAGTGAGAAATCTGATTTGACCCTGGGGAGGAAGTCTCCAGGTGTGAAATCTGTAGAGCTGGAATCAGGCCCACAGTTACAAGATACAAAATCTTCTGATCTGATCATGGGTATAAAACTTCAAGATGTAAAATCTGTGAAGCTCAGTTCTGGACAACACTTTGAAGGTATAGAGTCTTCTGAGGTAAACTCAGGAACAAAGCTTCAAAGTATAAAATCAATGTATTTCAATTCTGGACAACAGATACAAGGTGAAAAATCTTCTGAGTTGATTCAAGGAACAAATTTATCAAGATGTAAAATCTGTAGAATACAACCATGGTCCAAAGTTACAAGGAGTGGCATCTTCTGAGTTAACAGCAGAGACAAAGCTTCAAGGTGGGGAATCTGTGGAGTTCAACTCAGGCCCACAGTAGGAAGGTATGAAATATTGTAATTCAATCCAGGGAACAGAGCTTCAAAACATAAAATCTAAGGAGTTCAGTTCTGGATCACACTTGCAAGGTATGAAATCTTCTGAAGAGATCCCAGTGACGAAGCTTCAAAAAGTGAAATCTGTGGGGCTCATGCCTAGGCCAATGCAGCAAGATGTAAAATCTTTTGAATTGTCTCTAGATACAAAGGTACAGGATAGCACATCTCTGGGGTTAAACTCAACCTCACAGTTGCAAGATAGAAAATTATCTATGTTGACACCAGGGATACACCATCGAGGTGTGAAATCGATAGAATTCAATCCTGGGGCAAAGCTGCAAGATATGAAATCTGGGTTGATAAAGTTCCAGACAGTGAACTCTACAGAGGGCAACCATGACCCAGAATTGCAGGTTGCAGAACTCTCTAAGTTGGCCCTGGAATCAAAGATTCACAGTGTGGCACCTTCTGAGTTCAATACCAAAAAGCAGCAGCAAGATGAGAAATCTAATAAATTGAATCCATGGCCAGACCTTCAAAGTGTCAAATTTATGGTGTTCAATCCTGGGCCACATTTGCAACATAGAAAATCTTCAGAATTATGTACAGGGACAAAGCTTCAAGATGTAAAATCTATGAAATTCAACCTTCAATAACAGTTGCAAGGCGTGAAATCTGAGTTGCACTTTGGAACAGGGCTTCAAGGTATACAATCTTTAGATTTTGAGCCTAGGCCACAGGTGCAAGGAATAAAATCTGCCAAGTTGAATCCTGGGACTGAGCTTCAAGGTATGAAATTTAAGGTGTTCTGTCTTGGACCACATTTGCAAGATGTGAATTCTTCTGCATCCATTCCAGAGCCACCGCCTCAGTGTGTAAATTCTATTGGGTGCAACCGTGGGCCATCTTTGCGAGGTGTAAATGCTTCTGCATCTATTCCAGGCCTTCAGTGTGTATGTTCTAATGGGTTCAACTCTGGGCCAAACTTGCAAGATATGAATTCTTCTGCATCCATTCCAGAGCCAATACTTCAGCGTGTAAATTCTATTGAGTGCAAACCTGGGTCACATTTACAAGGTGTAAATTCTGCAACCATTCCAGCACCTAAACTTCAGTGTGTAAGTCCTAATGGGTCCATCCTTGGGCCAAACCTGTGAGGTGTGAATTCTTCTGCATCTAGTCCAGAGCCACCACTTCAGTGTGTGAATTCTATTTAGTATAATTGTAGGCCACATTCACAAAGTGTGAGTTCTTCTGCATCCGTTCTATGGCCCAAACTTCAGTGTGTTAATCTTAATGGGTGCAACCCTGGGTCAAATTTGCAAGGTGTGAATTCTTCTGCATCCATTCCAGAGCCACCACTTCCATGTGTGAATTTTATTGGGTACAATCCAGGGCTGCATTTTCAAGGTATAAATTCCTCTGCACCCATTTCAGGGCCAAAACTTCAGTGTGCAAATTCTACTTGGTGCAGCCCAGGTCCACAATTGCAAAGTGTGAATTCTGCATTTATTCCACAGCCCCAAGCTCAATGTGTAAATTCTATTGGGTACAACCCAGAGCCATATTTACAAGGTATGAAATCTCCTGAATTAACTCCAGTTTCAAAACTTCAAGGTATGAAGTGTTCTGAATTGAACCCAGGGACAGAAATTCAAAGTGAGGCATCTATGATGTTCAACCCTAGATGACATTTGCAAGATTTAAAATCTTATTTGACTCCAGGGTCAAAGTTTATATGTGTAGAACCTGTGGAATGCAACCCTGGGTCACAGGTGCAGCATGTGAATTCTTCTGAGTTGAATCCAGGGCTAAAGTTACAATGTGTAAACTCTATGGAGTGCAAACTTGAGACACACTTGCAAGGTGTAAAATCAGGGACAAAATTTCAAGTTATGAAATCTGAGTTGCATCCAGGGCCAGAGCTTCAAAGTATAAAATCTGTTGTGTTCAACTCTCTGCAACATTTACAAGATGTAAAATGTGAACTGACTTCAGGGACAAAATTTCAAGATGTAACACCAAAGGAGCTCAACTCTGGCCCACAGCTGCAAAGTATGAATTCTTCTGAGTTGAATTCAGAGCCAAAATTTCAATGCATAAATTCTATCAACTTGAATCCAGGGCCACAGAAACAAAACATGAAGCCCTCTAAATTGAACCCTGGGTCAGAATCTCAAGGTACAACATCTATTCTGTTCCATCCTGGACCATGCTTGCAAGGTGTGAAATCTTCTGAATTAACTCCAGGGACTAAGTTTCAAGGAGTCCAATTTTGGGGGAAGCATCTCGGCTCACAGCAAGCTGTGCAACCTACATTCACTTTGGGTCCTTAGATAAATGGTATGAAATCTGAGGTATTTTTACCAGAGACACTGCTTAAAGATGTCAAGTCTGTGGAGATAAATAAGCAGCCATTGCTTTATGATGCAAATTCTGTGAAAATAATTTCAGCCTCTGAGCTAACGGACTTAAAATATGAGGTATTTACACTAGAGCCATGTTTTCAAAAAGCAAAATCAGTGGAGTTAAAACCAGAGTCATATCCTCAAGGTATGAATTCTGAGGAGTTGCATTCACACCTCAGGCAGCATAGTGTGAGATCTAAGCTATTTGTATCAGAGCCACGTTCTCAAGAGGTGAAATCTGTGAAGTCAACTCTATGGCCACAACCTCAAAGTGTAAATTCTTCGACATCGTGCTTTAGGTCACAATGCTTTAAATCTGTGGCCTTTGCACCAAAGCCATGCTTTCAATATAAAAAAAACTATGGAGCTGACACCAGGGGCCCAACAGCAAGGTATAAATTATCAAGAGTTGACTTCAGGATGGCAAGATGTGAAATCAATGGTGTTGGCACCAGAGCCAACTAGGAAGTTCTCATCAGGACCAATGTTGACCAGTGTCAGATTTTCAAATTTATCTCCAGAATCACAGCAACAAGGTGTGAAATCTTTGAAGTTTACTCTAGAGCCAAAGTTGCAAAGTGTAAAACATCTGAAATTGTCTTCAGTGTCTCTGCAGCAAACTATAAAATCTTTGGAATTAGCACAAGGGCTACTGCTTCAAACAGTGAAATACGTGGAGCAAACTCCAAGAACAAATTCCCAAATCATGGCATCCTCTGAAATAATCCCCAGGCCAGGGCATCAGTTTACAAAATGTGCAGAGATGATCCCACAGCCAAAGTATCAAGTCCCTAAATCTGCAAATTTGATTTCAATACCAATTTATCTTGCCACAGAATTTTCAGAAATGGCACAAGGACTGGCAAATAAAGGCATAGATCCTATAGAGAAATCTGTGGGGTCGACCCCAAAGCTAACAGGCAGAGCCATGGAATCTTTAGGGATTCTGCTGCAGCCAGATCTTCAAGTACCAAAATTGGTTGATCTGACTCCAATGCTAAGGTATCAAGGCTCAAAATTCTTAGGATTAACTCCAGAGAACAGCCACCAAATCCTAGAAACTATGGACATGCTGTCTCAGCCATGGCCCCAAGTTAAGGATTTGGGGGAGTTATATATAAAGCCACGGCAGCAAATTGTGGAACCTGAAAGGATTACCCCAGAACTCAAGCATTACTTTACAGAAGCTGTGGGGTTGACCACTGAGGCAAGGATACAAGCAAATGAATTCTTTGGAATGACCCCAAAGCCACCAAGTCAAGCCACTGGATTTGCAGAGAGATCCCCAAGGCTCTGCCCTCAAGACTTAGAACCCGTGGAGGCAATCTCTCAGAAAAGGTTGCAAAGGGAAGAATCTGTGGTATTGATTCCAAAGTCATTACATCACATCCCAGATTCTGCTTCAGGGATGACACCTGGATTAGGACATCAGGTTTCTGAATCTGTGGAGTTGACTTCTGAGTTAGGGATGCAGGTGGAGAAAACTTTGGAATTAACTCCAGAACCACATCATCACCTGGGATCTCCAGAGATAATATTAGGGTTAAGACATCAAGTCTCGGAATCTGTAAAGCTGAACTATAAGCAATGGCTGCAAATGGAGGAATCTTTAGAGGTACCCCTGAAGGAAACAAGTCAAGTTATAGGACATGAAGAATCTGCAGAGCTCACATCTGAGGCATGGCAGCACAGGGAGGTATCAATGGGGCTAACAAAATCAAAGAATCAAAGTATGAAATCTCCAGGGACAACCACAGGACCACTGGATCAAAATGTAGAATTTATGATTAGTCCAGAGCCACTAGATCAAGTCACAGAATCTGCAAGGACACAGCTTCAAGTTGCTCAGTCTCAAGAGGTAACCTTTGTAGATGTCCCAAAAGTTGTTCAATCTGAGAAGGTGACCCCTGGACCACCATTTCAAGTTGTAAAGTCTATGACAGTGCCAAGGCCAGCCCATCAAGTGGTGGAATATATTGAGTTGACTCCAAAACTGCAAGATGTGAGACTTTCAGAGCTCCCCTCATGGCCATGGTTACAAGATGTGAAAGCTAAGAAATTAATCACAAAGCCAAAACACCAGATAGTGGAAACAATGGAGTTGACAGGGTTTCAAATTGTAAAAACTATGTTAATCCCAGGGCCACCCCATCAAATTGTAAAATCTGAGCAATTAGCACCAGGACCAATTCCTCAGGTTGTATAACCAAAAGGAGTACCCTAGAATGAGGAATTGAAGCAATAAATTCTGTGAATTTACTTCAAGGCCATATCTTCAAGAACTCATAGTACCTGTAGAGTCAACTCTAAGGCCACATATTCAAGCGCAATCTGAAGAATTAACCTCACAGCAAACATCTCCATTTGAGGAACATACAATATTGACTCATAAACAAGGACTTCAGGCTGTGAAATCTACATTGATAAAAACAGAGCCTCCTAAGTTATGGAATCTGAGGATTTGAATCTAGGACAGGTGTGTCAGAATAGGGACTGTGGCCGGGCACGGTGGCGCGTGCCTGTAGTCCCAGCTACTCAGGAGGCTGAGGTGGGAAGATCGCTTGAGCCCAGGAGTTCTGGGCTGCAGTGCACTATGCAGATCGGGTGTCCGCACTAAGTTCGGCATCAATATGGTGACCTCCCAGGAGCGGGGGACCACCAGGTTGCCTAAGGAGGGGTGAACCGGCCCAGGTCGGAAATGGAGCAGGTCAAAACTCCCGTGCTGATCAGTAGTGGGATCGCGCCTGTGAATAGCCACTGCACTCCAGCCTGGGCAACATAGCGAGACCCTGTCTCTAAAAAAAAAAAAATAGGGACTGTGAGAAGTTAACATCAGAAGAGTTACAAGTGAGGTCTGACTTCTCTAGGTTCCTATAAAGCTCTTCAACCTCACTTATTTCAGTCTCTGCCAAAACAGCATCTGAATTGGGAGGACTCTGGGATTCTGGGATACAGAAAGTATCCTGAGCTTTGGATGTAAAAAACCTTGGGACAGATATTTTACAGCCCAAAGAGACCTATCTAGACCCTACTATGATGCAGTCTTTAACTCCTCCCTTGGCCCTTCATAATCAAAGCTCTGGTAAGACAGCTAACATTGTGGAAAACACATGTCCTGAGATTCCCGGAGTGGATATCATATCTAAACAGAAAACTAAGAGGAAGCAAATGGAGGAGCTAGAGAACTCACTTCAGAGACATCTGTCACAAAACTGGGGATCACATTCCAGTCAGAATCAGGGGTTCAGAAATCCCTCATCAAGTATTTCCTGGGCAGACAATTCAACGTCTGGGAGACTCATGCCTGGAGGCAGCGACTACCAAGAAAATTTCTCTCTATGCTATTGCTGGGGAATGTTTTAGGGACCACTATGGAAAGGAAGCTTTGTTCTCAAACATCTCTAGCAGAAAAAGCCACTGCAGATACCTGTCAGTCTAGTCAGAATTTATTTGGGATTCCAGCTGAACTGATGGAAGCTTCCCAGAGGCTGCCAGAGAAGGGTCCAGTTACTATATCTCAGCCTTCAGGTCAAAAATCATATTCAGAAACATACTTTAGATCATGTACATAAGAAAAGAATGGCCTTAAGGATGTGGACAAGTGGTTCCACATCTTCCATAATACAGCAATACTGTGGGACGAGAGTGGAAATAAAGAAAACAAACTCAGGGTTCAGTGGTATATCCCAAGAAGTCATTCAGCATATGCCTGTCACATGTGCAGGGGGCCAGCTTCCTGTCCTGGTAAAGTCAGAGTCTTCCATCAGCATATTTTCCAACACAGAAGATCTTGTTCCAATGGAAGAAAGTGAGAACTCACAGAGCGATTCCCAAACAAGGATTTTGGAGTCTGAACACTCCCTCAAGCCAAATTATCTTCCCCAGAGTGACTTCTCAGAACAGCTCCAGTTGCTACAAGATTTGCAGCTAAAAATAGCAACAAAACTCTTAAGGAGTCAAATACCCCCCAATGTGCCTCCACCTCTAGCTTCAGGTCTAGTCCTAAAGTACCCTATCCGCCTACAGTGTGGCCGATGTTCAGGATTTAACTGCCATCATAAATTACAGACCACTTTGGGGCATTATCTTCTGATCTATCCACAGCTCCACCTTGTAAGCACCCCTGAAGGCCATGGTGAGATTTGGTTGCATCTTGGCTTTAGATTATGAACCAGGAAAAGACCCCAAATCTCAAAGTGTCATGAAAGAGATAGACCCATCATATGGAGAAGACCTGTGTCACCATCACAAAGGAAAGCTAAAATCATACTCAAGCTTCCGAGAGTCCTACTTCCACGATAGATTTGCAGTCTGGGTCCTCCCAGTCCCCTGCTCCTGTACAAGTCTACATCAGGCGAAGACAACACAGCAGCCCTAATCTGGAAGAAAAGACAATAATTAGAGCACCTGGACACTATGAATCCATTCTGGTTCACACCCTATCAGAGAGTGATTCTGAAAGCACTCAGAATGAGAAATGCACTACAGTGAGAACCAAAAATACCTCCGATTCAAAATATCCAATGAAGAGAATGACCTAGGGACTTGGTGATATCACACGGAGGCTCACGCCTATAATCCAGCACTTTGGAAGGCCTACAGCAAATCACCTAAGGTCAGGAGTTCAAGACCAGCCTTACCAACATGGTGAAACTCATTTCCACTAAAAATACAAAAATTAGCAGGGCATGGGGGCGGGCACCTGTAATCCTAGCTGCTGGGAAGGCTGTGGCAGAAGAATTGCTTGAGGCTGGGAGGTGGAGGTTGCAGTGAG